>NC_136765.1:1420682-1673934 GCF_947034865.1 Barbatula barbatula | reverse complement strand
TTGACTGACTAAACTAAAGCAGGTTTCATGTACAAGACAACAAGAATGGCATTCAAGTACAAGTATTCAAGGCAACGAACCAGCACAAGACGATATACAAGAGGGGATTAAATAGGGTAACAAACACAGGATAATTACTAAGGGGCAGGTGAAGGTAATGAAACACTAATGGGAAGGCTAACGAGACAAAAGGGCGGGAAACACTGACGAGACACGAGAAAGCACATGGCCTTCTCACACTAAACCTAAGGCTATGCCATGACTCCGCTGCAAGACCAAGAATAAACATGACATGATGGCGGAATCATGACATTTCTACAGGAAGCCGACGAGCTGAACTTGCAGCAAAGCAAGCAACATCAGAGGCAGACAGATTTTCTCCAGAAATCACCAGAGCCGGACAGTAACGGAGTACATTTACTCGAGTGCAGTACTTAAGTACAATTTTGAGGGATCTGTACTTTACTCGAGTATCATTTTTGGGGAGTACTCATGACTTTACTCAAGTACATTTGAGAGGCAAATATTGTACTCTTTACTCCGCTACATTTCTATCCATAACCGTAAGTACGCGTTACTTCTGCTAAAAAAGAAATAAAAAGAAAAATCTCGGAAACCCTCAATTTGTTGTTTCACTCTCAAACGTGATTGGATTGTGCAGGCGCCACTGATTGGGACAGCCTATCAGTAATCACCTTCAGCTTTCCGCCAAAGTCAACTCCTTTGCCAAATTTAGATTAGAGAGTCAGACGAGACAATGGATGAAGACGCAGCAGGTCCATCCCGGGAATGTGCCAACCCGTGGCCCCACCTCGCCAAACTATTTCAATATTGCGAACAAGTGAATGAGAGTTTTCGCTTCAAGTGTTTGCTGTGTTTACCGAAGCAGAATTTTATCACCGCTTACAAGAATTCATCATCCAACTTGCGGAAGCATGTCAAGGTACGTACATTGAAATAAACTTCCTTACATTTCTTCTAAACTAGATTCTAACTACAGAAAAGTGCACTAAATGCTTGGCTAGCTGCGATAATGCAGCTTTTTACATATTCGGTTACGTTTGAGTAGTCGAAGCCACATGCACCCGCCAATTTGCCAGCTTTAGCTAGCCATTTAGATGGCTAACTTTGCGCTTACAACAGTTAGCCTAAGCCGAGGCAAGCTAATCGTGTAAGTGTAATATTAATAAATTAAATTGTGTCATGTAGCTTGAGGCTACTTATTTTGTTGCGCTATGCACCTGCTGCACGAGCTTTCTATTCCATAATATAATTTTGTTTTAAGAATATTCGCATTTAAAGTTCCAATAATAGTTTTTTGTTGTTTGTTTTTCTAACAAGTGGGATGAAAGGTGTAAATGGCTAAGCATTATGCCAGAAGAAAGGCTATAATGGCTGAATTCAAACAAAAGAATAATGAAGATAAAGTTTCATACCTGCAGAGGTGCACGTAAATTAAAGTTATTAGTAAAGTCAATAAGTCCTACTTTGCTGGTCCACGTATATTAAAGTAAGTTGCACCCATAAAACCAATTTAAAAAGTTAGTCTAGAGCCATTGGAAAATTATGAACAACAAGCACTTCATAATTAACACTGCTATGTAGACTACATGATGGGTATATTTTGTAATATTTATTAGTTTATTATGGTGTAAACTGAAATATTATACTGTGTTTTACAGAGAAGGCATGAGACACATCTGGAGGAATACTGTCAAATGACTTCAACAGCCTGCAAGAGGCCATCAGAAGATGGAACAGGCTTTAAGGCGAAGCAACTGAAGCTGCTGGAGACCAAACAGGTATCTCAGAAGACGGTTGATCGGGCTATCCTCCGCTTCATCGTTCAAGGTCTCCAGTCCTTCTCCCTGGTTGAGAAACCATCCTTCCAAGACCTCATTGTAGAATTACAACCGAGTAGTGCCGTCATGTCCCGCACAACTGTGCGGCGCAAGATTGATTCAGCTGCTTCTAAAATGAAAGAAAGTCTCAAGAACGAAATGAAAAAGGTACCATACATTGCCACCACTACTGATTGTTGGACGGCCAGGAGAAGGAGCTTTATAGGTGTAACAGCCCACTGGCTCGATCCTTGCAGTTTTGAACGCCATTCAGCTGCCCTTGCTTGCCGTCAACTAAGGGGCTCCCACACATTCGATGCACTGGCAGCTGTTTTGACCGACATTCATGCAGAGTATGAAATAAGTCTAAAGATTGTTAGAACTACAACAGACAACGGGTCAAATTTCGTCAAAGCGTTCCGTGTCTTTGGTCCCCAGGACGAAAATAACAATGAAGAGTTAGTTGCAGAAAGCACAATCGAAGAAGAAGTAAGAGAAGATTGTGATGCATCTGATGGTGAAGAGGAGGTGGAATTCATGGATGTGGAAGCCATTCTGGAGGAAGATGATGGGCTTCAGTATCAGCTGCCAAAACATCATCGGTGTGCATGCCACCTACTAAATTTAGTTTCTACAGTCGATGTTGATCGGGCTAATAAGACAGAAGCTTACAAAAAATTGTCTAGATCAGCCTTTTCTAAGTGTCAGGCACTCTGGAATAAAGCATCAAGGTCTCCTCAAAATGCAGAGCTTATAGAGGAACACTGTAAGCTTCACTTGGTACAGCCTAATTCAACTCGATGGAACTCCTCTTTCATGGCCGTGGAACGTGTGGTCAGAATCATTAGAGACCAAGGAGAGGGGTCTGTGAGAACGGTCTGTGCTGCACTCAATGTTCCAATGTAAGTAGCTTATGTTAAAGTATAATTGTGTTCTTATTTTGTTAGAGTAATGCATACCACATTATCTGCTGAAGGTACATAAACAAATAAATATTAAGCATTGCACAGTGGTTCTGTATACATTTTGTTGAAATTATGTTTTTGTTTATTTTCTTCTGTTTCTATTAGGTACAGTCCGGCTGATATAGCCTTTTTAGGGGAATATGTCACCACCATGAGTCCAGTTGCGAAGTCCTTGAACATACTACAAGGAGAAGTCAATGTTCAGATGGGCTGGCTGCTCCCGACAATCAGCACCCTTACAACCAAGCTTGAAAAGTCCAGACCGTCACTCAGATTTTGCAAGCCACTTGTTGATGCTCTTCTTGAAGGTTTGATGAAGCGGTTTGAGAGCATGATGTCAGAGCCAGAGCTAATTGCTGCAGCCATTCTCGTTCCAAGGTTCAAAACCTCCTGGACCCGCTAATGACACAGTCCTACAGCTTGTTAAGGACATTTTTTTGTTTGTTTGCTTGTTTTTTCAAAAACCTTTTCATCCAACAATGATTCTATGCAGTTGTTTACTTACAGAGTAATAATAACAAAAATGTGTTTGTTGGTGTGATTTTCTGTTTCTAATCAAGGCCTTAGTTACATCAAGGAACATCTGCCAGAACACGATGAAGATCTTCGGTCTCCTGATACCACATCAACCTCTTCTGATGAAGATGACTTCTTTTCCAATGTCAAGCAGACGCATTCCCATGAGATAAGTAAGCAACTTGATGGATACCTAGCCGCTACAGCTGAAGGAGTGAATACACTGGCCGGCTATCCAGCTGTGCGTAAGCTCTCACTAAAGCTCAACACAGCCCTGCCAGCTTCAGCAGCGTGTGAAAGGCTTTTTAGCATAGCAGGTTTGCTTTTCACCCCAAGAAGGGGATCAATTCATTCACAGAATTTTGAGAACCAACTTCTCCTCAAGTTGAACAAGGACTTCATGACATTTGATTGAATTGAAGTACAGTACAGTACACACATACACACACACACACACACACACACACACACACACACACACACAAACACACACACACACAAACAGAGTTGTCACACATGGATTGTGTGTGTGAGAATGGTGTTATTCAGCGGAAAGTATTTTCTCCTGTCTTTGCCTGTATGTCAATGTTAGAGGAAGGGGCTTAATACTTTCACTCAAATGAGCTGAATTTTTTTCCTTTGTACGCTGACCTAGACACAGCTGATTTTCTTTAATCATTATTTTTTTCTCTTCAGAGGTTTGTCAGAGCGTTGCCATTGTGCTATTGCCGTCTGGGCAAGTGAGAAATACTAAATAAAGCAATATGGTCAAAAAGATGAAAATGACTTGATTTTACTTTCAATTCCTTTTACATTCTCCAAGGTATTAACATTTACATTTTTCATAACTCTATGTAGGACGTTTCTGTACATAAATGTAAGTATTTTGGCAGTAGTAATGCAATATGTAGAAAATGTACTCTTGTACTCTTGCTACTCAAGTACTTTTAAAAACAAGTACTTCAGTACTTTTACTTAAGTACACATCTGACTGTAGTACTTTTACTTGTACTTGAGTAAAATTTAGCAAGGGGTATCTGTACTTTTACTCAAGTAATGAAGCCGTGTACTCTGTCCGCCTCTGGAAATCACTAACCAAACTCTTTCTCTTGCAGAGATGCAAACATTTTGCAGAACCAGCTGAGCGTGCACTCTGGAAGAAGGGCTCATGTAAATACACAGACAATGTTTGGGGGGCCCAAATGGCCTCAAAATGATTGAAAAAAACGATAAACAGCATTCACACCAGTAAAAGAGTGCGTACGCATGGTCATGGAGTGTCTGTAGGGTGCACATTAATTCAGAGCAAGTGTATTTTTTATAAACCCTGATTTGTGCATGAAAGATTGTATATGGACATTTATAGGCCTATTTTGTTTATATCCATCATTTATAAATGAGGATGCAAGGAGACCTGTTTTCCGGTTTCTGCCTGTGATGTTCAACATAACATCTGGAAAGCAGACTATATGAGCATGATTATTTATTTGCATTAGAGGATGATATCAAAATCCAATAAACAGGTAAGCACTCAGAAGTTAGGAGCCATTTTCAATTGTTGAAGGCTTTAAGGACTTTGTAGGGATGTTGGATCCAACCTACATTCTTCTGGACCGCAGGCAATAAAAAAAGGGTGGATGAAAAATACAAGGAGGCCAAAGAGAAGGCTAAAGAAGAGGTGAAAGAGGCCAGAGCTGTAAGCCTCTGACAACCCTCACACCTTTGACTTCAGAAGAGTACCAGATATAAATGAATGTCTAGGTGTAATGTGTCACTTCAAGTCAAGTCAAGTCAAGTCAGCTTTATTTATATAGCGCTTTTTACAATTTTCATTGTTACAAAGCAGCTGTACAAGAAAAAATGACTATAAGTAAAGCATAAAAGGTTATGGAATTCAAAACACAGGTCAAATATCAGACACACAATAAATTCCTATATGTAGTGTTAATTAAATAGGACTACCAAATTCTAGCAGCCCCCTCGGCCAGGCAAAACAGTGCAAAACAGTATGCAAACGGTGGCGAGGAACCCAAAACTCCATTGGAGGAGAAAAAAAAACCTCGGAGGGAAACCAGGCCTAACCAGGGGATTCCAGTTCCCCTCTGGCAAAAACTGCAGCCTCTGCACAAGCTCAACAGTGCTTGCACAACAAGACAAAATAAAAAAATTAGATTTAAAATTATCATTAATAATCTAATAGTTTTGTAGGGACGTCACTTCCTTCGTCCAGCATTTGTCAGGTCTAGGAATGGATTGCGCCCTGCCAGCTCCGCTCTTGTAACCTTGGAACAATGAGACAAGACTGGCTGAGAGTAGAGTACTGTTCTGCACTCTTTGATGCAACAAATGCATCAGTTGTTATTGGAAGTGTCCCTGGTTCCGGTTGATGTAACTAGTGCAGCCTAGATCTTTGAAATACATATATTATGATAATGTAGTGTATGCAAGATTAAAAAGATGCGTCTTTAGTCTACATTTAAACTGACAGAGTGTGTCCGCCTCCCGGACATTGCAGGGAAGACTGTTCCAAAGTTTAGGCGCTAGATAAGAAAAGGATCTGCCGCCTGCACTTGATTTTGAAATTCTAGGTATTACCAACTGACCTGACGCCTGAGAGCGTAGTGCACGTGATGGACTATAATACGTAAGAAGTTCTCTCAAGTAGTGAGGAGCTAAACCATGCAAGGCTTTATAGGTAATAAGCAAGATTTTAAAATTTATGCGATGCTTTATAGGTAACCAGTGCAAGGTTGACAGAACCGGGCTAATATGCTCATACTTTTTTGTACGTTGCTGATTGAGTTTTTCCTAATTCCCTTCCCTTTCCTTCTTAAAAAAAAAAAAAAAAAAAAAAAAAAAATCACTAACCTCACTATTCTTAGCTTTTATACTGTGCTAGGCTTTAATGGACTAGTTTGATGCACTTATGTATTTTCGTTGCCTATGTTGTTATAATTGCTTCCAATGTTTCCTCATCTGTAAGTCGCTTTGGATAAAAGCGTCTGCTAAATGACTAAATGTAAAATGTAAATGTTGTACGTGTAAGAACTCGAGCTGCCGCATTTTGGACCAGTTGGAGTTTTTGTAATAGGCCTGCAGGGCAACCACCTAATAGTGCATTACAGTAATCTAGTCTTGATGTCATAAAGGCATGTATAAGCTTCTCCGCATCTGATGATGACAGCATATGACGTAATTTAGATATATATATATATATATATATATTTTTTTACCTTTGACCCTGACACTTCAAGGAGTGTCAGGGTCAAAGGTTATTCCACTAATACCAATGCTGAGGCACATAATTACCTCAAAGACCTCACAGGTTCAAGATGAGACAGCAATTGTGCAACAACCTCATAAGACTTCTTTCTGAGCGGATGTCTACATAAGAGACTATGAATGTCATGACTCAATTTTGCCTGATCCACGCTTTAAATCTCCAGGTCTCTGCATTCAGTCAAATGCACAGACTGCTGTGAAACGCCTCACAGAAGAATATGATGCAATCATACGTGCAGCTCTAAACACACCATCAGCATCCTCTCAGATCACTTCATCTGAACCAGAGACCACAGGAGCCACATGCAGCGATGTGTCCCACTCAGGTACTGTTTGTTGTATAGTGTGTGTGTGTGTGTTTCATTACATTTGACATAGATCATGCATAAAGCTATTGCAGATAATAACATTCTCTTATAACTTTATTTGTATTGTTTCATCTACCAGGTCTGCGGGATCTACTGCACAGCCATGTGGTGGAAACCAGGAAAATGAAAAGCGCAGCTGCAGACGCCGGAGTTGAAGTTCAGCTCTACCTCAGTGACTCAAATATTCAAGAACTGAAGATCCGTTGCATTTCTGGATCACACAGAAGTGTGTCTATCTCCATCTTTATTGCTCTAGAATCTGAATGCAATTCTGCCTCCTCAGTCACATGTGAGAGAATATTTTCCAAGGCAGGTGAAGCTTTAAATAAAACAAGAAACAGACTTTGCCCTCGCAGTGTTGAACAAATCCTGTTCCTTAATAAACATCGTTAATTTCTTCTATTATAAGAACTTTACTCCCCAGTTCACAAGCACTTAATAATCCCACAATAATGTTATTTTATTATAAATGTCTATATGAGCCTTACCTATGGACTCATAGATTTAGGACTGAAGCTTAAGTTTATGTGAAATCGTCTGCATGTGTTAATCAAAGCAGATTCTTAAAGAGTTTCTGTAAAGGTAAATTACTAATATATGAATACATTCATCAATCGTTCATGTGTAGCACAACAACACAGAACATCACATGTTTATTGCTTTTGGGTTTTCAAAGCGATTTATTACATGAAACAATCAGACAGACAGACAGACTGACGGACGGACGGACAGACAGACAGCACATTCACCGTTTGACCACAAGATGTCGTTTTTGTGCGCAGAAGTGCAGTGACCGAGACACAGACAAGACATTGCAATGAATGACAGAATGAACAGTTGCGTCACTAGGCCCTTTTTAGGGGGGCTTCAGCCAAAACTTCTGCCCAGCCCCCCTAAAAATTATTTGATTAATTTGTGATCGCTTCAGTCCCTTTTAAAAACAAATTTGTAACGGCGGCGCGCTGCGTCAAGTTTCTGCTCCTCCCCTGATCTGTATGGCGTTCCAAAGGGTCCAAAAAAATGACTAACCAGCACACACACGTCTCACTGAACGTCTCACTCCGCGTCTTAACTTTTTTAAAATTCTGCTATTTATTGCATTGAATTCAAGACGCAGACGAGACGTTGACGTGACGTAGACGTCTATGGAAAGCCGTTTGGGTCATATTTCGCCATCAACCAGACGCCTGGTGTTCAGATGACGCCTGCTTTTACGGCGTTTAAGACGTACAGACGCCGTAAATTACGGCGTTTAAGACGTACAGACGCCGTAAATTACGGCGTTTTAAATGCAATGCGAAACGCCGTTCATTTCGCCGTTTGAACTTCCATATTACGCCGTAAATTACGGCGCTTCCGTGTAACAAAGACGCCGTAAAAAGCGGCGTTTTTTATAATATTAAAATCAGCCCCGCCTTTTCTACACAGTCCAGCCCCTCCAATGAACACAAAGACATGTGTAGTAGAATGTCGATCTGAATAAGTGTTCCTGTTTTTAACTTTATTGCGAATAATGCTTAGACTTTCATCATGTGATATTTTCCATTGGGCGCGTTTATCCTCCTTTTCGTTTATCATATGTGTACGAGCGGCCGACTTTTAAACGAGCACGTTCGTGACACTTTGTGCCTTTATCTGACTTCGAGCTCGTCGTTCTTGTCGTCCACGGTGGCGTAGTGGACTGCGTGCGCAGCAGCGGAACTTCATCACTTTTAACGATTGGAGTCCGACTCCGCGGTCCGACCATATTCTTCATTCCTTTTGAATTGTTCTATTGAGTCGTGTTTTTAAATGTTGGAACACTACCTGTTGCTGGCAACTTATTAAATGACAAGAAACGCTTATTACAAGCCAACGGTCTAAGGCCTTTATGCATGCAATAGCTGCGGGCTAAGTCTGCTACTGTGGCTGTTGTAGTTTGCCACAAAAGGCTCCATAGGCTTTGGAAAGGCGTAATATTGTTTATTTTACATGGTGCTAATTGAGGTTTGAGTTTAGCCTATGTAGTACATTTTATTCTGCTAGTTGAGGCTGTAATAAAAAGTTCATTGTTATAACAGTTGTCTATATTAATATGTGATACGTTATCAAAAATGTTCAGCATCGTTATGTTCAGTGTCACGTGATTCTCCATAAAGATTAGATTAGATGATTAGATTAGATTCAACTTTATTGTCATTACACATATACAAGTACAGTGTAACGAAATGTAGTTTAGGTCTAACCAGAAGTGCAGTTAGCAAGTGCAGGATATACAGTGATACAATACAGAATACAATATGAGAGAATATAATACAGTGGGCATGGACTATAAAAATATTTTGCAGTAGGTGTGTTCTATGAAAATATGACAGTAGGTATATACTATGAACAATATATACAGATGGCTATATACTATGAACATTAATGTACAGGTGGATATGAACAGATATTAATTTAGTCTAAAATAGTGCAAGTGATTTAAGTATGCATAAATTATTGACATTGGCTGTTAAAGTTGCAGTGCAATAGGTGAGTTAATGCAGTTGTTGAAGTTGCAGTTATTAAAGTTACGGTGCAGTATATGAGTTAATGCAGTTAATAGGTTGCAGTCCAGAAGATGAGTTAATGCAGTTAATAAGGTTACAGAGCAGTAGATTAGTTAATGCAGTCACTGAAGTTACAGTGCAATTGATGAGTAGATGCAGTTAATAAGGTTACAGAGCAGTAGATTAGTTAATGCAGTTACTGAAGTTACAGTGCAATTGATGAGTAGATGCAATTAATAGAATTACCGTGCAGTTGGTTAGTTAATGCAGTTATTGAAGTTATAGTGCAATTGATGAGTAGATGCAATTAATAGAGTTACCGTGCAGTTGGTTAGTTAATGCAGTTATTGAAGTTATAGTGCAATTGATGAGTAGATGCAGTTAATAGAATTACAGTTCAGTAGATGAGTTAATGCAGTTATGGAAGTGGTCCATTAGTGCAAATGAGCATTCAGTTAAATATTCCTGGTGTGCAAGTGAGCAGTATAGAGTGCAATTCTAGTATGCTGAATTGCACAGGAATATAAAAATAGATGTTAAAAATTGATAATATGAGCCATTATTAATAATTGCTATATTAAAATAATTTCTGAAGGATCATGTGAAACTGAAGACTGGAGTAATGATGCTGACAAATTCACATTTTGATTGTTCTTGGTGTGAAAGGCAAAAAACGAAGTTAACTTCTAAACCTCAAGCTCGTGTATGATGTTGTGGTGCTGCGACAACGAAGTATAAAAAGCAAAACTTCCTTGTCTTGTAATTGTTTGTTAAGGGCACTTATAACAACAACAATGATATAAATATCAGAATCAGAATCAGAATCAGAAAGAGCTTTATTGCCAAGTATGCTTGCACATACAAGGAATTTGTTTTTGTGACATAACCTTCCAGTACACAGAGACAACAACACACAGACAAGAAATAGGCAAATAAAAAAGTGTATAAACAATTGTGCTAGAAATTATAATGGGATAGGATTAAGTAGATGCAGGGATGTACTGGAGGGGTAACAATAAATATAAGGATATTGCACATTTTTATTGCATAAGTGGGGAACATTTAACTGTTCATGAGGTAGATTGCCTGGGGGAAGAAACTGTTCTTGTGCCTGACTGTCCTGGTATTTGCTGCTCTGAAGCGCCGTTTCAATGTAAATATTACATTGAAACGGCGATCAGTCATTGTAATGCTAAATACTTTAAGTTGCTTAACAATTCCTTTGTACAAGAAATACCGGTGCCGCTGCTAGCCATTTTGGTGCCCTAAGCATAATTCCATTATGATTTTTCTATATCCTAATGAAGTAACATTAGGTTAGAAAAATTATTAGGCTATTTTTGGTGCCCCTACGCACAGATGCGCCTGGTGGGAGCGGCGGCGCTGAGTAATACGCTTTAACAAATGCTGCGTAACTGGTAATGTTATAGGGATCGAGCCCGCCATGTTGACTAAAGTCACGATGAAAAACGACTTTGTTTGCGCATCAGATCTCACATCAGATCGTAAGGGCATCTATTTTCAATCAAATTAAGAGTTTGCAGTACATTTAGAATTGGGGTAGGCTTGTTGTCAATTGGCGTCCATTTAATGATTTACATACATACAGGCAATGCAAGTTTATTTATATAGCACATTTAAAACAGTTAATGGTGATTTATATAGAAAGTACAAAAAAAGAAGGATTCATAATGCAAAAGAGATCTTCAAAAAGCGTTAATTCTTTTAAATCACACATACTTAAGAATAGAAAATAACAATAAATAGGAAATCAAATGTGCAACGGAAGGAAAAGGAAGACAAATGAACGACTAATTGTGTTTTTAATCTGGATGTAAAAGTAGCTCATATTAAAGAGCATCTGATGCCTGCGGCTTCAGGTGGCATAGTTTATCGCTGACGAACCTTGTTTTGAGTCAACTTTTGTTATCTCTAACTGACTTGATTCTAATGATCTGAGTAGTCTGTTGGGTTATTTTATAATGTACAGTATACAGTTGAGGAAAAACACATCTTAATTTTGCAATCATTTATAAATTGATTATATTAATGCATTACTTTAAATTATATAATAGCCTATATAAATATAATAAAAGAACAACACGCACGCATAATTAAGGCTAAATAATTTGGTTGAGCAAATAAGAGTTAAGGGAGTTATATATTATTCGTAAAAATAAATAAAAATCACTTACATAATGCAGTTATGCATAAGTCCCACAATAAAACTAAGATAAGTGAACGCGGCCTCGTCAAAATAGCCATCCCAAAATACAAAACGATTTAACAAACATGATCGCTTAGCAACTAGAAAGGCAGTAGCCTATTTATGTAGGGAGCCGCGCGCCTCAAAGAGCGCGTTTCTCCGCAGCCGGCATCAACAGACTGAGAATGAGAAACAAACTTGAATTTAGATATGATTTATTTTACTCGTCAAAGCACGTATTTTTTCAATAAAGAAACTCAGCTCGATGTGGATGGAGCATATTATAACCTAAATATCCAGTGCTTTTGTGTTGCATACCTTTTACGTTCTGCCCAGTTAGGCGACTGTGAGTACATTATTTTTCATTTAATTAATTTATTTTTTTATTTATTTAATTGGCTTTTATTGTTTGACAATTTAGCTTAAGATGCCTGCAACTTTCGTTATTGCACCTTTGCTGATTGTTATGTCTTTACCAATAAGTAAGTTATAAAACAGGCCTATATTTTCCTTTAAAAATTGCTATATAATAATAACGCAACAATATTTTTTGGTCAGCATTTCCCTTATTGTTTCTGTATGTGAACAGTCTCCTCCATTTTAAGATTTTTGATCGTCAAAATCTTATAGAGGTTTATACTGAATGCATGCAGCATATGCAGTCTATATGGAAATGGAAATACAAACGGGTTCGTAGATGGGAATAATTTGAATCAATAAAAACATACTGACAACAGCCACAGTAGCAGACTTAGCCCGCAGCTATTGCATGCGTAAAGGCCTTAGACCGTTGGCTTGTAATAAGCGTTTCTTGTCATTTAATAAGTTGCCAGCAACAGGTAGTGTTCCAACATTTAAAAACACGACTCAATAGAACAATTCAAAAGGAATGAAGAATATGGTCGGACCGCGGAGTCGGACTCCAATCGTTAAAAGTGATGAAGTTCCGCTGCTGCGCACGCAGTCCACTACGCCACCGTGGACGACAAGAACGACGAGCTCGAAGTCAGATAAAGGCACAAAGTGTCACGAACGTGCTCGTTTAAAAGTCGGCCGCTCGTACACATATGATAAACGAAAAGGAGGATAAACGCGCCCAATGGAAAATATCACATGATGAAAGTCTAAGCATTATTCGCAATAAAGTTAAAAACAGGAACACTTATTCAGATCGACATTCTACTACACATGTCTTTCTGTTCATTGGAGGGGCTGGACTGTGTAGAAAAGGCGGGGCTGATTTTAATATTATAAAAAACGCCGCTTTTTACGGCGTCTTTGTTACACGGAAGCGCCGTAATTTACGGCGCAATATGGAAGTTCAAACGGCGAAATGAACGGCGTTTCGCATTGCATTTAAAACGCCGTAATTTACGGCGTCTGTACGTCCTAAACGCCGTAATTTACGGCGTCTGTACGTCTTAAACGCCGTAATTTACGGCGTCTGTACGTCTTAAACGCCGTAAAAGCAGGCGTCATCTGAACACCAGGCGTCTGGTTGATGGCGAAATATGACCCAAACGGCTTTCCATATGTTTGAGATGAACAAAATCTGCGCAGAACCGATCACCGGTGATCACCGTGAGATGCATGCCGGTTAGAAAAGTGTCCGAGTTACGTCCGCCTTGCTCTGACCTCATGCTGACGTGTGCCCAAAAACTCTCGCGACAGCGAGGCGGCTGTGTCGGATTGAGCAGTCGAGCGCAGTTGCTCTCCACCGACTGCGCTACTCAAAAGCATGATGGGAAACGACTGACTGACGACACAGCTTCGTGCTCATTGGCTGAGAATGTCAGCTGATATTTTTTCCCCTTAATTCTAAGAAGTCCATTACCTATAGCCTAATACGATTTACTTTTTCTATAGTACTTAGTAATTAGGACATGTTTTATTTTTATTTTCTCTTTATTGAGAGATGTGTATTCTCTTTATACATTGACATTTTTGTACAACATTATTCCATTAAATAAATTAGTCAATCCATCAATACATGCATACATCTAATGTGACTGTTTTACAATTAGGCCTCATGTTTGTGTTTTTATCCGATATCTTTATTTGGATATGTCTGATTCCAGGAGTGCAATATACAAAACCCACACATGCTCATTTCTTAATTTAGAATGTGTTGTTGTTTCATATTATTTTTTAAGAATAATTTGCAGCACACACTTTTCCTAATCATTAAACATGAATTGAAACTTACATTAGGGTGACAAACAATTGTGTAATATATTTATATGGAATATTTGTCATGTAAAAAAGGGATAGTTCACCCAAATAACTTTAATAATAATAAAAACAATTTTCTTTGGTGCTGAATTATCTGCAGTCAGGACTGTTTATTTTTTACTCGACATTAATTTCATTAGATGCAAGTTGCAATACCACTCTAGATCAGATAGATTTATATCCCTACCATTTACTGAATAAGCCATTTTAAGTAATGAGCACTGTTCACCTTCGGTGATTCTCCTCATCATAACCATCTTCGTGTAAAAACAGTGGTACTTCAACTGCATCAACTTCGTCTGCGATAAAGAACGCGAACGCGATCTCTTCCATTGTTGAAGTTTGCAGTCCACAACACAGCGAGATTCAGGAAGTGTCCGGCTTGCCTGCACTTTTTTTCACTCCTCCCCTCACTGTAGCCGCCTACTCTCGCCTATATTTCAGGCGAGGCAAGGCGCATCTCAAACAAGCCTATTCACGTGTAGCAGTGAAGTCATTTGTTTTCATTTTTGCTAACACGTATTGTAACACGCTACTATACACGGCTTAATGCAGTGTGTTAAGCGTCACTTTGTTAACTTTCACTTCACTCATTCCTCTCAATGAACGTGACGTCTGCGTCTGTCCTAGAAACTAACGATAATCTGTTGTTTTCTTGACATTCTGTTAATTGTGTTACACACTGGTAAGGACCAGCTGTCAATCTTAGTTTATGCAGTTTGTAATGCTTTGTGTTAAGTGTTCGTGAAATACATTTAAGTCCAAAACCGTGTGATATCATTATATGTTGGGCATGTGTTTATATTGTTCTGATGCGATCGATTATTGCTGCGTTTCCGATATAATTCACTATAACAAATACACACCACGTTAAAATGTGGTGACCTCTGCTGTGTACAGTTTATTAGTGCTTTATAAATAAATAAACGCTTGCATTTATTTGATCTGTGTTTAACTTTATTTCCAGTAGGTTGCATAAATGCAACATTAAATGGTTTGCCAAGCCATATATTTTTTATGTTAAATAATAATAATAATGTGTGTGTGGGTGTGTGTATTTGCAAGGTTTTACTAATTTACTGGACAATGTCATATTATTGTTTTTGTGTTTTATTTTTTACTTATTTGTGATGCCAAGAAAATTCTGGCTGGATAAATAAAAAATTGAAGCAGCAGATTTCCTCCAAATCTGCTAAAACAGAAATAAATATAACACAATATTCTTATTTCAGGGATTTTAAAGTCCAGAACATCTTCAAATCTACTGTGTTCTACATTGTTTTCAACCATAATTGAATGCAAAACAAATGCAAAGGCTGCTTTTGCCATCTGATAAAATGACAAAACTGGTGGTGCAAGTCATTGAACAATTAAAAGCTCTCATTTTAAACCACACTTACAAACTATAATCATTACGTATTTTCAACCTAACATTTGTCACAGTACTGAATTTATTATTACATAAATAAGTAGTTTTTTGGCACCCTCTGATTTTGATAGTTGTATCTCAGCCAAATATCATATTATTAATTTAGCTAATTACTTGAATTAGTACTTATTTGTTTAGTACTAATTAAACTGCATGAAAGGTGCATGGGTGGAAGAATGTAGAACTGGTTTAGAAATTGATTTGTATTTTATTGTGCTTCTCTTTGAGCCACTCCTTGGTGGTCTCAGCTATATGTTTTAGGTCTCTGTCATGTTGAAGGCCGATCCACTACCCATCTTGAGTGTTCTAGTTGAGGGGAGGAGTTTCTCGTACAATATTTAACAGTTAATGGAACCGTCCCTCACCTCCTCAATCTGGTGAAGTCATACTGTTCCCAAAGCAGAGAAAAAGCCCCAAAACATAATGTGCTTGACTGAAGAGACGGTGTTCTTGAGGTCATAGTCAGCATTTCTCCCCCTCCAAAAACAGAGGTTTAATTTTGGCCCCATCTGACCACAGCACTTTTCCTAAGCCCTTTCTGGATCATTTTGATGTTAAAGGCAAACTTCAGATGTGTCAGACGGGCCTTCTTGAGCAGGAGGACCTTCCTGGTGCTTCAGGATTTCAATCTATTGTGTCATAGCGTGTTACCAATAGTTTGCTTGCTAACTGTGATTCCAACTGTCTTGAAATCATGAACAAGTTTCTTCCGTTTAGTTCTGGAATGATCTTTAACCTGTCTCATGATCATCTTTACCCCATTGGGGAAACATTGCAGGATTCTTCAGACCAAGGGCAATTGATGGTTATTTTTTATTTCTTCTATTTCCAAATAATCACACAAACAGTTGTCTCCTTCTCATTAAGCTTCTGTCTGTAGCCAAAGCAGCTTTGTGTCAGTCTACAATCTTGTCCCTGATAACCTTTGACAGCTATTAATCTAGTCTTGACCATGGTGAAGAGGTTGCAATGGAATATACAGATAGTGTTGGCTTCTTTATTAAACCTAACAAACTGACATTAGGAGTACTTTCCTAAAGTGACAGGAGTAATCTGTGTTACGTATAAGCACATAACCTACCTATTAATACAGTACATAATCAGTGGGAGCCAGATCAAATAATAATTTTACTCACCGAGTTGCGAAATAATTTATAAAGATTTATTTTTATAGATTTTTGATTGATATGCTGTCTCTATCATTTAAAGTAAAAACTACCATAAACATTATAGATGCTTAATTTCTTCATAAACAGGTAAACTTTCAAAATCCGCAGGGGAACAAGTCATTTTCCCACTGTATGGAAGTGATGCAAGAATATTAAATCTCAGTTAAGGTACTCAAGAGGTTATAAAGGCTTAACATTGGGTTATGGCGTTTAAAGATGTCAGTTATGTTATTTACGGGAAAGATTATTATTCCAAAAAGAAAGAATACGCTTACTTTCAGCTAATAACTGTTTAAAGGTATTGTCAATATATAAACATAAAATTGGTTGTAGCCTATGTTCAGGCAGACGCAGACGTCGCGTTCAGTGAGACGCAAACGTCACGTTCGGCAGACCAACGAGTCAAGCAACAGACGCAGACGTCACGTTCGGCAGACGCAGACGTCACGTTCGGCAGACGCAGACGTCACGTTCAGTGAGACGTGTGTGCGCTGGTTAGTCATATTTTTGGACCGAATGGAACGCCATAGATCTGAGTCTGCATGGATTCAGTGCGTTTTTCAATCCGCAGGGGCGCCGAGCAGAGCGAACATCAGTACAAGGTGTGTGTGCGTGCGTGTGTGTGTGCATTTATTGATAGATTGCTATGATATGACATCTGCATCGGTGCAGTTCTTGTAATTGCAGTTTACATAATGTTACTGGACCAATACACGGTTCGGTTTCTCATCCAATACCAGTTAGGGCTGGGCGGTATACCGAGTTGGAGGAATATATCGATATGTTTACCCAACGCGATGCGGGATTAGCCTATATCGTTCATATCGATATGGTTTGATGCCGTGCACGCGCTCGCTCTGCGCGAACCAGATCGCGCCGAAAAGAAAAGTCGCAAGTGGTGTGTTATAACTAAGGCGGTAGCTTATCACATTGCTAAAGACATGGTTCCTATTGCAACCGTTTTAAAACGCTGCTAAAAACCATTGACCTAAGATACCAGTTACCCAGTCGCAACTACTTTGCAACAGAAGCTCTGACGCAAATGTACAGTGATGTCAGACGGAAGCTTTCCGAGCGGCTCGCAAAAGTGTCTCATTTCGCGCTAACATCCGATTTATGGTCAAGCAGGACATGCGCACAAGATGACGGGTCTAATAAAATACATCACTTAAGAAGGAACTCGTGTCGAAAGATCTTGTCCTCAAGATACATTAAGTTCTGTGAGTCTGCTCATCCAGTAAGTGCACGCATGTGTAACATCTTATAATAGGAAATCAAATAACTGTATTTATTTCCACAAGGTAGACTATGTATTTTGAAACGTATATGACTCATAATATATGCATAGACCTTAGAGATGTATAATACAAACACAATAAATCCTATACAATACAAGGTTCAAGCCCATGCACTCATATTTACAGTTTGATGAGGAGATGCGATTGAATAAGATAGAAATGAAAAACTGTTCTGCAGCTGCGTTATTCATTTATTACATTTATTCAGCAACTTAATGTCCCATGCATGTGTGTTTGGGTTTATTTGAATAAATAAATAAACATTCGGTGTAAACATGTAAAGCAGAATTTAGTGTAATCAAGACGAGCAAATTATTATTTTCTTTCTCCCAAATGTAAACCCAAAGTATGCGATAGTTACATAACAACAAAAAAAACTGCGTCAGTTCTGTGATGTCACGTGATTCTCGGAATCGAAAGTAAAACCGTTAGGAGGGAAGCTGCCCCAGGAATGACCTTTCAAAAAGTATTTTAAAACCTCGAGCTATAGACTTTACTTTACGCTCGTAATGATTTTTACGTGTTTTACACGTCACGTTTGAAATACTTGTATATTTCTCTTTCTTCGTAGAATCAATCCGATCGCTTTTTTTATCGCTTAGACACATCTAGTGCACTTAAAAAGAGGCGAAGGGGTTTCTCTTGGAAGTGGACAAGACAGGAATCATACTGAAAAGTAAGTTGAAATAACCTTTGGGAATGCCTCTAATGTAAAACATTAAAAGGTAAATGGGTTTATGGGTCTAATAAAATCACTGGGTCTTACCTGGCCACCTCTAAAAAAAGTTCTGTCTACAACCCTGTAACAGACTGAATAGGCGCTTATCAAACAAATCATATCAAACTCCCACAAGAAATACAAATTAACTCAATTGTCCTTGGTCTGGAGCTCCCTGCCAGATTTCCCCAATAGAGTAAAGATGATCATGAGAAAGGTTAAAGATCAGCCCAGAACTACACAGAAGAAGATTGTTAATGACTTCAAGACAGTTTGGACAAGCAAGCCATTGGTTAAACGCTATGCCACAATAAAAACCTCAAAATGATTCAGAAATGGCTTTGGAGAAAGTGCTGTTAGACCAAAATTGACTGCTGTTTTTGGAGGCAGAGGAATGCAGAACATCCCTACAGCTCAGTGTTGGAAACATTCTGCTTTAGGGCTTTTTCTCTGCTCGGGTACAGGATTACTTGACCGCATTGAGGGGCTGTCAAAGGACAGACAAAGACCCCGGAGATGAGTGAGATCAGAGAGCTGCTGAATTACATCAGTGCACAACTGACTTCATTACAATCCAGGATTTTCTAACTGCGTCTCCTGCTGCTCATGTTGTGTGGTGACAGGAGCAGGACACAGGAGAGACGTTTCAGAATTTTTAAACAAATACGGAGCCAGAAAAATTATATTATTATAATTATTTGAGAGAATATGAGACGTTTATGGCATCAATATTGCCCTAAAATATGTACATTTTCATATTTGAAAAATCAGCAAAACAATCTCAATTAAAAACAAAAATGCATTCCAACTATGACAAAAACTGGTTCGATCATGGCTGTCAAATCATTAGCAAAATACTGAGAACATTGCCAAACCAGAAACACTGAGACCCAAATAATGCAGAGATTTGACTTACACACATACAGTACACTCAGAACCAAAAAAGCTCTATACGCTCTAAAACAGCTGACAATAATCAAGTCAGTTAATACAAATCAAGTCTGGGAAAATTGGAACAATCTGAAAAAACTGATCATGAAGAATTGGCAATTAAAAACGGAGAAACATGAGAAATTAATTTCCAAAATCAAACAATCCCCCTACGTTGTATTGAGACTGACATAATGGGGTTCCTGTCGAAAACGCCATGGTGCTGCACCATGTCACGATTCCAGCAGAACCACACTGACCGGCCTGGGCGAGTCAAGAGTGAGAGGCTTCACGAATCGTAACCATCCAGTGGTGAAATAAGACATCAATTCGTGTGATCACGACAAGAGGCTCTTACTATCGGCCATACAGGCAATGGCCTTGCTACTATAGAGGCAAGATGGCCTCACGAGAAACACTAAGAAATGCTACCCCCTCGCCTGAGGGGGGTCACTACGGAAACTACATCTGCCGAAAGGGAGATAATAAGTGGAATACCTGCACAGTCTCACCAGTGGCACTATGTGCTGCAGGAATCACAGCAGCACGAGAAGAGGCTCCGCTATGGCGATGGTCCCCTAGTGATTGGTGCTCTTGCCCGAGTGACTGGGCTCACAACTGCGGGAGACGGGTCACTCAAGATCTCCTCGTCCAGTGAGCGTGTTAGGGCCTGGAAGGTTCACGGCGGATTTACGACCGCCACTAACTGCCGCAGATGGCTTACCAGCCACTGTCGAGCAGGAAGCAGATGGTGTTGTGGAACAGCCATGACTGCAATACCGTGATCAACATTTGGTCACAATGCAGACATGTCATATCCACGAATGCTACCTCAGCATGCTGGGAACCCAGACATGTGACGCAGGTATCCTACCTGTCTGGATGCATTCGCACCCAAGACTACAGCGGCGAGACATGCCTGGCGACATGTGCACACTGCAGGAGATTTTGCTCTTTGAGATATATATGCTCTTCGAAGACACCTCTCGCCAACTACCGAAGCTGTATTGTAGACCCAGTAGGAAGAATCAAAGATCACTCAGCATAAGCCTCGCAGGTTCTGAGGAATAAAAAGGTGAATGAATGGGCCCATTCGCAAAAGTATAATCGGAGATGATAGGTTCTCAAGTCAAACCCCATTCTGTCAGTCTCGACACAACGTCGAGAGACCGACAGAAAGGGAACTAGAATTAGTAATCAAACAATCAAAACCAATTAGCCTTCCCAATAAATGAAAGAAACTTGACGACAAAAATACAAACGTTACAGCAGACCCTAACAACTATAGAGAAATTTATTCTGTAGTTTAATAAATGACACACAATGTCCTGAGCAGAAGTAAAATAGGATTTATTCCAAACTACCACACAACTGATCATATCTACACGCTTCATACTCTGATTGAAAAAGATGTTATCCAAGATAAAGGGAAAATAGATGCATGCTTTATAGACTTTACAAAAGCAGCAGATTTGTGTATTTATTGGTAAAGTCATTCTGGCAAATAGATGGTTAATTTTTTTTATTTAATTTTAGCGTGAAAAGGACTCATATATGTTACTTTGAGGTACAAATATGCATTCTTTAGGTGCAACATGTAGTTTTTTAAGGGTACTGCCCCAATGGCAGCTTTTGTACCCTTTTCTCTAAGTGTACATATCAATTTGACAGTTTAGAACATTCTCTCATCCATAGTACTGTACTGTTACTGTATTGTTTTCTGGAATTATAAAATGTAGTGTTAAACCCTGTAGATAACAATACAAACAGTTTTTATGACAAATCTCAGTCTACTGTTTTCTAGCATTAATACATATACAAAAATAGATTTGGACAACTATGTTCCACTTTATTTCGAATTGTCTTCTTTCACACTGACTTTGAGTTCTTCCAACGATGCATTTCCGAAAGGACATTATCCTGAGAATTTTAAAATTAGTGTTTTTTTAAGGTGACAATGTGACAGTTAATTTAGTTGTTTTTTCCATATAAGAATGAGGAGTTTGTGCAAAACCAGGACATTTCTCAAGAGTCATTTATTTGTCATGTGCACTATTACCTCTGGATACCTGTGATGAGGCTCAAATGTACACTAACATTACAGAACTGTACACAATTTTCAGCACAACATTTTAAGCCGAGAACATTGCATATGTTTATAATTTTGAGAAATGTGTCTTTGTTTTGAACACTTAATAAATTCTTTGGGAAATAGGCCTGTAGCGAGGTAGGTGGGACGAGAGCCGGGATTCGAGGCCAGTGCGCGTAGAGCTGCACGTACAGGTCTCGTATCAAGGAGGAGATTGTGGAGCATATAAGGACGAGCGACCGGACCGTCAGTGAGAGAGTACCAGGCCCAGACATTTGTTATGGTTTGTGTGTGTCGTCGGCAGTCAGTGGCTGCCCGAAGCGGTGGTTCTGGAACAGAGGAGACCTCGCTGCTGAGCACCTGGGTCGAGGTGGGATGGCTGCTTCCCCAGAGGGAGCAGGGCGGGTCGCCACCGTCCGCCATTGGCCAGAGCCTGTCTTGTCAGCCGAAAAGGGGACGAGCGGGGGAGCCGAGAGCGGGGGCCACCACCCGCCAGAGGCCGGAACCTGTGTCCGTCTGCCCAAGAGGGAGGAGCAGGGGACGGGGGGCCCGCCTACCAGAGGAGACACTGCCGGCTGCCAGGTGGTGTAGGGGTTAGCGCCCACGGCCAGAGCAAGGCACCGCGAAGGAGAGTACCCCTGGCTGGTTGAGGACCGAGCGGCAGCATGTCGGGGAACCGGACTAGATTTTTTTCCTCTCTCCCCTCTCTCACTCCGGTCACTCTGAGTGCTCCCGTCTCCGTTCTCAAGTCTCGTTGGTGCATACCCCCAGGGGATAGTTCCGCCGACACCCCTACCACCGAGGGAGGGGCAAGCGCAGTCTCGGGATACCCCCGGCCTGTGAGGGGTGATGGGGGTATGTAGCGAGGTAGGCGGGACAAGAGCTGGGATCCATGCACCGGTCTTGTTTCACGAAGGAGATTGTAGAGCATAAGAGGATGAGCGACCGGACGGTCAGTGAGAGAGGACCGGGCCAGGACATTTGTTATGGCTTGTGTGTGTCGCCGGCAGTCCCCCCTTAGGGAGCTGCCGGCTGTCTATGTACGTTTGATTTTTATTAAAAGATAGAAACATTTTAAAAAGCTTTGTAGGAACTAATGGAAAATAAATTATTAGTTCTACATAAATACTGTAGTCACTTATAAAAAAAACCATCTCGGTTGTGTCGAGACTGCCAGAATGGGGTTTGACTCGAGGACCTATCATCTCCGATTTTACTTACTGTCTGGCTTAAGGATGGTGGGATCGCACCCAAGACTACAGGGGCAAGACATACCTTGCGACATGTGCACGCTGTAAGAAAATTTGCTCTTTGAAGACACGTCTGACCAGCTACTGAAATATCCAGTTACAGACTTGCATGCATCGTGCAATGCCAACTCTTGCTTGTGTGCAAGACAATGAATACTCTTCAATAAAGGGAAGTATTTTCTCAACTTTGTCCAAACCTGCTGTCAAAAGTGTGTTCTTAACAGCTTGATACAATGCATCTACTGTTGTTCCCTTATCTAACCCTACAAGATCAAGGAAAATGTTTTCAATGTCCTCTCTGCCTGTCACATCTGCACTCAAGTAAATTATTAAATGGCATTTGCCAAAGTTACTGCTTTTATCAACTGTCAAACTCACAAAAGAATCATTGGACCTCAATGCAGATATCATTGACTTTTTCATTTTAGAGCGATCACACTAGTCAAATGAACCAGGCTTTGGGGGTCAAAAGTGCTCGGGCACAGTTCAGATTGCCTAGTGAGAGTACACCCTGAGGGCTTTCCTGTTTAACTCTCTGCTCTTTGTTTAATTTCTGTAGGGAAAGATCAGGATCACCTTTGTCTGTGAGGAGTGACCATTCCAATGAAGAAATGCAAGACTTCAAGGAAAAAACACCACCAGATACTGAAAGGCAAGTCAAAAAAGTGTACACTGCAAGAAATAAAATCCCCTTAAGACCCACCTGTACCATCTGACCTGTTTCCCATTTCCCCAACTCTATGCATTCATTTACGACTTATTTTACTTATTGAAGTCTGTGCTTATTAAGATACTTGCCAAAATGTGCTTTATGTCATGTTGTACGTTTTTGTTCATTCAAGCATGAAAGAAGACTTGATATTGGCACGCTGTCTGACAGCGTTCAACTGTGTCAAGCAACACAGCTAAAAACAATACAATACAACACTTATTAATAATGCATATATAAAACAACCAAAGTCGACCAAAGTGCTGTACAGGGTATGCAAGCCAAAACAGGGAAATACAATTCTAAGTAATAAAACACAGACTATAAAAACACACACTGTAAAATGGATAAGGTTCATCATAGCATATCAGGTCAAAGAATATTAAATGCCAAGGAGAAGAAATATGTTTTAAGAGTAGACTTAAAAAAAGATAAAGTTGATGCAGTTCTGATAAGGACTGGTAGACTTATTGACAACTTGAGGCCAATAAGAGAAAGCACCTCTGTTTTTAAGACGTGCCCTGGTAACTTGTAGTGACCCACTGTGTGCTTAAACAACACATTAATGTCCCTTATTTGTCTATTTGTCAATGGACATATTTTTCAGATGACACTGTCTGAACAATCCATGCATGCTCAAATGTGCCACGCAGTGTTCAATAAAGACATGTACAGAAGGTACAGGCAGGGAGTATCTGAGTGACACTGGCACCGTGCAGATCCTCTCATATTAAGTGTTTATCTTAGAACTCAACAGTTACTATCATTTTGATATGCAAGTCTTTATTTCTGAAGGAATCTCATACTGTCAAACCAGATGAGACTGAGCTACTTACGGTACACAGCGTGGTGGAAAAAATATGAAAGGAAGCGAAAATATTAAAATGTTTTTGCTCTCCCCTAAAACATTGCTTTCCTTTGCGAAAGTTTTGCGTTTCCCCAAGAATGTTTTTTGTTCGCTTTTAAAATGTTTTTTATGGTGACAAAAATTGTCACGTGATTGATGCTTTTACTGTCAGCAGTGTAATTTATTTGTTGAGGGCTGGTTATAAGGGACCCCTAGAGCTTTGACACAGTTTGAACAGTTTGCAACGTTCCCAAAGATTAATGTCTCTCACACCTGAACCCCAATTGGGGGGCTTCAACCTTCTTATTTAAGTTGGCCGACTTAAAAACGAGGACTTGTTCTTCAAAGCACGCAGTCTCTAAAGTCCAAAAAGCGATCTGAAATGAGCCGGTCCAGCCTCGCAGAGGATTTCCTAACTGCGTCACCGTAGGACACAGCAGAGACGTTTCTGACTATTTTAAACAAATACGGAGCCAGAATTTTTTTATTTTATATTTTAAACTACACGTCTATGTAGATTAAAACAGCCCAACAGTATATCAAATAAACCAACCATAATAATTTAAAACTCATTAATTCATCAATAATGTTAATTGACAACATCACATATAGTATTAAAATACTGAAATGGAGCGTTTTTGTGAATTACATACTTTTATTTAACTAAAGTTTTGAATGATTATTTATAAATTTCAAGCCATTACAGGCGCGCAATGAATCTCGGGATAGCTAAAGCTGTGAAGGATACATTTGTTCAATCCTTAAAAACCTGCGTAAATAAGGTTACATTTTGAGGCTGTATTAGAATCAGGACAAATTTACCAGCCTTCAGTCGCACTGCTGTGACGCAATCGGTCTTTAAATGAAGCCTTCAAAGAACGCACCAACCAAATTGGGACACAGCCAATAATAACTCTGACCATGCCTTTGTTCTTGGTCTAGTATTGTTTCATGCAGCAAGTTTTGTCTTGACTAGTTACGTACCCCTTTGTTCCGTGGATGTTTTTTACTCGTTGGATTACCCTGTTTGTTTATTGGAAGTTCTTTGGATTTCTCTGTTTTGTCCCTGTTTTCACTTTTTTATTAATAAATTCATTCATCACTCATCTGTTCATCTGTGACATCGTCCTATATCGTCCTTCGCCTTGTTAAATATTCAGCTCTGTGTTGAGTGATCATTCTGAAGATGATAGACTGTAACAAAAACGAAATAATTTTTTTTTTAGATAAAATTGACTAGCATCATCTGAATCCATGGATTATTACAGCCTCAATAAATATGATTGATGACAAAATTCCTTCACACCTGCCTGAATCTATTTAGTGTCACCTAAAGACTGGCATAAACCAGTGAAATATGATGCTTTTTTTCTGACAATGCAAACAACAATAAATTTCAATCACAGGTTCGTCAATTTATTTGAAAAGATGTGCACACTTTCATCAGAAGATTTTTCGCTTTTTAACTATTAATTTGATCTCTTCAAATGAAATGTCTTTTCTCTTTCTGTCATTAGTGAAAGATCAGGATCACCTGTAATCAGCTCTGTGTCTGTGAAGAGTGATCATTCTCAAGGTGGCAGACCAAACTTCAGTAAAGAAACACCATCAGCTACCCAAAGGTAAATAAAAAGTGTTCAGATCTCAACAAAAAGCGTCAATGACATGTTTTAAAGACTTGCCTATTTAAATATTTTGCCGCAAAAAGATCACTAACTGTTTTTGTCAGTCACAGTGCGCAAATGGTGAATTGAGTTCTCTTTCAAAACAGCAGTGTTAGACAACAGAGCAGAGAATTCAGGGCTGAGAACGGTTTAATCGTGCTGTGCCGAGCCAGCAGTGGCGGCTGGTGAAAAATATTCTCGGTGGGGCTGTGCCATACTTTTTTGTTTCCGTAACCATCGCAATAAAATTTAACACAAACTGCAGGACAGCAGTGCTCAGTGAAATAGTCAGTAATTATTTAATGCCAATATTAAAAAGTTGAGGCATTCGTACACAAAAACATAAACATCATGATGCACAAACACAAGCCTTTTATTTGCATTTAAACTGAACTTGTAAACAATTGACTATTTCTACATATAAGTAACATCTTTTGGAAAGGCTGTTGGTGCCATTGGTAGTAAATAGGCAACACAATATGCATGCTGTCAGAACAGAGTGGAAAGTGGACAATAACATTAAATTATTATAAAGTTTATAGGAATTCTTACACTGTATAAAGGATGTATAATATAGAAATGGATATCAAGTGGCTGAACTCAAACCTTTGACTGGAAAAATAGCATAAAGTATTTTATGATCAAACTAAATGTAACTAATTGTTAATGTGCTCCAGAACTGCAACAATTAATTGATACAAAACATATATACAGTAATATTAGCAAACACACTATTAACATTTTTTAGAGTACCATATATAACTGAATGATTAGCCAAGCCTTCCTGGTGTACCAGCTACGGGAGAAGCCGCGCATATACTGCTTCCCTTTTTCGCTAGCCTGCTGTTTAATTGAGAGGTCAGCTTGTTCTGGGCCCAGCTCTTTCACCCGAACTTTCTCCGACAAAGTTCTCCTCTCAAACGGATCTTGGAGGAGAGATTTCACCGAGTTAGGGTTGGGTCTTGGAGGAGTAACGTCCGCGCTCGCCATTGTCGTTTAGTAAAAATGGCGCCCCTAGAGCCCAGTCCTTATTTTATCAGGGCTTGGGGCGATAAAATGATCGCCCTTCTTGGATTCTATTTAAGAACGCTGATTGGCTAAATTTTATGTCATACATTCATATCTTAAATTAGCAATTGGCTTAACTGCTACATAGACCCGCCTCCTTGGGGCGCTTTCTCTATCGCCCCAGAGCTGATGAAGCGGTCAGACAGGCAGAGGAAAGGTTGCAAATATGATTTTGTATCATATTTTACATGTATTACTGGGTGCATTCCATATTTAAAACACACAAATATTGACATACTGATGTTTTTCTCATTATTATTACTATTTTTGTTTTAATTGTTTTAAATTTTTTTTTTTTTGTGGCTTAAGGGGGGACGGCGCCCTAGCGCCCTCTATTGGCCGGCCGCCACTGCGAGCCAGGCTCACGTGGAAACATAACTGTAGCTTTCAGACTGTGCTTTGAATGGTTCGGCGCAACAGTGGAAAAGTTAGGAAACAATCTGACTTAAAACTTTAGTTGAATAAAAGTATGTTATTCACAAAAAGGCTCCATTTCAGTGTTTTAATATTATATGTGATGTTGTTAATTAACATTATTGATAAATTATGGTTGGTCTATTTGATATACTGTTGGGCTGTGTCATAAACGTGTCATATTGTCTAAAATAAAATGTCTGGCTCCATATTTGTTTAAAATAGTCAGAAACGTCTCTGCTGTGCCCTGCTTCTGTTACCACGCAACATGAGCAGCAGGTGACGCAGTTAGAAAATCCTCTGCGAGGCTTGACCGGCTCATTTCAGATCCCTTCTTGGACTTTTGAGGCTGCGTGCTTTGAAGAACAAGTCCTCGTTTTTAAGTCGGCCACCTTAGAAGGTCACAGCCCCCTAATTGGGACACAGCTAACGTAGATAAAACCTTTTTTTTTCAAAAGAAAAGCCCCAAAAGTTTCACAACATGAAGAAAAATATAATACAAGTAACTTTTCACAGAATCAGAATATGTTTATTATTCAATTTTGACATAAATGTCAGATAGAGTCTCATATTTCCAAGGCAACGATTTAACAGCGCTGTAGGCCTGTATGAAGAACAGGGGCGCGTGTCCCAGGGCGTATCCCGACATGTGCACGTTGGAAACTGACGTCAATGAATTTCGCCCTTGTGTTTCAATTGTCACTTGTAGATTTTTGTTTAGTGTCCCTGTTATTTGATGGTTAAATGGATTAGTTTTGTTCCTGGTTTCTTTTTTCTTTTATTACTTTGAACTTTGTTTTTTGCTTAATTAAATCTTATACTGCACTTGGATGCGGATCCTGTCTGACTTTTTGTAGCAAACATACAATCCTGTTATGATTCTGCCTTCTCTTGTCTTGATTTTCTAGTCTAGTGGCAGAATCATGACAGACCCATGTGTTTTTTTGTGGAGAGAAGCATGTTATTGTCAATCTGGACTTAATATGCATTCTCTCCAGTCTCGTCATTTGGCCCCGCCCCTCTCGTTCCTAGTATAGCTTTCCTCCTGTGTCTCATTTCCCACACCTGCCCATTGT
Organism: Barbatula barbatula; assembly: GCF_947034865.1. Lineage (NCBI taxonomy): Eukaryota > Metazoa > Chordata > Actinopteri > Cypriniformes > Nemacheilidae > Barbatula > Barbatula barbatula. The sequence continues at coordinate 1,645,335 of NC_136765.1, read as the reverse complement.
TATCTCCTTTGTTAGTCTCTCTATTTAATGCCCTCTTGTCTTTTGTCTTGTGCTCGTTCGTTGTACATGCTCGTTTGAGGACGGTAAGTGTCGTGAATTCTGAATGCCGCTGGAAAACGTGATGCCGCGCAACACTGTGGCGTTTCCGACAGGAACCCCATTCTGTCAGTCTCGACACAACGTCGAGAGACCAACAGAAAGGGAACATCTCGGTTAAGGATGTAACCTTGGTTACCCGATGAAGGGAATGAGACATTTTGTCCATCATGCCAAGGGCGCGGGATTCTATGACACGGAATGGTTTGAAGTATTTAAAGATTTTTGCAAACCTGCTTGAATCTATTTATCACCCAGAGCCGTTGTGAAAGAGAGAGTCGGGTCAACTCTGTTCACTTCAAAGGAACAGTTATTTTTACAGCAAAGGCTGTTATAGAGCTTCTCAATAGTTCAAACTTCTGTTGTCATGACTCTCTTTCATTGGCTCTGGTGTCACTTAAAAAACTCTCAAAACTCAGGACTTTTGATAATACCTAGAATTACTAAATCCACCAAAGGGGGTCGAGCTTTCTCATACGTAGCACCTAAACTCTGGAATAACCTTCCTGATATTATTCCAGGATCAGACACACCCGCCAAATTTAAATCGAGATTAAAAACACATCTCTACAGCCAAGCATTCACTTAAAGCAAAATATGATAAATAAACCACCGGGAGATGCTGACATTAGATATTATTTACTAGAATAATTGGATTTATTTTATAAAACGCCATGTAGTGTGTTTTACCCTTTCTTGGGTTTTTCGTTTTTCCCTGTAAAGCTGCTTTGGAACAATGCAAATTGTGAAAAGCGCTATATAAATAAAATTGAATTGAATTGAATTGAAGAAACTATTAGCCAGCTGGAAACTATGCTTTTTTTGTTCATGACAATGTAAATGGCAATCGAATTTCATATCATTTTATTGATTAATTTGTCAATGATGATGTGCACTCTTTTTTCAGAGAATAGACATTTTGTCCTTTTTAACTAGCCCAGTATATTCAGTCTCTACAAATGAAATGTCTTTTCTCTTTCTGTCATTAGATCAGGATCACCTGTAATCAGCTCTGTGTCTATGAAGAGTGATCATTCTCAAGGCGGCAGACCAAACTTCAGTAAAGAAACACCATCAGCTACCCAAAGGTAATAAAAAAATCAGACCAATAATACCAAAAAAGTAATTTATCATTTATTTAAAGAAATCACAATAAAACCATTATCATGGATTTGTACAACCTGAATAATAGTGTAGAGAAAAACTGATATTATGACAAAATGTCTAAAAAGAAAGTACCTACTGTACTTTTTAGAATGGAGACTCTTGGAATGGGAGAGGTTTTAATATAAGATGTGGATGTGGTCATTATGAAGAACAAAATTCTTAAAATTATTCTATTCAGGACCATCACTGTAATTGTTTCGATTCTCATTTTGTTCTCACAGTGTGGAGGAAAAATATAAAGACATTCAACAGATTCAATATGGATACCATGCACACATTCTGTATGAGCATAATATAGGCTCTTGAAAGTTGACTTTGCGGTTGGCTGATCACTAAAAGAATTGTCTTCAGTCAAATGCAAGCTGTTTTTAGTGAGCCATTAAGTCCATGTTTAATAGCCAACTTCATTTTTTTCTCTCTGCTTTATATGATTAGTAAAAGATCAGGAATACCTGTTGTCAGATCTTTGTCTATGAAGAGTGATCATTCTCAAGACGACAAACCAAACATCAGTGAAAAAATATCATCAGTTACCGGAAAGTAAAAATCAAATCAAACCAATTACACCAAAAAAAGTAAACAAAAACACCATCATGACCAAAGGATAAAAAATGTCTTATTGTAACATCTCATGCGGAAAAGTAATGTCTGGGATAGAAATTCTGAAATGAGGATTTATTTATTTAGATTCTGCTTCTTAAAATTTCTGTAAATATTCAAGAAAGTCACTGTGATTCAGAAACGGTTTTTAATTTATCAACAAAATATTTTCTTGGGACCATAAAAAGTGTGATTTGGCAGAAAATAAATTCATAAAAACTCAAAGACTAAATGAACAATGTTGGTTAATTGTAGGCAAAATATAATCTTGTCATCAATATATTAACTTAAAGTGCAGAGATATTCAATGTTGAATGTATTGAATGTTGACTTGATTCTGCTATCTGCATCAACTTTAAACTTTAATTAAAAATAACATTTGGAATTTAAGTTATAGCAAACCGCTAGAAATGCATTCTGCATAATAATATTTTTTGATATTTCAATCAATTTGATATGCTGCCTTACAAGTTTCATTTCATACTTGTATGGGTAAAAGGATGATGCTTTAGCCCCATTAGTTCTCATGTTCTTTGTTTTGTGTGATTATTATTAGTAACCAGCGGCAGAGCACCGTAGTAAATATTGGTTTAGAAATGACTCGGTGGAAAACACTTAAGGAGCAGAAGGGAATAAAGAGTGATGTCGAAATGGCATCTTTTCTTCTGAACATGTGAGTACACAAACACAACTTTACTCTACAGAGTTAACGTGACAACCCAGAATCTACATGGGTTGGTTCAGCCCACAATATGTTTGCTTATATGTTCCGGCATGATTTTTCTAACCCTAACTCCGACAGAGCAGTTCAGGCAATGAAAATCTGTGTGCAAAGTTTATCCTAAAATAGTTATTAGAAGTAATATGTTTCTAAATAAATGTTTTTACTTTTTTATTATTATTTTAAAGATAAGGGGTGAAATATTTTTTGCCAACAGGGTTCAGTTTGAGTCATCAGATGCAGGCTTCAAAAGTTACAGGTTCCGCAAGAATTTCCAAGAACACAGTCTCTGGATATTTCAGGTAGGAACAAATATTTTTATAAATGTTTGATATCGGTCTGTTGTAGTGAAAGGATTTTCCCTGTTGTAATTTGGGAGGGCTGAACAAGCTCAGTGGTTTTCAATCCTGGTCCTGGGGATCCATTACTCTGCCCATTTTGAATGTCTTCCTTATCCAGCACACTTAACTCAGATCAACAGCTCATTGCAGAGCAGTGGGTCTTGAGGAACAGGATTGAAATCCACTGACATAGCGAAAGCATTACACTGTATAAGGCGTGCAGTATATGGTAGTTTGATGTCATATGCCGATCAATTATGCTTGAACTTAATGCAGCTGGAAAACAAGTTTCACTCGCTGAATAGACTAAAATTACGTAAAATAGCAGTGAGACATGCAACAACAAGCGCACTTCACACAAACACGCAGCTCTGTCACTGCACTTACCAAACTGTATTGCACTGGGAAATGTATTCTTCGCACAGACAGATTTATTTTGTAGCATGTGCCCAGTACATTGGTCTACACTACAGGAGGGTGAGAGTATGTATAAACCAACCCAATTCTTTACCAAACTCAGTTTTTCCAAACCCCAGTCTTTGGACCCCCTCCCAGAATGTTTTAGATGTCTCTATATAGAGCACCTTATTCAACTCATCAGCTGGTGTCGGCGCTGATGCTATGTGTGTGAGTGCGCGAGGAAGGTGATTGGTCGAGAAAATAATAATCTAAAATGGTGGCCGAGAAATTTGTTGGAGCACAATTTTGAATTGAAGTTTAATTTTCACTTTATATAACTTTTGTTTGCATTTATAGTGAGAAATGAGTAATGTAATTTTAGAATATATAAGAAGTTATTGCAAAGACACTGTTAATCATTTGAATTTCGTAATGCTGCCTATAAAGCCTGTACGAATCTGTTTCTCTGAGCTACCTTCATGCACAAACGCTCCCCTGAAGCTATTGCCTGATTTGGCAGTGTTAAAACATTCTAGAAAAGATGAAACTACATTTCTATGTTCTTGATTTATTATCAGGACCTTGAGAACAAAATAATTACATTTCTGAAGAATGAGCTGGAAAGATTTAAGAAAGTATTGAAAAAAGAAAACACACAATACTTTGTGGAGGACCTCAAGGAGGATAGAAACAACATCAGAGAAGCAGCTCTTGATATCACACTCTACTTTCTGAGAAGTATGAAACAACATGAACTTGCTGATGTTCTGGAAGGTAAGAAGCTCATGATGTCACCATCTGTCATATAGTTACTGTAGGATGTAGGAGTAAAACAATTTAACATATGTATTTGTTTCTATGTTTTTTTTTTAGATGAGCGTGTCTTCATTCATCAACAACAACTGAAATCAAACCTAAAGAAGAAGTATCAATGTGTATTTGAAGGGATTGCTAAGCAGGGTGACTCCACACTCCTGAATAAGATCTACACAGATCTGTACATCACTCAGGGTGGAGGTGAACAGGTCAATACTCAGCATGAGATCAGACAGATCGAGACCGCCTCCAAACGATTAGTATCACCAGAGATACAGATTGAATTCACAAATTTATTTCAGCCACCTGGACAAGACCAGAACATCAGAACTGTAGTAACAAAAGGAGTTGCTGGCATTGGAAAATCTGTCTCAGTGCAAAAATTTGTTCTGGACTGGGCTGAAGGAAAACAAAATCAGGATATTAGCTTTATATTTCCAATACCTTTCCGAGAGATTAACTTAAAGGAAAAAGAAACACCAAGTTTAATGAACCTGATGGATCACTTTTTCCCAGAGATAAAAGGACTGAACCTTACAAGAAATAACAAGTATAAAATCCTGTTTATCTTTGATGGCTTGGATGAATGTCGTCTTCCTCTGAAGTTTGTGGGTAATGAGACATGGAGCGATATCACATCACCTGCTCCTCTAGATGTTCTCCTAACAAACCTCATCAAAGGAAATCTGCTTCATTCTGCTCTCATCTGGATAACCACCAGACCAGCAGCAGCCGGTAAGATTCCTCCTGACTGTATCGACCGGGTGACAGAGGTACGAGGATTCAATGACACACAGAAGGACGAGTACTTCATCAAAAGATTCTCAGATCAGAATATGGCCAACGCAATCATTGATCATGTAAAAAAATCAAAGAGTCTATATATCATGTGCCACATCCCAGTCTTCTGCTGGATTTCAGCCACCGTCCTCCAGAACATTCTAGAGAATAAAATCATTCAACAGTCTGACGACACCACCGAAACACTTCAAGAATCAAACACTGATGATACTCCTAGAACTCTGACACAAATGTACACACACTTTTTTCGCTTTCAGATCCATCAGAGTAGAAAAAAGTATGAAGGAAAACACTCGCCAGATATCTCCTGGGATAAAGATGTTATCCTTTCACTGGGCAAACTGGCATTTCAACAGCTGGAAAGAAACAACCTGATCTTCTATGCATCAGATCTGGAGTCCTGTGGTATTGACGTCTCCAAAGCATCCGTGTACTCAGGGATGTGTACTCAGATCTTCAAACAGGAGACCGGGATCATTCTGGGTACCATGTACTGTTTTGTTCACTTGAGCATTCAAGAGTTCATTGCAGCTCTGTTTGCACATCTGTTTCTAGACATTGAAAAGAAAAATGTCTTTGTTCAAGAGCAAACGGGACAAGACAACGACAATAAAACAATGATTGGTTTACTGAAGGCTGCAGTGGACAAGGCCCTTGAAAGTGAGAATGGACACTTGGACCTTTTCCTTCGCTTTCTTCTCGGTCTGTCGCTGAAGTCCAATCGGCTGCTCTTACAAGGTCTGTTGCCACTGCAAGACAGTGATGAGAAGAGCTACGAGGAAATAGTTGCATACATCAAGCAGAAGTTTGATGAAAATTCATCTCCAGAAAGATCCATCAATCTTTTTTACTGTCTGAATGAATTGAATGATCAATCTCTGGTACAAGAGGTTCAAAAGCACATTAGAGAAGGAAGTCTGTCATCTGCTGATCTCTCACCTGCTCAGTGGTCTGCTCTGGTCTTTGTGTTGCTGACATCAGATGAGGAACTGGAGGACTTTGAACTTCAGAAATTCAAGAAATCTAATGAATGTCTCATTAGACTGTGGCCAGTGGTCAAAGCCTCCAAACGAGCTCTGTAAGTGACATGAAAGTTGTTACTCTCATCTGAAAAACGTGCTTCTTGATTGTTTTTGAGAAAATTCCAAATAGTACACCAATGTTTTTATGAAATGGATGTCCTCTGTACAACAGTGAGGAAAGCATTTAGTTTTCTTTGTAACCCCCGTTTACCCATCTTAAGTAATCAGTAAATCCCAGTACTGTTTTATATTTATTTTGTACTATTCTAAAATGAATTGCTGTCCTTCTAAAACTTTGCCACTCTTTACTTGCTAATTTGGACTTCTGGGGTTTTGGGAGGATAGCAACGTTATACTAAATTGTAATAGTTATTATGAAATTTGATATCCTAAAATGTATTTGAACAAAATACCTGGCAAGTATATCAAATGCTTTGATCTGACTTGTTTTCTTTATAGACTAAATGATTGTAACTTATCAGACAAAGGCTGTTCAGCTCTGGTTAATGTTCTGGGATCAGAAAGCCTGAAAGAGCTCAACATGAGCGGTAATAATCTGCAGGATTCAGGAGTTAAGTGGCTCTGTGCTGGTCTGGAGAAGACAACAAGTAAACTAGAGATACTGAGGTAGGTGTGTAAACAGACAAATAGTATACACAATATGATCTATTATAAACAGCAAAATTATTATTTAAACTAAAATTTATCATAAAGGCACAAATGGGACAGGTGTCTGGAATGATTATATAGTCCCGGAATCAATTGCTGAAGTTCCACAATCTGTTGTTGTATGATTGTGACCTAAATATATTTTTGTTCTCGTTTTATTGTAGACAACTGTTGTGGGTTTATATTGCTGTTAACTTGTGTGCAGTTTTCATATGAAACCCTTTTCTTTTAAAATGAAACTAGGGATGCACCAACATTTTCCACTGAAAATAGCATTACCGTTTTTAGGCATTAAAGATTGTGCCCCACATTACCCGTCTGTGCTCAGATTTTAGCCGCTCTCTAGATGTTATCAAAGGCAGATCATGTCAACAGTTTAAAACTACTTTTGATGAAAATGTCTTGCTTACGTATGTAAACTCCGAGACGTTGTGTCGAACGTTGTGGCATAAAGGACACGGCTGTATATGTAGTAGAATTAGCTTCTCTAGGGGCGAGATAGCCGCCCCGATCCGGAAGGAACACTGGTAAGGGCTACCCCCTCGCCTGAAGGGGTAACACTACGGAGACCACCTCTTCCGCAGGGAGATAATACTTGGAATATCTACACAGTCTCACCAGTGGGGATATCTTATGGGAGTAGTGCGGGGCCCCAACGAGGGGTGCACAGAAGCGGTGGAGTCCACAGAGGGGAGGTCACAGGTTCACCAAAAGGGGAACCAAGAGTGAGAAACGTCAGACAGGACTACCCAAGGTCACTACGTGTGGAGCACTAGCTCAGGTATAAGGGTTCACCTCGTGAGGGAAACTCACCTATACTGGGTTCGGAATACGAGCTGCTCTGCCCGACTCATAAGCTTGAAAGTGCTTGGTGATGGATGGAATGCTTATACTTCCTCCAGCGGAAGTTCGGAAGCTGGAAAAGCGCACTGATTGACCTGACGAAGTGGAGAAGGCATTTTGCAGGCGTACGCCCAGCCGGCCGTCTGTCTAACCTGGTTTGCAAGATGCGGGCAAACACCGTCTCCACACAAAGTTGTAGAACCTCACGAATGTGTTGGGCGTAGCCCAACCTGCCGCTCTACAGATGTCTGCCATAGAGGCGCACTGAGCCAGTGACCAAGGGGATGCTACACCCCTGGTGGAGTAAGCTCTCACTGCCAGTGGACACGGGAGAGCTGTTTTCCTTCCCAGGGAGGAGTGCCTGCAAGTTCACCACCTGGTCCCTGAAGGGAGTGGTGGAAACTTTGGGCACTTGCTTGTCCTGAATGAGAGAAAGGAACCTCAAGCAAGGTGAAGGTGAAGCTTGACTGCTGTCGAGGATGCCATATACCCCAGGTTCCTCTGAAAAAGGTTTTCTTTGATGAGGGTCAAAGAAACCTCAATGCAGTGCAGCATTGACTGGGCACACTCGCAAATTAACAGAGTCCAGTTCCATACCGAGAGGTAAGAGGTGCTTTGCGTAGGGGAGTTCTCGCTCTTGTCCCAGTTGTCCCACACGAGTGAGCCAAGATAAGCTAGTCATCGAGATTTACATTTATTCATTTGGCAGACACTTTTATAAGTAGTTTTTTTGTAACTGCAGGGTGCAGAGCCTGTGAAGGGATCTCCGGTCAAACAAATGATTGGCTGAAAGATGTGTCAAATAAATATCTGATATATAATTGGTTAAAAAAGTAAACAAGCCTCCATGACGTGGAGGTGGAGTCCATGTACTGGTTACGTCACATCATAACGTTAACATGCCGAAACGTCAGACATCATTTAATCCAGAATGGACAAAAGAGCACAAATTCATATCAAAAAGCAGTAGCGATGCTTTCCATGGATTTTTCACACTATGTCGCTGTGAAGTGGACGTTAGTAGTAAAGGGAAAGCCGCCATTGACCGACATGCCAGCACTGAAAAACATAAAGGTAACCGATGAGCTGCTGGTACATCTTCCCTTAGGTCTTATTTTCGAGACAAAATCTCCGCTGCAGTCTATCATGCAGTCAAGCATTACTTTTTTGCCTCTTCTGTTACACATAGGTCTACATCAAGATATGACGTTGATCAAATTGACTGGCAATGAATAGAGTAGGCTATCTCAGAATCACTGTATCATGATACCATAGATTTTATAGACAACATTGTATTGTATTTGCGAGTACACCAGATGAAGTTATTCTTGCCTCACTAAATGCCGCAAAGCGTCCTCCTTTTGGTGTTATGGAAATGCCAGAAACTCTTGGTCATATAGGGGCGGTTTCCCAGACAGGCTATAAACCTAGTCCAAGACTAACATAAATGTAAGAAGTGTCTTGATCGACAACAATTTAAACTGACATATCTTAAAATATATCAGTGTGATTGTTTTGTCTTAAAATGCACATCATTGAGTTTTTTTTTGTAAAGTATGTTTTTAAAAATTAAATGTCCTAATTTAACTAGTCCTGGTTTAAACTAATCCCTCTCCGGGAAACTGCCCCATATAGTTTAAAAAGTAGCAAAACTTGCACATTTGAGTTTACGAACTCACAATTAAATCTTTCTCTTTTCTAGTCTGTCCGAGTGCAGAATAACAGAAGAAGGTTACAGATGTTTGGCTGAAGCTGTGAGATCAAACCCTTCACATCTGATAGAGCTGGATCTCACTGGAAATGATCCTGGACCATCAGGAGTCAAACTCATCTGTGATTTAATACAAGACACAAACTGTGCACTGAACACTGTGAGGTGAGGACTATATCCAGTTGTTTTTATATGGTTAAAGTTTATTCTATACATCTTTGCAAAGCTTTGAATTACACAAATGCGATGTCATTTGTAACAATAAATAATCATTTTAAAGAGGTGATGTGCTGTGAACTGATCTTCTGTCTGTAGATTCTTGAAGAATCCAAAAGCAGAAGCAGCTTGTGTTTATCTGACTGATGTTCTGGGTGTGAATCCATTACTGCTAAAAGATCTGAATCTGAGTCACAATAAACTGGGAGATCTGGATGGAGAGAAACTCTCGGCTCTAGTGATGGACTCTCATAGTAAAGTGGAGAAAATCACGTGAGTTTCATATATACAGTATAAGACACCTTCATACATGTGTGTGTTATAAAGATCTGATGATGATGTTATTGTGTTTAGATTGAATAACTGTGAGCCGACAGAGAAACAGTGTTCAGCTGTAGCTGCTGTTCTCTCCTGTAAAACCCTCGTGAGAGAGATGAATCTGAACAACAGTCGTCTGATGGATTCAGGACTCAAACGCATCTGTGACAAACTGAAGAATCCTCAGTGTCAACTCCACACACTCAAGTGAGTTCAGCGATCACATCATCATACACACTCCACAGAACACAACAAACATGACACTATTATGGAGAAGTACGAATGTAAGATTACTAGTGTTTGTTTGATGAGGATAATATCTTCTTTAATAACTGTTTTACAAATACTGAGAGTTTGTAGGACATATGTAGACTTATACATAGATGTCCTTTAAAGTGAATATGATAACTAATAAATATAAACTACATTGATGTGTGTTATAGCTTCATCTATAGAGATTGTGTAGAAATGTCTTGGAGTCTGTTCCTCTGCAGTCAAATCATTGCAATATTCTTTCCTTCTGCTTAAATAGTGAAGGCTTTCATTTCAACTCCATGTGTATGAAGTGATTTACCTCTGAAGAGCAAAAATATTATAATACATTTTTTTTAATACTTTTTCTAGACTATCTGAGTGCAGTATAACAGAAGAAGGTTACAGATGTTTGGCTGAAGCTGTGAGATCAAACCCTTCACATCTGATAGAGCTGGATCTCACTGGAAATGATCCTGGACCATCAGGAGTCAAACTCATCTATCAGTTAATAGACGACACAAACTGTGCACTGAACACTGTGAGGTGAGATGTGTTGAAATAATACAAAATAAATCATGCAGGTCAGTGATATTGTTTTAGTAATATAATGGCACATTGTGTTGATGAATTCAAGATGAAAGAAATGTCAGTCAAATTTTTCATATTTTTTCTATATTTTTGATAATATTTATTTCATTTAACTTTTGTAACTTTCTATTTTCTGCAGGTTATTGAAGAGTTCATCTGCAGTCGAAGCCTTTGAGTATCTAAAGACTCTTGGTATAAACCCTTTACTCCAGAGAGAAGTGAATCTGAAGGATCATAAACTAGACGAGTCAAGAGTGAAACAGATCTCTGATCTACTGAAGGATAAACACTGTACACTCAACACACTCACGTGAGTCTTTAGTTACGTTAAAACAAGAAAACTATAATATATGGAAGCCCTGGACTGCAATAAAAAATGTTTCTATTAAAAAAATGTGTTCAAAAGTTCTCACAATTTTCTCGTTTCTTTCCTGGTTTTTTGTTTTCTCTACAATTTTTTATCTTTTAAATGTTTTTCCTTTACAAGAGGCCACACAAAAAAATATTTGCATGGGGTCAGCTGTGGCCTGGTGGTTAAAGAGTTGGGCTTGTGATCAGAAGGTTGACCACCATGAAACTGAGATAGCGATTGACTTCTTTTCTGTATTGTGACGTGTATCCAAGTGAAACGGCTTTATTTTGCCCTTCTCTTTTTGATTGGTTTGTTGTAAGTTGGGCCTGGAGGGTAGGGCTAAAAAAGCCTGTACTCAAGAAAAGGGTAAACTAAGTTCAAGATTATTTGACTTACCCTATTGTTAGAATTTTTGCTTGTTTTAAACATAAATGTACTTAATTCTCATATTTTGTTTCATTAAACAAGACTAAATATCGTGTGTCTTTTTCCTGGTAAACTTATCTTGATTTAAGAATTTCTTAATATTTTTACTAGAAAACAAGATAAAATGCTTGATAAGAAATTATTTTTTGCAGTACATTGTGTGGATGCTCTCTTTAGTTTCCAGAAATGCTGTATTTTACAAACTCAATCGTATGTTGCTACGAAACTTAATATGGTTCAGTGGCAATTTACAATGTGCTTAGAATTAAACATTTTATTTATCCTGACTTTATGGGGCAGTTTCCCAGACTAGATTAAATGTTAGAGGTGATAGAAAACAACTTAAACTGAAATATATCTGCGCAATTGTTTTGTCTCAAGATTTACATAACTAATGTTTTTGTAAAGTATTTTTTTAAAAACAACTTAAATATCCTAATTTAACTAAGGCCTAGTCCTGGTTTAAGATTATCACTGTCCAGGAAACCATCCCTAAAAGTTTAAAGCAGGGACAGAAAATGACATGGGCCGGAGGTACTACTTGAATTATTGTGGAGATTTAATTATGATTTGAAATGTATTTATTACGCCTCCTAATGGTAGAATAGTTTATTTTGTTATGCACGGTACAGACAAATGATTACTTTTCAAGAGATATAACCTATTTAAAGAGCATTGTTTTTTACTATCATAATGAGTTTTTTTCATATTGAGTGCTACTCAAATTCAAAACATTTACTTATGCATATTAATTAACCTTTCTCTTTCCCAACCGATTGGCCATTTTGTCATCTCTTTTAAATTTTCCGCTGGTTCGTGCGTCAGCTGTTCTATCGCAATGGTACGTTATGTTTAGCATACCATTCTGTTGGTAGGTGAATTTAACAAATAATTAGGCTATGTTAGTAACTTAATAAATATTGGATTTCAGACCAAATTTTGCTATCATATATAGACATGATATAAGTGAAACTGAATATAAAAAAAAAACATGTTTAATGTCTCATAGAGTGTTCACACCGAAAACACGTGTAGTTGGACGCTTGAACAATTTGAGTTTACTATCATCTTTCGCGCGTGAAATTCGCTTCATTACAGACAAGAATTTGCATCATGGAAGGGCTTCTGACGCTCGCTCACGCCCCATTGGTTAACTCTGTGCGCATTTTTGCCAAAATTCAGATATTTCAACTCGCGCAAATCACGCGAACACACAATTCACATCATTCGCGCCGCAAGTAGGTCATTGCGTCTTTGCATTGACTTAACATGTAAATCACTCGCGCTTAACGCTTCATTCACGTTTGGTGTGAACACACTATAAGACATTGATCAGAGGGCCGGTCCAAATAAAATAAGTTCTGAGAATGACTCTGCGTAGCCTACACATCACAGCAGTGTTGACGTTTAGTTGTGTTTGTGATTGTAAATTATCTTTCTCTTGTCTAATGTTTCAGACTGAGGGATTGTGGTCTAACAGAAGATAGTTGTACAGCTTTAGCTTCAGTTTTAAGCTCAATCTCCAGTGTGAAAGAGCTTGACATGAGCAACAATAATCTACTGGATTCAGGAGTGAAGAAACTACAGAAAGGACTTGAACATACCAACTGCAGACTGAAGAAACTCAGGTAACTACATTAAGAGAACACATGTTTTAAACAATCCCCTTAAACTAACAAGTAAATAATTGTAAATCGTGTAAGCAGTAACACTGAATTTTGTCTCCACTGACCAGAAAAGGAAGAAACAATGTAGTTGGGTTTTAACAATCTTAAACAGTTTACAAATATACAGTATACACAATAGATGTGATTTAATATTTCAAATGTCTGTTGTCTAGTCTGTCTGAGTGCAGAATAACAGAAGAAGGTTACAGATGTTTGGCTGAAGCTGTGAGATCAAACCCTTCACATCTGATAGAGCTGGATCTCACTGGAAATGATCCTGGACCATCAGGAGTCAAACTCATCTATCAGTTAATAGACGACACAAAATGTGCACTGAACACTGTGAGGTGAGATGTGTAAACTAAATAAGAGATGAGTTATTCAGCAAAGGCTTATGAGAGAGAGAGAGAGAGAGAGAGAGCACTCTGTCCGTCTCTCTACATGAAGCTATGAGATTTCAGAACGTCAAAAACAATGATGTTACCCCTTAATTTCTGAAGAACATAGTGTAGCGATTCTTGAATAGGTTTAATAAATGTAGTTTATTAAGTTACCAATTGTAATGAAGATCCATTAAAGGAAAGGAAGGAGACGGGAACTGGCGAACATAAAAGGACTTTTAATTAATAAAAGCAAACATAAATAGACAGACACACACAAACCATAACTAAAAGCCAGGCCTGGTTTTCTCTCACTGGCGGTCCCGTCGCTCGTCCTCTTATGCTCCCGATCTCCTCTGTGATACAAGACTACTGCTGCGCGTACAGCTGACGCTCGTTATCCCGGCTCTCGTCCCGCCTACCTCACTACATACCCCCATCGCCCCTCACAGGCCGGGGTACCCCGAGACTGTGCTTGCTCCTCTCCCTCCCTCGGGGGTGGGGGTGTCGCCCAGCCTCGGCGGAACTATCCCCTGGGGGTATGCAGCAACGAGACGAGAGAACGGAGACGGGAGCACTCCGAGCGACCAAAATGAGAGGGGAGCGTCTCGACATGCTGCTGCTCGGTCTTCAACCAGCCGGTGTCCTCTCCTTCGCGGTGCCCTGCGGTGGCCCTGGGTGCTCGACCATGTGTCCCCTGGCGGCCGGCGGGTGCTCCTCTGGTAGGGAGACAGCAGCGGGCCCCCCGTCCCCCGGTCCTCCCCCTTGGGCAGACGGACGCAGGCTCCGGCGACACACACACCTGTTCCTCTCTCACTGGCGGTCCAGTCGCTCGTCCTCTTATGCTCCCGATCTCCTCCGTGATACGAGTCCGGTGCGCGTACAACTGACGCCCGTTATCACTCACGCACCGGCCTCGAATCCCGGCTCTCGTCCCGCCTACCTCAATACACTGCAGAGCCGGACAGTAACGGAGTACATTTACTCGAGTACAGTACTTAAGTACAATTTTGAGGGATCTGTACTTTACTTGAGTATTAATTTTTGGGGAGTACTCATGACTTTACTCAAGTACATTTGAGAGGCAAATATTGTACTCTTTACTCCGCTACATTTCTGTCCATAACCGTAAGTACACGTTACTTCTAAAAAGGAAAAAGAAAAATCTCGGAAATCACCAATTAGTTTTTTCCCTCTCAAACGTGATTGGATTGTGCAGGCGCCACTTATTGGGCGAGCCTATCAGCAACAATCACCCAGACCTCAGAGCTCTATCATTTGCTGTACACAGCTGTCAATCATCTCACGTCTGCATGACACGTCCTGTGTACACTTCCTCATTCAGGACATCCGCGATGAAGCTAAAGTGACATTTCTTCACCAAAACAAGAAGCTAATAAATGCACGATTGAAGAATATGTGTTTTGTGTGTATTTTCATGCGATTTGGGGGTATTTTTATATGAATAAAGAATAAAGGTAAGGGAAGAGTAGCCAATAGCGTCATATAAAATGCTAAATATAACATGAAATGAACTTGAAAACATTGCGACCGGTCAGCTGATTTTCTTTAATCATTATTATTTTCTCTTCTCTGCTCTATGCTGCGTGTATAACACGGTCAGGTTCAGAGGTGTGTCAGAACATTGCTATATCGCCTTCTTTGCTGTTTTAGGTTTATTGATTTCAGGGGCGGCGTTTGTGTATGGCCCTAGCGTTCAGAAAACATTGTTGAAACAAAGTACGTGTGCATAATGAGACTCATTATAGATAATTAAACTGCTTTACACTGATGTGTACATGTAGCATAGGCGTCGGAAGCATGTGTATTTGAGAATGTATAAACACCGTTAATTCACATAGCGTCATTGACGTATAGTCGGTAAGACCGAAGATATGTAGTTTTGACGTGACATCATCGTAATGTTGGTTCGAAGCTCTTTTTGGCTAAACTCGTTTGTCTGCATTTTCCACATTTAAGATCATATACAGGCATTTATTTTCAATAAAACAAAGAAACTGTCTACAAAATGCCTAACAGTGGTTTTGGAATCAAGTGTGAGGTTATGGGTAGTGGGGATGGTCTTTATTTTCCCAATTAGTTGGCATCCATTTAATAATTTTAATAAATCGAATAATTTACACTATTGTTATTGTATTTCATTCATAATGTACAACGCTATCTGTGAAAAATTAAAAAAATATATTGTACGGAAAGACTTTGTAGTGCAGTCGCAGTTTAGGCTATTATGTATTTTGCGATTTGCCACTAGCTATGCCAGGATTAGCTTAAAAATGAAAAGAATCAAGGCTTAACAACCCTGCGACAAGGTAAGACATGTTTTATATTTAATCTTGTTTGCTGAATCTGATCAATGGTTGGTTTATATTTTAGTCTCATAGTCGATTAACGTAGTCGTTGGTGGTGGTTATGACAACATCTGGCTGGGTTATTTTTTACTACTTTAAGTTTTGTGGTTACATATATGTGGTATCATTTGGTTTCATTGTGGTTCGTTTTTGTATGGTCTGAGGAAATTTCGCCATACCCTAGGTTTTGATGAAACGCCACCACTGATTGATGAAAAAACAGAGAAACTCACATGTACACACAATTGTTAGCTGAATTGTATTTTCTAATATTACTCATTAATGTAAGCCGAGTATTTGCTTTGATGTTCTTGAGTATGCGGTGTGTTGTTTAAAACTGTTCGGTTCAAATGTGGGTGCAAAAAATCCATTAAAACTCTAGCAGAGGTGAAAAGAATAAAGCATGGTAAAAAGATTAAAATTACTTTATTTTACTTTAAATTCCTTTAACATTCTCCAAGGTATTAACATTAACATTTTTCATAACTCCATGTAGGACGTTTCTGTACATAAATGTAAGCACTGTGGCAGTAGTAATGCAATATTTAGAAAATGTACTCTTGTACTCTTGATACTCAAGTACTTTTAAAAACATGTACTTCAGTACTTTTACTTAAGTACACATCTGACTGTAGTACTTTTACTTGTACTTGAGTAAAATTTAGCAAGGGGTATCTGTACTTTTACTCAAGTAATGAACCTGTGTACTCTGTCCGCCTCTGATACACTGTGCATTTAACAGTTTTCATGCACACCTTCAGAATCGACTATTCAGACAGACCACAGTGTAATACAAAATAAATCATAAACAGGCTAAATGTTCTTAGAGAATTGGTTTCACTATTATATTTATACTGTTAGTATGATCTGTTGTTTGTTGACGAATTAAATTTTTAGACTAAACAAAAGCAATTCAAATATAATGGTTTTCATCAGCATCAGCTGCTGGAGTTTTATTTCAAAAACATTGTCTATATTTTTTAAATCATTTAAATTCTGCCTTTTTCTTCTGCAGATTTTTGAGAAATCCCTCTGCAGTTCAAGCCTATGAGTATCTGACCAGAGTTTTTGGTATAAACCCTTTACTCCAGAGAGAAGTGAATCTGAAGGATCATAAACTAGACGAGTCAAGAGTGAAACAGATCTCTGATCTACTGAAGGATAAACACTGTACACTCAACACACTCACGTGAGGATTTGATCTTTATTTATTGTCTCTTTAAAACAAGGATGTATGTGGACATATACATGCAGTATCTTATTCAACCTCGACAGGAAACTAAAGTACAGTTCATGTCAGAATTCATTGTTTGTCGATTTATGTTATTTAATTCAGATATTTGCCAGAGATTTGAGAAATATGAGATATTATGATGATTCTGTGTGTTTGATAAATGGCATATATTATGTCAAAGAAGAAAAAAGACAGAAAGGATTAGTGGGTTTATTATTATCGTATTTGCAGCTGGTTTTTATTATTCATCTTTTACTGAAACATGTTTGTGATAACAATAGTTTTTTGATAGTTGATATGTTTCTCTTGTCTAATGTTTCAGACTGAGGGATTGTGGTCTAACAGAAGAAAGTTGTACAGCTTTAGCTTCAGTTTTAAGCTCAATCTCCAGTGTGAAAGAGCTTGACATGAGCAACAATAATCTACTGGATTCAGGAGTGAAGAAACTACAGAAAGGACTTGAACATACCAACTGCAGACTGAAGAAACTCAGGTAACTACATTAAGAGAACACATGTTTTAAACAATCCCCTTAAACTAACAAGTAAATAATTGTAAATCGTGTAAGCAGTAACACTGAATTTTGTCTCCACTGACCAGAAAAGGAAGAAACAATGTAGTTGGGTTTTAACAATCTTAAACAGTTTACAAATATACAGTATACACAATAGATGTGATTTAATATTTCAAATGTCTGTTGTCTAGTCTGTCTGAGTGCAGAATAACAGAAGAAGGTTACAGATGTTTGGCTGAAGCTGTGAGATCAAACCCTTCACATCTGATAGAGCTGGATCTCACTGGAAATGATCCTGGACCATCAGGAGTCAAACTCATCTATCAGTTAATAGACGACACAAACTGTGCACTGAACACTGTGAGGTGAGGATTACTTTTAAACATTAAACATTAGTCACAAATGTGAAGTTTGCTTTATGAAACTAGGTTGATCAGACAGTGTGTAGCTGCAATATTTATTAGAAGGACGAGAGGAGGAATCTACTGAATTGAAAGTCAAAGAAGAAAATGATTTGCATTAGTTTAGTAAGAACTACAAAACAAAACATTACTGTAACAAGGTTCAATAAAAGGAAGGAAGGAGGCGGGAACCAGCGAATGTAACACAACATTTAATTAAATAGACAGTCAATAAAACAAACTTAAAATGCCGGCAGCTCCCTCACGGCCATACAAACATAATAAAACAGAACATTAAGTCCTTTAAGATTTGAAGGATGAACGCTTATGTGCTTCTTTACTAGAATGAGCTTCTCTCCATATAAGTGTGGATTTATGTTCAGACTAAAAGTTTATTACCACTGTTTCTGAGTGAATTCAAGCGGTCTTATTCAAATATTGTGTGCAGTGGAAAGGCAGCTTATAACACACAGAACTCTTGAAACTCTGTCAGAACTCTGTTGTCTCCAGTTTCACTGCAGTAAATATGAAAACTGCACCGGAGCTTTAAAGAATGATGTAACTATAAGAGACATCATGATAACATATGATGTGAACTGATCTTCTGTCTGCAGATTCTTGAAGAATCCAAAAGCAGAAGCAGCTTGTGTTTATCTGACTGATGTTCTGGGTGTGAATCCATTACTGCTAAAAGATCTGAATCTGAGTCACAATAAACTGGGAGATCTGGATGGAGAGAAACTCTCGGCTCTATTGATGGACTCTCATAGTAAAGTGGAGAAAATCACGTGAGTTTCATATATACAGTATAAGACACCTTCATACATGTGTGTGTTATAAAGATCTGATGATGATGTTATTGTGTTTAGATTGAATAACTGTGAGCCGACAGAGAAACAGTGTTCAGCTGTAGCTGCTGTTCTCTCCTGTAAAACCCTCGTGAGAGAGATGAATCTGAACAACAGTCGTCTGATGGATTCAGGACTCAAACGCATCTGTGACAAACTGAAGAATCCTCAGTGTCAACTCCACACACTCAAGTGAGTTCAGCGATCACATCATCATACACACTCATGTGCAACACACATTAACATGACAAACATGACAGCCGCTGAAAAAAAAAAGAGACCATTCCAGATTTTCATTTAATCATCATTTGAGAAGTATTGTTGGCCAAAACAAATGTGTATCATATGACAGTCAGCTGATTTTTCCACACCTCTTAAATCTTATTTTGCAGCTATGGAAAAGCACATTTAAATGGTACAGTGATGTGTTTTTGTTGTTGTCTTTTTCAGTTTGAGTAAGTGTGATCTAAAAGAAGAAAGTTGTTCAGCTTTGGCTTCAGTTCTCAGTTCAGACAGCAGCAGTTTGCAGGAGCTTGATCTGAGTAACAATAATCTACAGGATTCAGGAGTAAAGCAACTTTCTGATGGACTGAAGAATAACTGTAAACTACACATACTCAGGTGAGATCTTTCCTCCTGCACACAGAGTATATATTAAAACGTGACACCCCATCCCTTTGGCCCCTTGCAAGAATCCCGAGCTGGTTTACGAGAAGTGATGCCCGTTATTCCAAACAGAACATCTTGGCCTCTTCTCGAGGGCAAAGGCAGAGTGGTATGACCCGTATAGAGAAAAACATGATAACATAGAGAAGAAAACATAGATAAACACTTCGTAAACATATAGACAGACACATCAAGAAGCTAGACTAGAAAATTTCCATTACAGTGTCAAACTTCTTCATTGGTTCATTTAAAATGTTCATCCGTGATCATTTGTTTTCTAGTCTGTCTGAGTGCAGTATAACAGAAGAAGGTTACAGATGTTTGGCTGAAGCTGTGAGATCAAACCCTTCACATCTGATAGAGCTGGATCTCACTGGAAATGATCCTGGACCATCAGGAGTCAAACTCATCTATCAGTTAATAGACGACACAAACTGTGCACTGAACACTGTGAGGTGAGATGTGTTGAAATAATATTAAAATAACTTGCACGCTGGCTATTTATGGAGTTTATGCTGGAGTTATTTTGTTTGGATTATAAGTATCTGATGATGCATCAAAGTAAATTAAAAAACAAGGAGAATAAAATGAATTTCTTCAACACCAGCTGTTGGACAAAATTTCAGTTCTTAATTACACTAGTTAAGTTGAATTTTCATTTAGACTTTTAGTAGATACTTTTATTTAAGTGGCTTAGAAGAATTAGGAAACAATGAAACAATAATTGAATAATTTGTTTACTGCAGGTTATTGAAGAGTTCATCTGCTGTGGAAGCCTTTGAGTATCTCACTGAAGTTCTTGGTAAAGACCCTTTACTCCAGAGAGAAGTGAATCTGAAGGATCATAAACTAGACGAGTCAAGAGTGAAACAGATCTCTGATCTACTGAAGGATAAACACTGTACACTCAACACACTCACGTGAGATATTTCTATGTGGTTTTTATGCTTGTTGTTCAATTCAAGGTTCCTCTGTAGACAGTGATTTTATCACTCGGATTACAGTTCACTAAATTAGGGAACAAGATGCTGCATCATGGCGTTGACACTATGAGCAGTTCTGGCTTGCCTAGATCTGGGGAATCATGCCTAATATAGTCAAGTTCAAACTTAAGGTAAATAAGAACTTGTAAAGTAAGTACACTAAAATGTGCACTAACAGTCCCAAAGTGAAAACTTGTAAAATACAAATATGAAGGTGAATGTTGAGATTCTCACTCGTGGGCAAAAATCCCAAATCCGTGTTCTGAATTTGAAGATGCAGACAAATTTTAACAAATGTGTGAACCGGCATGATTGGATTGTGTATATTAATGATATCTATACATAGTATGCATAAAAGAAAGAGATGATAGTATACATCACAGAATTACAGTATATATATATATATATATATATATATATATATATACACACACTCACCTAAAGGATTATTAGGAACACCTGTTCAATTTCTCATTAATGCAATTATGTAATCATCCAATCACATGGCAGTTGGTTCAATGCATTTAGGGGTGTGGTCCTGGTGAAGACAATCTCCTGAACTCCAAACTGAATGTCAGAATTGGAAAGAAAGGTGATTTAAACAATTTTGAGCGTGGCATGTTTGTTGGTACCAGACGGGCCGGTCTGAGAATTTCATTATCTGCTCAGTTACTGGGATGTTCACGCACAACCATTTCTAGGGTTTACAAAGAATGCTGTGAAAAGGGAAAAACATCCAGTATGCGGCAGTCCTGTGGGTAAAAAATGCCTTGTTGATGCTAGAGGTCAGAGGAGAATGGGCCGACTGATTCAAGCTGATAGAAGAGCAACTTTGACTGAAATATCCACTCGTTACAACTGAGGTATGCAGCAAAGCATTTGTGAAGCCACAACACGCACAACCTTGAGGCGGATGGGCTACAACAGCAGAAGACCCCACCGGGTACCACTCATCTCCACTACCAATAGGAAAAAGAGGCTACAATTTGCACAAGCTCACCAAAATTGGACAGTTGAAGACTGGAAAAATGTTGCCTGGTCTGATGAGTCTCGATTTCTGCTGAGACATTCAGATGGTAGAGTCAGAATTTGGCGTAAACAGAATGAGAACATGGATCTATCATGCCTTGTTACCACTGTGCAGGCTGGTGGTGGTGTAATGGTGTGGGGGATGTTTTCTTTGCACACTTTAGGCCCCTTAGTGCCAATTGGGCATCGTTTAAATGCCACGGCCTACCTGAGCATTGTTTCTGACCATGTTCATCCCTTTATGACCTCCATGAACCCATCCTCTGATGGCTACTTCCAGCGGGATTAAGCACCATGTCACAAAGCTCGAATCATTTCAAATTGGTTTCTTGAACATGACAATGAGTTCACTGTACTAAAAAGGCCCCCACAGTCA
The DNA here is from genome assembly GCF_947034865.1 of Barbatula barbatula. Taxonomy (NCBI): domain Eukaryota; kingdom Metazoa; phylum Chordata; class Actinopteri; order Cypriniformes; family Nemacheilidae; genus Barbatula; species Barbatula barbatula. Next base: position 1,623,527 of record NC_136765.1, on the reverse strand, counting down.
CCAGATCTCAACCCAATAGAGCATCTTTGGGATGTGGTGGAACGGGAGCTTCTTGACCTGGATGTGCATCCCATAAATCTCCATCAACTGCAAGATGCTATCCTATCAATATGGGCCAACATTTCTAAAGAATGCTTTCAGCACCTTGTTGAATCAATGCCACGTAGAATTAAGGCAGTTCTGAAGGCGAAAAGGGGTGAAACACAGTATTAGTATGGTGTTCCCAATAATCCTTTAGGTGAGTGTATATATATATGACAGTATACAGAGGTATGAGGGTTTCACTTTAGTTTAAAACTATATAAACAGGTGCTGGTCATATAATTAGAATATCATCAAAAAGTTGATTTATTTCACTAATTCCATTCAAAAAGTGAAACTTGTATATTATATTCATTCATTACACACAGACTGATATATTTCAAATGTTTATTTATTTTCATTTTGATGATTATAACTGACAACTAAGGAAAATCCCAAATTCAGTATCTAAGAAAATTAGAATATCACTTAACACCAATACAAAGAAAGGATTTTTAGAAATGTTGGCCAACTGAAAAGTATGAGCATGTACAGCGTGCAATACTTAGTTGGGGCTCCTTTTGCCTGAATTACTGCAGCAATGCGGCGTGGCATGGAGTCGATCAGTCTGTCGCACTGCTCAGGTGTTATGAGAGCCCAGGTTGCTCTGATAGTGTCCTTCGGCTCTTCTGCATTGTTAGGTCTGGCATATCGCATCTTCCTCTTCACAATACCCCATAGATTTTCTAAATGTCAGGCGAGTTTGCTGGCCAATCAAGAACAGAGATACCATGGTCCTTAAACCAGGTACTGGTTGCTTTGGCACTGTGTGCAGGTGCCAAGTCCTGTTGGAAAATGAAATCTGCATCTCCATAAAGTTGGTCTGCAGCAGGAAGCATGAAGTGCTCTAAACCTTCCTGGTATACGGCTGCATTGACCTTGGACCTCAGAAAACACAGTGGACCAACACCAGCAGATGACATGGCACCCCAAACCATCACTGACTGTGGAAACTATGGAATTTTTTTGTAAATTTAAAAATTTTGGACTAATCGTCCAATTCAAAACACAGATTTGTTATTTGTGCAAATCTCAGCATTCAAGTTCAGATTTGTATTTGACAATTTAAAATCTACATGCTCTCAAGTTTTGCCACTGATTTACCTTCATATAGAAAGCACCTTTAGAATATTTTGTGATGTAGCATGCAAAATGACTTTAATAAAGATAGAAGCAAAATCCAAAGCCGCAGGCGATTCTTAAGGATTTAAGGAAGTTTTTTTTAAAGGTGGCCAGGTACGACATGGCGGCCAAAAAAATCCTTACAGACAGAAATTCTGTTACTTTTACTGTAATTTACACTAATTATTCTGTAAATTATTAAAAATTATTTGTAGATCATAAATGTACACAAATAATTTAAGGTAAACATTTTTTTGCAATGCTATATGCTGATGATTTCTATCGACAACAAACACAAAAGTCACAGACATGTTGTAATGTTCTTACTTAAGTAAACCTTCTGTAGTCCGATTTTTCCTATTAGATATGTATATTTGACTTCCTGGATGGATGCGTACTCTATCAAGGTGAGATATCTAAAGCCTCACAAGAGTAATTCAAGATCACGGAGCAGACGCAGTTCTGCAATATCATATGTCTGCACAACCTGCGCATCCTGCAAAGAGGCGAACGTGTGTTTACACGGGGTTGGGTCGTCTTTTAGTAGCATACGGCTAGCTGACACTACAGTAAATTAATGGGAGAGATTAATTTTGAGTGACAGTAAAACTGACCAATCATATCATCTTTCTAAAAGGGCGCGCTCAGTTTTTTGCTATCTTTCCTCTATCTGGGGGGGTTGTTCACTAGCACCCGAAGCTGGTTCGACAACGACCAAACTTAAAGGTCAGGTGAATTAAGACCTAAATTTCAACCCGAGGTTTTGTTATATAAGAGGGAATCGTATTCAAGCGTACATTCAAGTGTCAGAACTGAAAACGCCCTTGTTATTGAAATGACAACTGATATTGACACCAGGCTCAGCGAACGTCAGGTCCTGGAAGGCAGCTATCTATAGGTTGAACACCGCCTCCACAGAAAAATATCAAAGGCTACTTCTCTAACCCCGCCCACTGGTTCGCGAATGACTTTAGCCACACATAGTACACACTCCCGCATTTGTGATTATTGACAGACTGGTAACCATAGTGACATGTTTTTCGGCTAAATATTTGTTTTGTTCGTCAGTTTCAACTAAACTGCTGAAATGCGTTGTGTTGTGTTTATGCTCGTAAGGCTTCATCACTATATTTTGCTGTGTTGCCATGTTTGTTATTAATAAGCGCTTTTATGCTTGTTGTTTGGTCTTTGATCAAAAAGCCTCTGCACTTAGGTCTTAATAAATAGCTGTTGTAGATTTTAAGGATTTTTGGTCTTATAAATATAAACTATTAGCATTTTAAGGTTTGTTTTTGTCTTGTCTTTATTTGCTTATTTTTTCAGTAAATATCTGTTAACCCTGTCACTTTAAAGAATGGCTCTCGAGAGCGGCTAGCCCCGTGTCATATGTACAAAAGTGAGGACATCTTTCACTGAAATTTTTCATTTTGAGCAACGAAGCAACAAACATGCAACATTGTGCAGCGCCTGGTTTTGAAGAACACAGTCGCTTCCTTCGGATTCTGATATTAGGAATGCGTGGTTGAAGTTTATGTTTAAGTACGTTCCTGCTCATGTGGGTGAAACATTGAGCATTTGTTCACTTAATTTCATCGTGGATTCCTTTGTGAACAAGGGGCTGGATTTGCAGAGAGACACAAATTTAAAAGCAGTGCTGTGCAGTCAATATTGTATCCAACAGGAATGGCATAGCAATCTTATGTGAGTAAAACATTTTTGTACTATGCATCACTATTGCTTTGTTAGAGATTGCTTGATAACTAGGTTTACTACGCAAACTACTATCCAATCATAGCAGTGGGTGTTTACTTCCAAGTCTTCTATGTGGCACGCCCATAAAACAAATGTTTGTCGATACTACCTCAAAAAAAAATTACACAGATTTTTACATTCGAAAACATAAAAAACAATATGGCAGGCGGAATTAGCTTTTAATCATTCTCAGGATATTCATTTTTTATATCAACAATTCAATTGTTACAAGTAAAAATTATAATTCTTGATATCAACAATCATGCAATCACTCGCAGAAATGTGTATTCTTGATATCAAAAATTTAATTTCAACTAGTAAAAATCGTAATTCTTGATAAATCAGCTTGCCATAAAAGTTTGTGGGTTTCGGGGGTTGGCTTGCACGTGCGCAGGCTCAAACGTAACAGTTTACTACTGGTTTAGAGACATTCTGTAATTTCTTATGACACAATTGTACACGGTTTGCCCAAAACCATACCATTTTACACCACAGGGAGTCTTTAAAGGGGTGTTTTTCTGCGTCTTTTAAAGGTTGCTCATGCATGTATTAGACACATAAAATTGCCAAAATTTAAGTGTCGGAACAAAAGATGAATTCTATCTAAAAGCGAAAGCTCACCCAGACCTGCCTGAAACGCCTCGTGTAACCACAACCCCACAAATCTACGTCAGATTGTGGTATGATTTGACAAAGACCACCCAAATGTGTATGCAATTAAGGTGGGCGTACCTGTCAGTACAATTGTACAATTAAATCTCTTTCCCGCTCATTCTTCTCCACAACTCCTTCCTGGTGGAACATTCTTCCTAGCTCGGTCCGAAAATCTGTGCGTTTTAGAGAGGCGAGGCAAACATGCATGATATGTGAAAAATACAGCGTTTTTTAACCTTAAATCATGTATACACATTGCATTACAACTGAAACAAACAATAATATTCATATGAACCCTTTATCATTGTCTTGAATAAGGTTTGTTGTTCTGCTCATGTAGATGAAGTCACACACATAGACTGCAGTAATCACTGTCTGTTTGCTGGCACCGTACATCATAGTTACACAGATCGGTGTAGCGGTTCTATGTATTGTGTGTTTATATTAGTTGAAGTGTTCTTTTATGTGCTTGATTTAAGTACCTGTACGGGGATATGTTGCTTGTGTGTCCATGTTAGCAACTTAAATGCTACTTTGTTATGAGATTTTGTTTGTTAACTTTTCCGTGTGTAAGAAATATCCACAAAACCACATAGACTTGGTTTACAAGATTTATTAAAATATTTGCCATAAATACAGGACAACACTTAGCCGTTTTAAGATCCATGTTGCAAAGCCTGTACGGTTATCCGTTTGAGCTATTTATAGTGGGGTAAATGCACTATCTGAACAGTGTGGCCATGTTACGGGTGGTGTGTGACATCATCAAATGTTGCATGGTTCATACCTGCTGTGATATTGGATAATAACCTAATGAAAACGTATGTTTAGTATATGTGTATATTCATTTATATAATATATATGTAAATATGAGCGGTGAAGTAATGAAATGTACTTACCTGTAGGATGGTACAATCCTGGGAGGGAGGAGACAAGCCTTTAAATGGCGCCAGGACGCAGTGTAGAGTAGTCTGATCATGTACTGCTTGCTGAGAGATGGTCAGATCTCATTGACCTAGTGGTCATGCATCGTCTTTTTTATTTTTTAATTGTTGAATAGTTTTTGTTTTGCCTTTTGTTTATTGCTTGTGTCACTTTGGGAGGCTCACACTGAATGGCACAAATAAAGTCACCCTAAAGACCTATGCTGCAGGTTACTTTGTCACTTGTGGCCTCCATCCACCGGGAGCATCCTAACAAAGATTCTTTTCTGTCTCTTCAGGTTGAATTGTTGTAGTATCACAGCAGAAGGTTGTGTTGCTCTCACAGCAGCTTTAAATGTAAATCCATCACATGTGAAAGATCTGAATCTGAGTGGAAATCCACTTGGAGACTCAGGAGTCAAGAGCATCTCTGATCTGATGAAGAACTCACAGTTTACACTGAAGAAACTCAAGTATGTGTTTTCATTCATGTTCATTTATTCTTAATGTATGTATGGGAAGGTTTCTGCACTGGTGAGATTTACCATTATATCAAATAGAAAAATAAAATATTAATCTTTTGTCTAGTCTGTCTGAGTGCAGAATAACAGAAGAAGGTTACAGATGTTTGGCTGAAGCTGTGAGATCAAACCCTTCACATCTGATAGAGCTGGATCTCACTGGAAATGATCCTGGACCATCAGGAGTCAAACTCATCTATCAGTTAATAGACGACACAAACTGTGCACTGAACACTGTGAGGTGAGGATTGCTTTTAAACATTAAACATTAGTCACAAATGTGAAGTTTGCTTTATGAAGCTAGGTTGATCAGACAGTGTGTAGCTGCAATATTTATTAGAAGGACGAGAGGAGGAATCTACTGAATTGAAAGTCAAAGAAGAAAATGATTTGCATTAGTTTAGTAACAACTACAAAACAAAACATTAATGTAACAAGGTTCAATAAAAGGAAGGAAGGAGGCGGGAACCAGCGAATGTAACACAACATTTAAGTAAATAGACAGTCAATAAAACAAACTTAAAATGCCGGCAGCTCCCTCACGGCCATACAAACATAATAAAACAGAACATTAAGTCCAGGCCTGGTCCTCTCTCGCCTTCCCTGTTTTCTCTCCTCTCTTATGCTTCCGGAGCTCCTCCATGAGAGATGCGAGATCGGTGCACACGCAGCTGACGCTCATTATCACTCACATCACCGGCCTCGCACCGTCACCGGCCTCACACCGTTCCCTCTCGGCTCTCGTCCCGCCCTGCTCGCCACAAATACAATCATTTAGAAGAATTTGTAATTTAATTATTAATTTACAATATAATGAATAATTATGCTATATGCTTGTGGAGGCTCTTGGTTTATCACAAATCATTATTATTATTCACTTAAAGTATTGGCTGTCTTTTGTCATAGCTGTTTATAGTCTGCCTTCCTTTCTTCATTCCTCTATGGGAAACTTGAAGGATGAACGCTCATGTGCTTTTTTACTAGAATGAGCTTCTCTCCATATAAGTGTGGATTTATGTTCAGACTAAAAGTTTATTACCACTGTTTCTGAGTGAATTCAAGCGGTCTTATTCAAATATTGTGTGCAGTGGAAAGGCAGCTTATAACACACAGAACTCTTGAAACTCTGTCAGAACTCTTTTGTCTCCAGTTTCACTGCAGTAAATATGAAAACTGCACCGGAGCTTTAAAGAATGATGTAACTATAAGAGACATCATGATAACATATGATGTGAACTGATCTTCTGTCTGTAGATTCTTGAAGAATCCAATAGCAGCAGCAGCTTGTGTTTATCTGACTGATGTTCTGGGTGTGAATCCATTACTGCTAAAAGATCTGAATCTGAGTCACAATAAACTGGGAGATCTGGATGGAAAGAAACTCTCGGCTCTATTGATGGACTCTCATAGTAAAGTGGAGAAAATCACGTGAGTTTCATATATACAGTATAAGACACCTTCATACATGTGTGTGTTATAAAGATCTGATGATGATGTTATTGTGTTTAGATTGAATAACTGTGAGCCGACAGAGAAACAGTGTTCAGCTGTAGCTGCTGTTCTCTCCTGTAAAACCCTCGTGAGAGAGATGAATCTGAACAACAGTCGTCTGATGGATTCAGGACTCAAACACATCTGTGACAAACTGAAGAATCCTCAGTGTGAACTCCACACACTCAAGTGAGTTCAGCGATCACATCATCATACACACTCCACAGAACACAACAAACATGACTCTATTATACATGCGGTGATAATGTACAAATAAAACATGTAAATGTAAAATGCTCTAAATGTAAGATGAGATTCAGAACCAAGTGAAATCCAAAGAAAACGTCATAAGTGTCTCATAACGCTTGTGTACAGTTGTTCATGAATCCGGTCCAATAAGTGGTCAATCCTTTAATACAAGAAATTCATTTAAATTCAGTTTTATTTATAAAGAGCTTCACAATGTGCATTGTTCAAGGCAGCGTTACAGGAGAAGATAAAAATAAAAACAGAAAAACACATAAAAGGTCAAACATAGTACAGCGCATGGTGTTAGTAGAACAAGCTAAATCCGTCTAATAAAGCGATGTTAACAGAACTTACTGAACCTTTAAGCTTATCTACTATCAGCAGTCTCCTGGTGAGCAAGCCATCACGGCCCTGTGGTGAGGAACCCAAACTCCAATGATAAATAAATGGAGAAAAATCCTCAGGAGAAACCAGACTCAGTCAGGAGGACCAGATCTCCTCCGATGTGTCACGGATGCACTCAGTGACTTTGATTAAGAGTTACTGAGTAAATGTTTATGAATAAATTGTATAAATAACAAAACTTTTGTTTCATGTTGTCTAGTCTGTCCGAGTGCAGAATAACAGAAGAAGGTTACAGATGTTTGGCTGAAGCTGTGAGATCAAACCCTTCACATCTGATAGAGCTGGATCTCACTGGAAATGATCCTGGACCATCAGGAGTCAAACTCATCTATCAGTTAATACAAGACACAAACTGTGCACTGAACACTGTGAGGTGAGATGTGTTAAAATAATACAAAATAAATCATGCAGGTCAGTGATATTGTTTTAGTAATATAATGGCACATTGTGTTGATGAATTCAAGATGAAAGAAATGTCAGTCAAATTTTCCATATTTTTTCTATATTTTTGATAAGATTTATTCCATTTAACTTTTGTAACTTTTTGTTTTCTGCAGGTTATTGAAGAGTTCATCTGCAGTCGAAGCCTTTGAGTATCTCACTGAAGTTCTTGGTATAAACCCTTTACTCCAGAGAGAAGTGAATCTGAAGGATCATAAACTAGACGAGTCAAGAGTGAAACAGATCTCTGATCTACTGAAGGATAAACACTGTCAACTCAACACACTCACGTGAGGATTTGATCTTTATTTATTGTCTCTTTAAAACAAGGATGTTTGCGGACATATACATGCAGTATCTTATTCAACCTCGACAGGAAACTAAAGTACAGTTCATGTCAGAATTCATTGTTTGTCGATTTATGTTATTTAATTCAGATTTTTCCCATAGATTTGAGAAATATGAGATATTATGATGATTCTGTGTGTTTGATAAATGGCATATATTATGTCAAAGAAGAAAAAAGACAGAAAGGATTAGTGGGTTTATTATTATCGTATTTGCAGCTGGTTTTTATTATTCATCTTTTACTGAAACATGTTTGTAATAACAATAGTTTTTTGATTGTTGATATGTTTCTCTTGTCTAATGTTTCAGACTGAGGGATTGTGGTCTAACAGAAGAAAGTTGTACAGCTTTAGCTTCAGTTTTAAGCTCAATCTCCAGTGTGAAAGAGCTTGACATGAGCAACAATAATCTACTGGATTCAGGAGTGAAGAAACTACAGAAAGGACTAGAACATACCAACTGCAGACTGAAGAAACTCAGGTAACTACATTAAGAGAAGTAGATGTTTAGCTTTCTTTATTAATACAGAAATTATTCATTGTTGTTGTTGATTCTGTCAACAGTAGTAAGGAATATTGTGTTTCTCTAATAACCTGAAAGAAACAATGCACTGTTTTAACAATCTAAAGTATCAGTAACACATTAGATGTGATTTAATATTTCAAATGTCTGTTTTCTAGTCTGTCTGAGTGCAGTATAACAGAAGGAGGTTACAGATGTTTGGCTGAAGCTGTGAGATCAAACCCTTCACATCTGATAGAGCTGGATCTCACTGGAAATGATCCTGGACCATCAGGAGTCAAACTCATCTATCAGTTAATACACGATACAAAATGTGCACTGAAGACTGTGAGGTGAGATGTGTGAACTAAATGAGAGAGCAGTGATTCAGAAAAGGCTTATGCCATGGTCATTTAACAAATCAAAAATAATTTAAAGCGGTTAATGATACAGTACAAGGAGAGAGAGAGAGAGAGAAAGAGAGAGAGAGAGAGAGAGAGAGAGAGAGAGGCCCTCGTTCCGCCTACCTCACTACACTGTGCATTTAACAGTTTTCATGCAGGCCTTTAGAATTGACTATTCAGACAGACCTCAGCACAATTCAAATCAAATGGTTTTCATCTGCATCAGCTGCTGGAGCTTTATTGAAAAAACATTGTCTTTGATTTTTTATTCATTTAAATTCTGCCTGTTTTTCTGCAGATTTTTGAGAAATCCTTCTGCAGTCGAAGCCTTTGAGTATCTGAGGGGATCTCTTGGTAAAAACCCTTTACTCCAGAGAGAAGTGAAACTGATTAACCGTAAACTAGACGAGTCAAGAGTGAAACAGATCTCTGATCTACTGAAGGATAAACACTGTCAACTCAACACACTCACGTGAGGATTTTCTATAAAGTTTTTATACATGGTGTTCTATTCAGCATAGACAGAAATGACTGTACATTTGAGAGGGTATAGAGAATATTGTGGTTTCTTATTTAACATCCGTTCCCTGATGAGAGCGAGACATGTCAATGTAGTACACGAGGGATTTGTCCCAAAGAGCCCTTATCTTTTGAATAAGGTCTGATAACTGGGCTAAATTGATTTAAATAGTTATTTATTTTCAAAAAACATAGAGTCCGGACCTCCGTTTGGAAGAGAATATAAAGAGCAAACCTCTTGGAGCTTTACTTGAATACCCCTGTGTAAGACGCTTCAGGTTTATGTCCTAATATCGACACTTTGTCATTTATCTGAAACGGGCGTATAATCAAATATGATCACACCAATATTCAGCCACAATGTTCACTAATCTCTAGACATCCTACACAAATAACATCCATCTCAACATTAAACACAACTATTCAGAAATATAATGTGTGAGTTTCATTATCTCATCATTGTTTGTTTTGATGATATATGATGTTTTATTAACAAAATTCGGGAGGAACCTAAGCATATAAATCAGCCCGATGTTCCATCAGCAGCAATCACCTATCAGCCGAGCACGCAATCTCTACTTAATTATCTAGGCTGGTTCACCATCAGCAATCACCTATCAGCCGAGCACGCAATCTCTACTTAATTATCTAGGCTGGTTCACCATCAGCAATCACCGTATCTACCCTATCAGCTCCAGCAAGCTCTATCATAAATAGACAAACAGTCTTACCTAAAGCTTCTTGCCAGATAAGCATCGTCAAGTTTCGCCACTATGTCAGAGTCTCCCGTGGTCTCTAAAGTAGCAAACGTTCCAGATCCTTCGGTGCCATCATGCGCACCCCAGCTTTCCAGCTCAGGGTCGGATTATACGGACTATTTCCAAGCTTTGCCGCGGGGCCGCCATCCCCGCCTCTCTGAGCGGCGTGCATCTAAGAGGACTAAGCCGGCTCCCACCGGCACGATCTCCACCTCATTCACTGGCGTCATCATACGCCTCTGCGCTCCCCAAGATATCTGCATGCAGCAAGTGGACGATCCAGAGCCTTCGTCTAGCCCTTGCCAACGCGGACGTCCCATTCAGCAGGCGGATGTCGAAACTAGAGCTCTACACCCTCTACGTGTCGTCCCAGGTCGACGTCCCCTCGATGAGGTTGGCACGATCGGCTGCCAATAACAAGCCAGGCTCGGCTCGGGGTCCCGTCCTTTCCAGGCTCGGGCAATCTACCTCCGCGGCTCGGCATGGCCTCCCTCACTCGAGCCGACGCACCAAGCCTTCGGCAAGTCTTGGAAGCGCTCAGGTCACGCTAGAAGCCAAGGAGATCCCGATCGAGCACCTCCGGCAGCCCGCGGAATCTCAGCTCAATGCATGGGATAACACCGTGACTGCAGATGACCGCCCCGGCCAGGATGGCCGGCAACTCTCAGGAGCCCTGGCTCACCCATACGTCTCAGGCGTGAGGCTGCCTCCGCTGGGGTCACAACTGCTGGTCTCTGGACCACTATTCTCTGGCGCCACCGCTAGCGCGAGCACGTCTCCGTTAGATGCACAAGCGGCCGCCATCAGATTCGCCTTGCCCGCCCCGGGCTCTTGGCTCCCCAGTGCGAGGCTGCCTCCGTTGGAGTCACGGGCCTCGGTCCCTGGGCCTCATATCTTCGGCGCCGCTGCCAATGCTAGCACGAGCTCGTCCCCGCACAACGTGCAAACGGATGCCATTCTCTCTCTTCAACAGGCACGCCCCGCGTTTTCATTGGCCACAGCCGCTGTGATGCCAGCACCTCCACACGCGCGTGCAATGGAACCTCCACCAGTCTACAGCAACATCAGAGCGCAGATTTTGGCAGGAGTCCAGGCTGCCGGCGCTCGAAGCGGACCCCATGCTTATTCCTGTACAACCTTATCCGGAGTTGATCTTCCAGTGAATCACCCACTGCAAACGCTTCTCGATGCCTCTCTCAATTCCATAACTAAGGCAGTTTCCCCCAGGACCCTGCAATCATACCTCACGGCGTGGAGAAGCTTCAGATCGTTTCACCAGGCTTTCAGCATTCCCTTCCCAGAATTTTCTCTCCTCACAATTACCTCATACATCTCATTTCTCAACTCTGCAAAAAACCTTCAGGCCAGCTCCATCAGAGGTTACCTCAGCGGACTCCAGTTCTTCCATAAATTGATTTTCAACTTCCCGTCAACGGCCATAGCAAGCTCCCAAACATCAATGGTTATCCAAGGCATACGAAGATCCCAACCCGCCCGTCAGGACGCCAGGAGGCCCATTACCCTGGAGATTCTCACCAAATGCATCTCCACCTTCCGCAAGGGATATCACTCCACACATGTTGCCCGCACACTCGACGCCATGTTCACATTGGCGTTCTTCGGCTTTCTACGATGCTCAGAGATCACCACCACATCCAAATTCGACCCTTCAATACATCCCACCATGAATGACCTCCAGGTGCTGGATTCGGAGACGATTTCTTACTCAATTAAGCAAAGTAAGACTGACCAGACCAGGAGAGGCCATTTCGTCTACGTTTTCAACATCCATTCACCGATTCAGCCATATCAAACCCTCCTAGCCTACCTTCGCTACAGACAACCCCGGTCAGCGGCCTTATCGGATCCCCTCTTCGTCGATGACTCTAATCGCCCGGCCTCACGCTTCTGGTTTCAGAAGCACCTCAAAGCCGTCCTGCGCCTATCTGGCATCCCAGCAGACAACTTTTCTGGTCACTCTTTCCGCATAGGTGCCGCTACCACAGCCGCCCAAAAGGGCCTATCCCAGCCGCAAATCCAAGCCCTAGGCCGATGGTCATCGGAGGCTTTTAGAAGCTACATCCGGACGGACCTGTCGATCCTCAGGGAAGCCCAGCGAACACTCCTTTCCCGTATCGTCTGATAGTCTCGGATGTTAGTTCAAACCTCAGCCACTTTGACGCATGACTCCCTGAAGGTCGCATCACCTTCAGACCAATCGACTCAAGCAGGTGTCACATTCACAGTTACCAGTTGTCCAGCTTTGTCACCCGGGAACGCCTCTGGAGGAGATGGTTCTCACATCTGGGGCTGGGCTGAGCCAGTCTTCTTTGCTGAAGACGGCACCACAATACAGTTTGTTAACAAGGTAGCCAGCGCTTCCATCTCACAACGTTGTTCTCAAGTCTCGAAGACTGCACCACTCGCCATGGAGACAGTTTCGCAGCAGCAACCGCCCCCGCAGGGGCCTGGCTTCCAACCAGTGCTCTGCAGCACCAGTCACAACTCGCCATGGAGACAGTATCGAAGCAGCAACCGGCCCCGCAGGGGTCCGAGCCTCCAACAAGTGTTCAGTAGCAGCAGGAACCACCAGCAATGAAGCCAGTATCGCAGCGGCGACCGCCCCCGCAGGGGCCCGAGCTTCCAACAAGCGGTCTGTAGCAGCAGGGACCACCAGCAATGAAGCCAGTATCGCAGCAGCGACCGCCCCCGCAGGGGCCCGAGCTTCCAACAAGTGCTCTGTAGCAGCAGGCATCACCAGCAACGAAGCCAGTATCGCAGCAGCGACCGCCCCCGCAGGGGCCCGAGCTTCCAACAAGTGCTCTGTAGCAGCAGGCACCACCAGCAATGAAGCCAGTATCGCAGCAGCGACCGCCCCCGCAGGGGCCCGAGCTTCCAACAAGTGGTCTGTAGCAGCAGGAACCACCAGCAATGAAGCCAGTATCGCAGCAGCGACCGCCCCCGCAGGGGCCCGAGCTTCCAACAAGTGCTCTGTAGCAGCAGGCACCACCAGCAATGAAGCCAGTATCGCAGCAGCGACCGCCCCCGCAAGGGCCCGAGCTTCCAATAAGTGCTCTGTAGCAGCAGGCACCACCAGCAATGAAGCCAGCATCGCAGCAGCGACCGCCCCCGCAGGGGCCCGAGCTTCCAACAAGTGCTCTGTAGCAGCAGGCACTACCAGCAATGAAGCCAGTATCGCAGCAGCGACCGCCCCCGCAGGGGCCCGAGCTTCCAACAAGTGTTCTGTAGCAGCAGGCACCACCAGCAATGAAGCCAGTATCGCAGCAGCGACCGCCCCCGCAGCACTCGTGCATTGGTCACGCAACGCGCATTGGTCGCACAAGGTTCCCAGTCACACTCGTGCATTGGTCACGCAACGCGCATTGGTCGCACAAGGGTCCCAGTTACACTCGTGCATTGGTCACGCAACGCGCATTGGTCGCACAAGGGTCACACTCGTGCATTGGTCACGAAACGCGCATTGGTCGCACAAGGGTCACACTCGTGCATTGGTCACGAAACGCGCATTGGTCGCACAAGGGTCACACTCGTGCATTGGTCACGAAACGCGCATTGGTCGCACAAGGGTCCCAGTTACACTCGTGCATTGGTCATGCAACGCGCATTGGTCGCACAAGGGTTCCCAGTCACACTCGTGCATTGGTCACGAAACGCGCATTGGTCGCACAAGGGTCACACTCGTGCATTGGTCACGAAACGCGCATTGGTCGCACAAGGGTCACACTCGTGCATTGGTCACGAAACGCGCATTGGTCGCACAAGGGTCACACTCGTGCATTGGTCACGCAACTCGCATTGGTCGCACAAGGGTCACACTCGTGCATTGGTCACGAAACGCGCATTGGTCGCACAAGGGTCACACTCGTGCATTGGTCACGCAACGCGCATTGGTCGCACAAGGGTCACACTCGTGCATTGGTCACGCAACGCGCATTGGTCGCACAAGGGTCACACTCGTGCATTGGTCACGAAACGCGCATTGGTCGCACAGGGGTCACACTCGTGCATTGGTCACGAAACGCGCATTGGTCGCACAAGGGTCACACTCGTGCATTGGTCACGAAACGCGCATTGGTCGCACAAGGGTCACACTCGTGCATTGGTCACGAAACGCGCATTGGTCGCACAAGGGTCACACTCGTGCATTGGTCACGCAACGCGCATTGGTCGCACAAGGGTCACACTCGTGCATTGGTCACGCAACGCGCATTGGTCGCACAAGGGTCACACTCGTGCATTGGTCACGAAACGCGCATTGGTCGCACAAGGGTCACACTTGTGCATTGGTCACGCAACGCGCATTGGTCGCACAAGGGTTCCCAGTCACACTCGTGCATTGGTCACGAAACGCGCATTGGTTGCACAAGGGTCACACTCGTGCATTGGTCACGAAACGCGCATTGGTCGCACAAGGGTCACACTCGTGGATTGGTCACGAAACGCGCATTGGTCGCACAAGGGTCACACTCGTGCATTGGTCACGAAACGCGCATTGGTCGCACAAGGGTCACACTCGTGCATTGGTCACGAAACGCGCATTGGTCGCACAAGGGTCACACTCGTGCATTGGTCACGCAACGCGCATTGGTCGCACAAGGGTCACACTCGTGCATTGGTCACGAAACACGCATTGGTCGCACAAGGGTCCCAGTCACACTCGTGCATTGGTCATGCAACGCGCATTGGTCGCACAAGGGTCACACTCGTGCATTGGTCACGAAACGCGCATTGGTCGCACAAGGGTCACACTCGTGCATTGGTCACAAAACGCGCATTGGTCGCACAAGGGTCACACTCGTGCATTGGTCACGCAACGCGCATTGGTCGCACAAGGGTCACACTCGTGCATTGGTCACGAAACGCGCATTGGTCGCACAAGGGTCACACTCGTGCATTGGTCACGAAACACGCATTGGTCGCACAAGGGTCCCAGTCACACTCGTGCATTGGTCACGCAACGCGCATTGGTCGCACAAGGGTTCCCAGTCACACTCGTGCATTGGTCACGCAAGCGCATTGGTCGCACAAGGGTCGACCGCCCCCGCAGGGGCCCGAGCTTCCAACAAGTGCTCTGTAGCAGCAGACACTACTAGCAATGAGGTTAGTATCACAGCAGCAACTGCCCCCGCAGGGGCCCGAGCTCCCAACAAGTGCTCTGTAGCAGCAGACACTACGAGCAATGAGGTTAGTATCACAGCAGCAACTGCCCCCGCAGGGGCCCGAGCTTCCAACAAGTGCTCTGTAGCAGCAGACACTACTAGCAATGAGGTTAGTATCACAGCAGCAACTGCCCCCGCAGGGGCCCGAGCTTCCAACAAGTGCTCTGTAGCAGCAGACACTACTAGCCATGAGGTCAGTATCGCAGCAGCGATAGCCCTAACAGGCCCTCATCCTTTCGTTTACTAAAGTTCAGGTTGTACCTCCGTAACGCACAGCATGGCATTTTTGGGGGGGTGTATGCGTACTTCGGCGGTTGTCCAGCTCTATTTTGCATTTGGGGGGTGTGTTCTGGGCTCGAGCCGGTTCCGAGCCCGGAGCACTTGCTCTGAGCAGGGTAGAGTGCTCCGGGTTCGGATAGATCCGGCGAGCTTGGAGCCCACTCCCTGCACAACACGCCAAATACGCATAACCTTCTTTCCCATGCTTTACCATCTATCCCAACAAGGAGCTGTTTATTGGCGAGGGCGAACTCGTGAAATGATGTTTTATTAACAAAGTTCGGGAGGAACCTAAGCATATAAATCAGCCCGATGTTCCATCAGCAGCAATCACCTATCAGCCGAGCACGCTATCTCTACTTAATTATCTAGGCTGGTTCACCATCAGCAATCACCTATCAGCCGAGCACGCAATCTCTACTTAATTATCTAGGCTGGTTCACCAACAGCAATCACCGTATCTACCCTATCAGCTCCAGCAAGCTCTATCATAAATAGACAAACAGTCTTACCTAAAGCTTCTTGCCAGATAAGCATCCCTCCTCCACCCCAGCTCCTCTCATTTTCTCTAAGTCCCGCAGGACCCTCGGGGGGGGTGTGTTCTGGGCTCGAGCTGGTTCCGAGCCCGGAGCACTTGCTCTGAGCAGGGTAGAGTGCTCCGGGTTCGGATAGATCCGGCGAGCTCGGAGCCCACTCCCTGCACAACACGCCAAATATGCATAACCTTCTTTCCCATGCTTTACCATCTATCCCAACAAGGAGCTGTTTATTGGCGAGGGCAAACTCGTGAATTACATGTTTGTGGGATAAGATATGAGAGCTGATCCGCGTTTCCACAACTCCAGAATTACGCTGAAGTTTAAAACACCTCCGGCAACTCCTGATTGGTCACATGTCATGATGTCACTATTTGTGACGTAGACTGATCTCTATTGATTGACAGGGAAGCATCTTACAGAGAGGCATGGAAACGCTGTTGTGATTGGTCGATTAGATGACTAAATATGGTAACTTGCCCGTTAAAGGGTTAACATGAGTCCTTTTGTGTCTCTTCAGGTTGAATTCTTGTAGTATCACAGCAGAAGGTTGTGTTGCTCTCACAGCAGCTTTACATGTAAATCCATCACATGTGAAAGATCTGAATCTGAGTGGAAATCCACTTGGAGACTCAGGAATCAAGAACATCGCTGATCTGATGAAGAACTCACAGTTTACACTGAAGAAACTCAAGTATGTGTTTTCATTCATGTTCATTTATTCTTAATGTATGTATGGGAAGGTTTCTGCACTGGTGAGATTTACCATTATATCAAATAGAAAAATAAAATATAAATCTTTTGTCTAGTCTGTCTGAGTGCAGTATAACAGAAGAAGGTTACAGATGTTTGGCTGAAGCTGTGAGATCAAACCCTTCACATCTGATAGAGCTGGATCTCACTGGAAATGATCCTGGACCATCAGGAGTCAAACTCATCTATCAGTTAATTTACGACACAAACTGTGCACTGAAGACTGTGAGGTGAGGATTGCTTTTAAACATTAAACATTAGTCACAAATGTGAAGTTTGCTTTATGAAGCTAGGTTGATCAGACAGTGTGTAGCTGCAATATTTATTAGAAGGATGAGAGGAGGAATCTACTGAATTGTAAGTCAAAGAAGAAAATGATTTGCATTAGTTTAGTAAGAACTTTTGCCAGAAAACAAATCAATACTGTAACGCAATTTAATTAAATAGACAAACAATAAAACAAATTTAAAATGGCAGCAGCTCCTTCATGGTCGACTGTTGGCCACACAAACATAATAAACCACAACATGAAGTCCTGTTGTTGCTCGTCTCTAATGCTTCCGGAGCTCCTCCGTCAGAGATGCGAGACACTCGTTCTCACTCACTCAAAGTGGAGAAAATCACGCGTCGTCAACGGCCTCACGTCTTTACCGGCCTCGCGTCGTCACCGGCCTCGCGTCGTCAATATAATGAATAATTATGCTATATGCTTGTGGAGGCTCTTGGTTTATCACAAATCATTATTATTATTCACTTAAAGTATTGGCTGTCTTTTGTCATAGCTGTTTATAGTTTGCCTTCCTTTCTTCTTTCCTCTATGGGAAACTTGAAGGATGCACCGGCCTCGCGTCGTCACCGGCCTCGCGTCGTCACCGGCCTCGCAGCGTCATCGGCCTCGCAGCGTCATCGGCCTCGCAGCGTCACCGGCCTCGCAGCGTCACCCGCCTCGCACAGTCACCCGCCTCGCACAGTGCCCCGCCTCGCACAGTCACCGGTCTCGCACAGTCACCGGCCTCACGTCGTCACCGGCCTCGCGACGTCACCGGCCTCGCGTCGTCACCGGCCTCGCGTCGTCACCGGCCTCGCCATATAAGTGTGGATTTATGTTCAGACTAAAAGTTTATTACCACTGTTTCTGAGTGAATTCAAGCGGTCTTATTCAAATATTGTGTGCAGTGGAAAGGCAGCTTATAACACACAGAACTCTTGAAACTCTGTCAGAACTCTTTTGTCTCCAGTTTCACTGCAGTAAATATGAAAACTGCACCGGAGCTTTAAAGAATGATGTAACTATAAGAGACATCATGATAACATATGATGTGAACTGATCTTCTGTCTGTAGATTCTTGAAGAATCCAAAAGCAGAAGCAGCTTGTGTTTATCTGACTGGTGTTCTGGGTGTGAATCCATTACTGCTAAAAGATCTGAATCTGAGTCACAATAAACTGGGAGATCTGGATGGAGAGAAACTCTCGGCTCTATTGATGGACTCTCATAGTAAAGTGGAGAAAATCACGTGAGTTTCATATATACAGTATAAGACACCTTCATACATGTGTGTGTTATAAAGATCTGATGATGATGTTATTGTGTTTAGATTGAATAACTGTGAGCCGACAGAGAAACAGTGTTCAGCTGTAGCTGCTGTTCTCTCCTGTAAAACCCTCGTGAGAGAGATGAATCTGAACAACAGTCGTCTGATGGATTCAGGACTCAAACACATCTGTGACAAACTGAAGAATCCTCAGTGTGAACTCCACACACTCAAGTGAGTTCAGCGATCACATCATCATACACACTCCACAGAACACAACAAACATGACACTATTATACAGTTTGACATCTGTTCACCTGCGGTGATAATGTACAAATAAAACATGTAAATGTAAAATGCTCTAAATGTAAGATGAGATTCAGAACTAAGTGAAATCCAAAGAAAACGTCATAAGTGTCTCATAACGCTTGTGTACAGTTGTTCATGAATCCGGTCCAATAAGTGGTCAATCCTTTAATACAAGAAATTCATTTAAATTCAGTTTTATTTATAAAGAGCTTCACAATGTGCATTGCAACAAGGCAGCATTACAGGAGAAGATAAAAATAAAAACAGAAAAACACATAAAAGGTCAAACATAGTACAGCGCATGGTGTTAGTAGAACAAGCTAAATCATTCTAATAAAGCGATGTTAACAGAACTTACTGAACCTTTAAGCTTATCTACTATCAGCAGTCTCCTGGTGAGCAAGCCATCACGGCCCTGTGGTGAGGAACCCAAACTCCAATGATAAATAAATGGAGAAAAATCCTCAGGAGAAACCAGACTCAGTCAGGAGGACCAGATCTCCTCCGATGTGTCACGGATGCACTCAGTGACTTTGATTAAGAGTTACTGAGTAAATGTTTATGAATAAATAAAACTAAATTACAAAACTTTTGTACTGTTTTTTCTAGACTATCTGAGTGCAGTATAACAGAAGAAGGTTATGTTGCTCTGGCTGAAGCTGTGAGATCAAACCCTTCACATCTGATAGAGCTGGATCTCACTGGAAATGATCCTGGACCATCAGGAGTCAAACTCATCTATCAGTTAATACACGACACAAACTGTGCACTGAACACTGTGAGGTGAGATGTGTTGAAATAATACAAAATAAATCATGCAGGTCAGTGATATTGTTTTAGTAATATAATGGCACATTGTGTTGATGAATTCAAGATGAAAGAAATGTCAGTCAAATTTTCCATATTTTTTCTATATTTTTGATAAGATTTATTCCATTTAACTTTTGTAACTTTTTGTTTTCTGCAGGTTATTGAAGAGTTCATCTGCAGTCGAAGCCTTTGAGTATCTCACTGAAGTTCTTGGTATAAACCCTTTACTCCAGAGAGAAGTGAATCTGAAGGATCATAAACTAGACGAGTCAAGAGTGAAACAGATCTCTGATCTACTGAAGGATAAACACTGTACACTCAACACACTCACGTGAGGATTTGATCTTTATTTATTGTCTCTTTAAAACAAGGATGTTTGCGGACATATACATGCAGTATCTTATTCAACCTCGACAGGAAACTAAAGTACAGTTCATGTCAGAATTCATTGTTTGTCGATTTATGTTATTTAATTCAGATTTTTCCCATAGATTTGAGAAATATGAGATATTATGATGATTCTGTGTGTTTGATAAATGGCATATATTATGTCAAAGAAGAAAAAAGACAGAAAGGATTAGTGGGTTTATTATTATCGTATTTGCAGCTGGTTTTTATTATTCATCTTTTACTGAAACATGTTTGTAATAACAATAGTTTTTTGATTGTTGATATGTTTCTCTTGTCTAATGTTTCAGACTGAGGGATTGTGGTCTAACAGAAGAAAGTTGTACAGCTTTAGCTTCAGTTTTAAGCTCAATCTCCAGCGTGAAAGAGCTTGACATGAGCAACAATAATCTACTGGATTCAGGAGTGAAGAAACTACAGAAAGGACTTGAACATACCAACTGCAGACTGAAGAAACTCAGGTAACTACATTAAGAGAACACATGTTTTAAACAATCCCCTTAAACTAACAAGTAAATAATTGTAAATCGTGTAAGCAGTAACACTGAATTTTGTCTCCACTGACCAGAAAAGGAAGAAACAATGTAGTTGGGTTTTAACAATCTTAAACAGTTTACAAATATACAGTATACACAAAAGATGTGATTTAATATTTCAAATGTCTGTTTTCTAGTCTGTCTGAGTGCAGTATAACAGAAGGAGGTTATGTTGCTCTGGCTGAAGCTGTGAGATCAAACCCTTCACATCTGATAGAGCTGGATCTCACTGGAAATGATCCTGGACCATCAGGAGTCAAACTCATCTATCAGTTAATACACGACACAAACTGTGCACTGAACACTGTGAGGTGAGATGTGTTGAAATAATACAATCATCTGCAGGCTAAATCCAGTATTTTTATATAGTGTTTACTACACAATCTGTTGTTGTATTGAAGTGAATTCAAGATTTAACAAAAGATAAATGTTAAAGTGGTTTTCATCAGCACCAGCTGCTGAGGTTTCATTAAACGTCTTCTACAACATATTTTATATTGTATATTTTTATAATTACCTATTTAGTTTTACTACAGTTAATGTTTTTGTAACTTTCTGTTTTCTGCAGGTTATTGAAGAGTTCTTCTGCTGTGGAAGCTGTTAAGTATCTGACCAGAGCTCTTGGTAAAGACCCTTTACTCCAGAGAGAAGTGAATCTGAAGGATCATAAACTAGACGAGTCAAGAGTGAAACAGATCTCTGATCTACTGAAGGATAAACACTGTCAGCTCAACACACTCACGTGAGGATTTTAAAGTTTCTGTTTATCATCATATCACAATGGGAAAAAAAGAATCTTGCTCAAATACAGAATCACAATCATTAGGGCTTCATTTCTTATCAAAACTCTGTTAAAACTATCAAACTTAGCGGTGAGGTTGGGAATTGAAACCAACGGCTCACTCCCTTTGGAATAATATTAATGGGGAAGGAATAGAGCGGGACTCTCAAGGAGCTTGTCAACCTCCAGCTGAAGAGACCTCATAAAAGGTGTTTTTCATAAAAGGGGTTGTGGTTACACGAGGTGTTTCAGGCAGGTCTGGGCGAGCATTCGCTTTTGGATAGAATTTATCGTTTGTTCCAACACTTACATTTTTGCAATTTTACGTGTCTAATACATGCATGAGCAACTTATAACACACCAAAGGATACATATAACACACTGGATCTGAGTAATAATGAACTCAGTGACGCAGTCGTGCAGCTTATGGATCTGCTGAAGAATTCAGACTGCAAACTGGAGAAGCTTTGGTTAGAAAAACAGTTCTCTACACATTATTGTGTTTGTGTCTATATGCTTTACTGTTTAATGAAGTCTGACCCATTTTGAGTTCAATCACTTGTTTGAAATATTGGTTAGTTGAGTTAAACATGTTTAGGGAATAAAGGGGAAAGATACAAATGTTGTTATTGCAGCCGATGAACATAGCAATGCTGTGTACTGTACTTGCTTTGCACTTTAACCATTGTTCCTGTTATTTTCTTCTCTCTTTATCTCTCAATGTAGGTTAAGACGCTGTGGTTTCTCAAAAGAACAGAGTTCTGCTCTGTGTTCAGCTCTGAATTCAAACCCATCACACCTGAGACACCTGAACCTGAGTGGAAATAAACTGGGAACTTCAGGGGTTCAAAAACTCTCTGATCTACTGAAAAATCCCCATTGCACGCTGAAGACATTACAGTTAGTACACAAGCTACAGTAAACTTAACATTGATCATTGTACTTTCATCATTTCAATGAATAGTAACAGTAAACACATACGGTGTTATTGTGTTCTGCTCCGAGTACACCAGATGTTATGTGTACACATGGGTTCATTTAACTGAACATTACACATCAGTAACGGATGACAATAGATCTGACCCATCTTACTTTATCTCTGCAGACTGTGTGAATGCAAGATTGATACCAAACGATTGGACATCCTGATTCCAGCTCTGACTTTAAACCCATCACACCTGAAAGAGCTGAACCTCAGTCAGAATAAAGTCAAAGACGCTGGAGTCAAGCATCTATGTGATCTACTGAAACTGAAGAAACTGGAGAAACTGGAGTGAGTCTGAAAACAATATTCCTCAGATTACTGATGTTTTTGTGGTCTGGTTAAAGATGTTTTAGGTGTTTGCTTCATGCTTAAAATTCTTTCAAATGACCAGTCACACATTATATAGTGTTTTTATTTACAATGTATTGTATTTACATTATAATTTAACTGTGAATGACACACTACACTGAGAAGAATACACTTCTCTTGTACCATCCAATGTTTTCTTTGTTTTTGAAATTTAAAAGACTTCTTTCAATTCATTAGATATAAAACATCAGCAGGGTTAAAGCAGACTGTGGGAATACCTGCACATCTTTTCAATTAATAGTGAAGCAGCACTATAGTACTTGTGCTCACAGGTTCTCTCATGTGGTTGATGAGCGCAGTTGTCTGTTAGCAGCGTCGTATATGATGTTGCTGTATAAGGTTCCTGTGATACACATGACTCAGTTTATTTCTCTTTCTCTCTTCAGGTTGTGTGGATGCAGTCTAACAGATCAACAGTGTGTTCAACTGATTTCTGCTCTGTGTTTAAACCCATCACACCTGAGACACCTGGACCTCAGTGGAAATAAACTAGGAAACTTAGGAGTGAAACACTTATGTGATCTGGTGAAACATTCAGACTGTAAACTGGAGAAACTGGGGTGAGTCTTACTGAAGTCCAAAAAGCCAAACCCTTTGAATGATTGACAGATCTGTCAGAGAATATTTCTTATTGACTCATGTTATCCTCAGTGTTATATGAAGATGCTGAATGTCCATCATGTGGAACTGTGTTTTGTTTGTTGTCTTTCTAGACTGAATGGCTGTGACATTACAGATGTTTCATGTCTAGCTGAGACACAAGAAGTGAGATGTTTAAAGGTTCTTGATCTGAGCAACAATAAACTAGGAAACTCAGAGCAGAAGCTGCGCGAGATGCTACAAGACTCTAAATGTGAACTGAGGTTAGTAAACTAAAGGATTTACCAATTTATACTAATGTTATTTATTCTATTTAAATGTTTTGGATGATATCATATATTTACACATACAGTATATTAATAATACGGTTAGTTCCAGTTCTCTATTCCGATTGGTCAATAACATATAACTTCACCTAATGATTCTGTGTATCACTGCGCATCCTTAGCAATGTAAACTTAACCTTCTGTTGCTGTTTACCGTCGATCAGAGACCATTGTTTCCTGCGGAAGGAAGGCTTTATGGGATTTTTCTTCACGAACGTTGCATTGATACATATTCTTTGGCTTTAATATTTGTACTGTGGAGTATTAAAGCAACAGGCTACGAGAGGTTTTGCTTTACCGTGGAAAAGTCGCGTCATTTACAACTAGAAATTCATCTGTGCAACACTGAAAATATATTTTTGCCCACTGGTTCGCGACTGAGAGGATCTGAGTGCAGGAGTTCTCATACAAACACACTGGCTGACACAAGGAACATCTATTCACTGGCAACACCAAACACTGACTCACAAAAGCACAAGAGAAACAGGAGCAAGGAAAACACACACAGTACAATAACACAAGACAAGAAGAATATATGACACACACACGGGTTCCTAGCAGACCTAATAGGTGTTAGAGTTTAGGATCCAAGTTTAATGGTCCCCTTGTTTTATTGTGTTATTATTGTTGTAATGTTTTCTTATGTTTTTATTTCTCATTACAGACTAGAGAGTCAAGGTTGGTTCTCATGGCTCTTCTCTAGGAAGTCTGGTAAATCTGCAACACTGGGGGATGAACCATCATCATCACATGAGCAGTCTTCAGAAGAGGAAGATGAGGAGACTTCATCTCAGAAGAGTACTGCGTCTTTAACTGAATAACATTTAAAGAATGAAATAAGAATGATTATTTCTGTATGTATGGTGTGAATGTTTCTGTATGTGTGTTGAGGCGTTTGATCGATATGCTCTGAACTATAAAACCAGCAGGATTTGTAATCACAGCATCATCACTCTTATCGATTAATATCATAAATGACCAAGCCTTATTTTATACCATTTGTACATTAGATCTTACAAATATCAAATGGTTGACAACTTTTAAAAACACAGTTTGCAGGATTGGATTAGTTGTGTTGGAACAGGCGTTGTTTGGCTCTATGGAAGAGTAGACTGGTTTAAGTGTGGTGATTTCTTCAAGTCGCGTTGCCGTCGTGTACAATGTGAATATCGGGAGATCAGAAAAGTAGACAACGCTTCACAAATGTATTTCCATAGAGAGCAGGTGAAAACAAAAGTGTTTAAGAGAGGCAACGGCGATCTGATGTGCCGATACGGTGTTGTGTAAATAGATGTTTGATGCACGGCATTCTGCATTTCCTCTTCATATGATAAACAAGTTGTTTCCAAGCCGGTGACAAACATTCTTACTGTACTCGAATCACCAAAGTAACCAAACATTATGTGGCTCTTGCATCAAAATATGAATATCCACAAACTTGGTCATAACTTTATGGCATCATGATAATAACTGGAACAATATAACACCAAATCAAAACTGATTTAACATGAAATACTCTGTTCCAGGAACAGTGACAGGGAGAGAAGCAGTAGACCCATCACAAGATCACACTGATGATGGTCCTGAAGAAGATGCTCAGGATGAGAGTGAAGGTGAGACCAGAGTACCACTATATATGATTAACGCATCCAAAACACTTTATAACCGAAATTACATTTAATTTTGTCTTTTCCATCTTTGTGACAGCTTATCATTATATAAATAATTTCACATAATGTGTTTTTCTTTAAAATGGCTAGATTTCACTGTTTACTCTGATAAACTGTCTGTGAAATGAATTTAAAATGCCACACACAATGAACACTAAAACTGGGAAAAAAGCTCAAAACATTACAAGTGGATAGTTAAAAAAACACTTGAATAACAGGATGGACACAAAACTAGAAGAGCAAACATTGTGATTTACTTTCATATAAGTGTATATATGATGAAATATTGAGTAAAGGCCAAAATGACTTTCTGTCAGTATGTGTCAAGTAGTGTACTTAAGTACTTAAGTGTAATTTTAAATATATTTCTGAGTAGACTAAATGTTTACTTCCTTATTCTTTATTCTGTTTAAAACGGATATTAATACCACTCTTGCATAAACTTGTTCTTGTAAGGCTATAATACAGTTTTACATTTATGTTCTGAGATATAACATGTGATTTAAGAAAATGTTGGTGATTGGTATGATATATACAGATCCATTTGTTTTCTTTTGTCCCTACAGATCAAGCAGACACTGGGCAGAGCACCTGTGTTTGAACAATATGACAATATATGGTTTTAAATCATGTATATAGTTCTAGTCTGCGTATTTACCTGTCTGTAAGATGCAGGTTTCATTTATTTGAAGAAAAACACACATATATTACTTTTGATACAGAACATATAATATAATGTAGATACTTGTGTGCATTTGATACAATTTGTGCTTTAGTGTCACTGTTTGCTATGTGTTGTTGAGATTCACATGATCTCATTATGTGTCCATTTCTTAATGCTATGGAGTTCATTAACAGTGGAAATGGATTGTTTAACCAAAATGAAATCATCATGAAAGGAGAAAGTCAAAGGAAGTTGACTATGTTCATTCTTTTAACCCTGCTATGCTGTTTGGCTCTTTTGCTTTTGGAATAAAAATGAAATATAAAAAATCAATGACTGCATGTGTGGTCAAAAATGACCAGCAATAGGAAATGAATGGGAAAAAGCCGAACACAGAACATGTTTTTATTTGTAAATTAAATACAATAATTGATGCAGACACACAGAAATGATGGTGTGAGACACACGTCCCCAGAGAACATGAACGAGAAATGAATAGGATAAGGTCTAAAACGGGCAGAAAAACAGACATGTGCACAATGACACACACATACAAACACTAAACAGTCCAACACCCACTCAATAAAAATGATTAAACTGGCTAGTTTATCAATTAATCTAAAAACATCTAAAATCATGATATTCCAAAGAAGGCCCAGTCGCCAAAACCAACATCATAATTTAAAACTAAACAACACGCCCTTAGAACAAACCCAGAACTACACACATAAACATTAGCAACACTGGAATTTTAAACAAGCACAAGAGACAAAGCACAATAAGCCTTTTGTGTCACAAAGAATATCAAAATTGACATCCCAACTGGAATCTGGCTGAAAATAATGCAATCAATTACATTTACATTTACATTACAGCATTTGGCAGATGCTTTTATCCAAAGACACCTACATTGCATTATCCTTTACATTTATACACAGGTATAAGAATCCCCTGAGATCAGACACACAACCTTGAGTTGATAACACAATGATCTTACCACTGAGATACAGGAAACCCAATGGCGCTGTGAAGATGTGAGGTTTGGGGCCGTCTCACCAACCAAGGGTTCATCAAATGGGACAAACACCCAATAGAGACTCTGCCAACAGGAGTTTGTAAAAACATTGGTGTTCTTATGGTTTAGCAGAGTTTTGGCTAAACTTTTATTCTTATTTTCCTTCATCTCTCTGTAAATACGCCAAATGACTAAATGTAAATGTATTTATGTTTTTGGATTGCCTTCTGGGATTTATCCCAAAGATGCTTACAAGATTGGTTGGAACTATTATTTATGGGCTTCTGTGATGAAGCCAGTAATTCTTTGTATTTTTTCAGAAACACAGAGTTCAATTACTCATTTCTCATGGCCTAGAGCTTCCTACAACACGTCCCGGTCCTGACAAGACCATTTCAATTGCAATAATGAATTAAAGGTTAAAACATTGAGGCTCCGTTTCAAGGAATTCAAATATAGAGACTTAAGCATGGATTTTAACAGACAGGGTCATAGATGTTTAACAACAACCTCTACACTTAAATATGTTATGTGTCAGCAACATGAAAAACTATTTATTCTATAAAACCCTGAAATAATTGACAAAAAGCATAATGTGACATTGCTGCCAAACATGACAGTTTGAAATGATTTGATAAATAAAAATAAGCTGTACAAATCCTACTTGAATAAAGTTCTGTGGCAGGGTCTTTAGACTGTCTATGAAGTCTGACTATCTGAAGTCAGTGAAGAAAGACATCAAATAAGATCACAGCTGTCTTTAGTAAGTAGCAGGTCAAGCAAGAACGTCCAGAAACCATTTACAAGTTTTAAAATGATTCAATTGCTATTGATTGTTGTGGGGATTATAGGTTACAGAAGATGTTTAAAGGAATGCTAATGAAAAGATGAAAGTTTTTCTGCCCAACCATATAAAAATCAAAGCTCATACAGACCCAAAGTGTCAACATGACATTGATGTGTTGTGTTCATACTGTCTGTGGGATCTGCAGTGATCTTCCTCATGAGCATTACAGCATCAGTACTTACCATCTGCCCTTCAGAATAATGTGTGTTCACACTCAAACTCATTTCTACAGAGATTATTCACATGAACGCACATAGTAAGACAAACACAGGTCTTTTAAATAATCTACATTTAGTCTCAAAGAGAATAAAAAGCAGATTTATTTCTATAATCAACACAAGCACGAGACATGTACAGTAAGTGTGTGTTTAATACTCCAAAATAAGATTGAAAGAGATTCAAGGTCTGTCTTTGGCTGCTTTCTGTTGTTGTTCACAATATCGACCAAGAATCTTTGTGGTCATACCAGTCCCAAAGAAAGTTAAGTCATTCCATAATGATTTTGGACCGGTTCATTTCTGTTGGAATGTAATATAAGTGCCTCAGGTACACTGCTGAAATCAGATCATTTGCAGTTGGCCTGTGTGGATGTTTTAACCTTTACTTCTTCACTGGAAAGAGTGGAGATAATAGTGTATCAAGTACGGAAACGCTACACTTCGGTGTATCAAGTACGGATAGTTCACTTTGTTTTACATGGCGTAGACTCCCCAGTGATCCTGATTTATATCAAAGAGGGAATTTTATTATGAGGTCCATCTCTGGAACTGCTCTCCTCTTTCTGCATCACATTTACATCAGATGATACAGAGTCATTACTAACAAGATTCAGTATAATAATAACCTGTATGGCATACACTGCACTTCAGGGACTCTGTACTGCAGTTATACTTTTGACCGCAGACCCTCCTGATGACGAAACTTATGCCATGTGGGCAGCACGCAGACTACTTCTGCCTTAAAGGAATGAGGATAGATGACAGTTTGTCAGAAACCCAACTGGTTTCAAACACAGAGGATCACAATAACACATCATCTCCCTCTTTGAATATGAAGGGGTCTGGTCCACACTATACTGAAGAATTTCACAGTGACAATCAGCTTCTCAAGTTCAAACCCGATCACTGCTTTTAATATGGATTGCACATCCCGGTAACGCTTTAGATTACGGCCCGCAAAGTACAGAATAATTTAACTACAGAATATACAGCGAGAATAATTGTAATAATACTGTACTTATGTAAGTATGGAAGACTTTTTATCACTCTTTAACATAAGGTTGAGTGAATGCTCTCAACACACAGTATATGCTCATTTTTGACAGAGGGTTAGTAAGAGGGCTTTGCATCTGAACTCTTCATATACAATTTAGAAACTCAAGTAATAAAATTAAATTATTTGATAAACATTGTTATTTGGTCAATTATTTATTTAAATTTCTTGTTCATTTATTGAATATAAAATCTTATGAGTACTTTTTTGTGTGTCGTCCATTACTGCAGTCTACGCTTACAATCACATCTCTTATAGAGCAAGTCATTATTTCAAATAAGCCTTACACTTTACTTTAAACGTGTGATACTTTTATTACACAAAATTGAGCTTTGACAATGACGTACAAAAGTTCTAAAACTCAAAACCAATAACAGTGACAACAGCTGATATCACATCCAGCTGCGTCCCCTTCCATGATCTTGTTTCATGTATGTTATAACACTTGCCTGATAACAGTCTTAACTAAAACTAATGTACTACACAGGGCATCTGTGTATATATCCCTCTGCAAGTGGACGAGATGAAGACAATACAAACACTTAAGATAGAATTCAAAACCTTTATTACAAAAATAAGTTACACTCACCTCATTTTACAGTATAAAACAATTTATTTGCTGGAATGCAAAAACATTGTTGGCCACCAACAATCGATTAAAACTGCTCACATCTTTTCAAAAGGTTGCAATGTTACGGCTTCGTTGAGAGGGAGTTAACTGTGTACAAAACCGGGTCACTGGATCGCTCACCTGCTGCCTATATATATATATATGAAATATAAACCCAGGCCGCAGTGTCCCTTTTTCTACAAAGTTTATCTGCTGGCCAACGAAATTCATGATTGATTAAAAAAACCTACATAATCCTATACTGTTCTTCAGAAAGCTGAACCGGTTCCATAGAAAAACGGACACTGCGAGGCTCGAGATACGCAGCAGCTGCGTTTGTGATGTTAAGCCAATAGAAAAGTAACATTTTATTCCAAACTATCATACACCCAGTAACTACAGAATCTGAAAAAGCGCCTGAGGCGGCTAATTCAGTTAAAAAGAGTTGAATAAGAGCAGGGTTTGTTTCGGCTCATCACATGAGATTCACATGCATGTCCAGTTTGACTGTTGACTGCAATTGTGGAGCAGCAGAGGATCGACTATATTACATGAAGTGCCGCTGCCCTCGTGCATATTTCATAAGAAACAAGCCCTGCTCCTATGCTTTAAGCGTCTCTATTTACAGTTCAGGCAGGGTAGTTGATTCCTCTCTACTTGAGGTAGTTAACCGACCCTTAAAAGACAAGTTCTCAAAGAACCGCGCTCTGGAATGCCTGACTTTCCCACGTCAGGTGGTTACACCAAAACCTGCAGAAGGTCTCTAGCCAAACGTTTAAGGTTAACAAAGATATTCTCACGAAAAACTATACATCAGCATCATCACGCTCCTCCGAGCCACTTCAAACCCAGGAGAGAAAACAAAACAAAAAAAGGTCCAAATAAAAGTGCAACACATTCGACGTTATGGGAGTCTCGAGAATCTGAACTTCAATTTCCAAAATGTGGGCATGGACACACTCCTTGTGTAAAAACTGCAAGTCCAAGTTGGTGACTGTTGAGTTTTTCTGCATCGTCAGAAGTGGCAGTATATAGGAGATATGCTTGAATAAAGGCTGGAATGTCATTGGACCATTGAGACGACTTTAACCTTATAAACACTGTAGAGTCCGGTGTAACCCCATACAACAAGTCAGTCTTCATACTACCTGGTCAGGACCAGCCTCGACCCCTTTCCCCTGCCAAAACAAAACACACATGTTAGCAGATGAAGAATTAGACAGAATCTTCAACAACATGAGATTAGAATCCTAAAAAATCTGATTACGGTTAAATTAATTTTTAGAGAAACATTACCATTATAAGCACAGACCTTTAGCACAATATTTAGGGTTTGCAGTCCCATTTTCTTCAATAACACTTACATTTGCTAGGTCGATATAAATTCCTATTAATGATACATTTACATTGACCCCTACAGCACATCAATAAATGTGTAATAGTCCTAGAATTAGCAATTGAAAACATTTTTCAAATCATGAACGTGTATGGGTTCTCATGTCATTTTGATTGTGTTATTGACATTGAGCAGTCCGTGTTACTGATGTATGTGACAGGTGAGTGTTCAAAGAGGAGCTTCTGGTTGATCAGCTCCATCTGCTGTACAGGACTGAGATTAGTTTACATCTGGAGTGAACAGGCACTCCAGATGACATGAACTTCCGTAAATCAATTTAAAGTGATTCAAACAGCCACGTGAATCAATTCATTGTCAAACGTCTCAAGATTTCTAAGATTCCCAGTACAAATGACAGTTTTGTCTTAGAGAGTCTTATTCAGTCAGGAAGGACAAAATGAACGAGACTGCGACGAATGAAAGAAAAGTGCAAACCTTTGGTCCGTTTCGCTCGCATGGTGCCTTGCATACGTAAGCAATGTGAAAAAGGGAAAAACAAAACGCCAGAACATGTATGTTGAGAGATAAAGGGGAAAGAATTTTGTTTTGTTTTTTTAAGAAGCTGAGGATCTAAGCCTACAGAGTCTAAAACCTCCTGCCAACACTCCAAGAATGCTCCACCCACACATCACGTACCACTCGACATCGCTGCTGGATGCCACCTCTAGAGCCACGCCCACCTCGTCTGGATCCCGGACCTCCACGCTGAGAGAATCCAGCCCGTCCTCTCGCCATGCCGGAGCCCCGGCCCCTAGACAGCGTGGGCCCGCGAGCTCCTCTGCTGCCCGTTCCTCTAAAGTGAGCTTGAAAGTCTTCATAGCCGTAGTATGGATCTTCGTAGCCTCCTCTGTAGTTGTGATAGTCGTAGCCGTAGTAGTCGTAATAATCCCTGTAGCTGTAATAGTCGTTAGGGTAGGAAAAAGATGCTCTCACACCTCGTCCTCTGCCTCGTGATGAAGGCTGCACTTGTGGCGGCCCGTAATAATAATAATCATCATACCTGCAGGAAACAGATGTGATCAGACATATAGACAGAAACACCATTCTGTTTCGGGTAAAAAACCTGGAAGAGTCTTACATTTGAGTTTTAGCAGCTTGTCTTTGGGCCTTCCGTTCTTTCCTCTTCTGATCAGGTGGCTTAGCAAAGACTATTTCGATTTGTTCTCCTTCCAGATCCTTCCCGTGCATTTCAGCTAAAGCCTATTTCGAGAGGAAGCCCTGTATCTGTATCAAGAGCTGGTGGCAGGACCAGAGACGACGGCTTTATAATTCTAACATCATGGACAATATAGCAGATAAACTGGTAACATGAACTGAACATGAGACCAATGTTTAATAAGCTCAAATATCAGAAATGGTATTCTGCAAACAGTATGTACCTGGTTTAAAATAACAAAATCTGCAACAAGGAGAATTTACTCACAACAGGAGTCTTGACCTTCCTCGCTGTATTTAACAATTCATATCGTGTTATCATTTTGATATGGGATTTTACAAATTTACTTGAAATTACATTACTTTAATTATTACTTTATTTGCAAAAATATACTGTTATCCATCTTCTACGTTTTAAGGTCATCCGTGTTCCTGCATATCTGTGTGTAATTTCTCAAAGCATTTCTGAAAAGTTTTTGATATTTTGATATAAAAGAAATAATGTTATTTGAATCAGATTTACAGCCTCCATTCACTTTGATCCATAAAGCCCAAGCATTCAACCCTGTTTCCAGGTTATTGTAGGAAAATAAAATGTTTGATATAGGAAATATATTTATTAATCCTTATAAACACGCATTTAGTCAAAAGTAGGCCATCACCTACTGAGCGTCAACCCTGTTACTTGCAAACTTTGTCTACTTTGTTTTAATATAATATATTGTATTTAACTAAACAAGTCTGATTACAACAGTTTTTTATAATACTACACGTCAAACTAAAGCTGCATATTGTGTAACAGGAGGATGGATTAAACGATGTTCAGGAGATCATTAAAACAGAGAAGGCGTATCCTGAACGCAGACTCAGAGGAGTCCTGGAAGAGCTCAGCCAAGGCTGCAGGTTAGCACTACATCCACCCGTTCGCTCGTGTACATGATTCATATCAATGCAAAATATTCACATAGATGCTAACTTTTCCTTTCAGCCTCAACACAGCATTCCAGATATTTACATTTGGATGATAAGCAACAACAAGCGCATCGCGTACGCTCGCGTTCCCTCCAAAGACATCCTTCACTCTCCGCTGGAAGAAGAGAAGGGGAAAGACTGTGGGAAGGTCCAGACCCTCTTTTTCAAGGTTAGATGTCTTTGACCCGCTGGTGCTCACACTCGTACTCCTCCTGGTCTAAAGAAACTGAATACCTTCAACTTTAATTGAACAATTTACAGTTTCTAACAATCCGACATAGTATTTATTTTGGTTCATTTATATCAATGCACAATGCATCATGAAAATATCATGTATTTTAATACAATATATTATCTTTATTTTCGTTATTCATCTATTCTTCTTCTTCTTCTTCTTCTTCTTCTTCTTCTTCTTATTATTATGTGTATTATCAGTATTGTATTATGTAAAGCTGCTTTGCAACAATGACCATTGTGAGAAGCACTAAATAAAATAAAATTAAACTGAATAAAATTTGGATTGATTTATTTTAGAAATCAAAGTAAAATATTTAAGATCAATAATATTTGACCTACCTTACATATTTTATGGATTGATGTAATATTTGTGCAATACAAATAATATGTTTTCCATTGAAATAATTGAATGTTCAATAATATATGGTTTATGACATATTTATGCAGTAAATATTGAATAAAACATTATCATGACAATAAATATATTTATTATTATGATGATATTATTGTTGAGTATAATTTTGACAGATTTTGGGGAAATCTTATAATTTTATATAAAATGTATGCAATTAATATTATATTTAACAGTAAAATACATTATATTACAATTCATTTCCTATGGTGGTCGGTCAGGAGTAAGAATGTGACGCTTGCGTACAAAAATTAAGTTTCGTACTGTTGTGATAAAGTAACAATGTTACATTGAGCACAGATTCTTCTTCTCTCCAGCTCCCTGGTAAGAAAAGTTTTGGACCTGCGGGATGGACCGTTCAGGCCAAAACCGAGCTGTATCTGTGGCTGGGCCTAAACCGACAGCGTAAGGACTACCTGAGCGGATTACCCAACGGGTTTGAGGAGAACAAAGCAGTCAAAGGAGTGCAGTCGTCCCCACCCATCAGTCTACAGTACACCAGTAAGATGACCCAGTAACAGAGCGTTCATCATAATATCGTAGCACTCCAGACTAACGCTTGAATGCCGTGTTTAAATGTGTCTGAACAGTGAAACAGATCTTCCAGCTGAGGGTCCACATGTATCAAGCTCGGAGTCTGTTCGCTGCAGACAGCACGGGACTGTCGGACCCTTTCGCTCGGGTGTTCTTTTCCACTCACAGTCAAGTAACAGAGGTACCATAAACGTCCCACCTAAAAGACACTTTGGCTTTGAAATGTTGTGTGTCTGAAGGAGAATGAAATGTGTTGACTGTAATCCGTCAGATTATTTTCAACATTTTACAGCAATATAAAATCCAGTGTTGTCTGTAAGGCCTAAGGTTCAAATAAAGTTTAGAGGATGACATGCAGAAAAAACGTTTTGCATAGAGCACCTGCACGTACCTGTACGTACCCCGCACACATTCTTGTAGACAGATTTAATTAAAATTAACTTATTGCATGCAGTCAAGGATGCTAGCCTGCTCATTGTTACGCTAAAAAACATTACTATATCAAAAACATGAGGTCAGTTTTAATAAAGCCTTATCGTATGCCAAGGAAAACTCATGAGTTATTGCATATGATCAAAGATGCATTATGAGTTCACCAAGTTGTTTTGCCGGAAGAAAACCGGAAAAGTGTTCAAATATGGGCACATTATTATTTGTCTATGCGCCAACCAAGATTCCACAATTAAAAACGTGTCCTGTTGCCTGTGATCTATTGGTGGCAGAAACAGAGTTATTGGTCATTAAAACCAATAACCACCAGTTTTACTATAACTATGGGCTTGAAAACACTGTATTTTCAGATGCTTTGGGAAGATCTCACTTTGCTTGGCATGCGCAAATAAAGTTTACTTTTTGACACATGGACCTTCTTTGTTTGAGCAATTTTTTGAAACTACAAGATCAATTTTCCACAAC
This sequence comes from Barbatula barbatula, assembly GCF_947034865.1. Taxonomy (NCBI): domain Eukaryota; kingdom Metazoa; phylum Chordata; class Actinopteri; order Cypriniformes; family Nemacheilidae; genus Barbatula; species Barbatula barbatula. Next base: position 1,588,253 of record NC_136765.1, on the reverse strand, counting down.
AACTGCAGGGCGTTCGGACGCTGTTTGGCCCTATTATTTTGTAAGTACCTTTTTTACAGTATTTTTTCTAACACTGTCGTTTCCTACACAGAAGAGGTTGTTATCCACCCAGAACCGGAACCAACAGAGACTGTGGTCAAACTGGACTCAGTATGTAATATTGCAGAATACTTCACGTTTCTGTCACCTTCGCTGTTATACACCACCAAACAAACTTTTGAACCCATTCTCATCACGTACGGATAAATAAAACTCCCTGTTGCGATATCGTGTAATACAGTTGTGTGTGCATACAAATCGTTTATTTTTGCGTGCATATGATCGACCATTTTTAGCGTGCGTGTAAATTTAACAGCAATTTGCGCTAAAGCTAATGTTAGCGTGCGTGCATATTATAACCTCAACCGTTAAACAAACCCTAAACCTATCGGTGTTATTTAAATTATTTCAGTGTTTCCTCTTCATGTACGACTCAAAATGGCTGCTCTCCATCGAGGTGCACGCAAACATTGGCATATCATATGCACACACTATTGAACTTTGTCATACGTATTACACGATACTGCGACAGCATGTTATTTATACGCAGATCAATGAGAACGGATAGAACTTTTACACTCACTCAACTGAATTCTCAGGATCATTAAATGGTTCGATTCTCAGGCTGTAGTATATTTGTGTTACTATAGTAAACTGTATTGAATTGCGGTGTACTGTAGAATATGATATTGTACCAGTGGTGTGCGGTGGATTTAAAAAATGAGGAGGCAGATTTCTACCCCTTGTAATTTTTGTTTATCTCTGCACTATTAACAAGTGCGTTTGTCAGAAAACCAGTGTCATTTCAGTGTTTATGTGTGAAAAAATCCTTTTAATTACTACAAGTTCATTACAGTATGTACTTCAGATTTTTGTAGTTTTATATTTTCCCTGCTTTGGGAAAAGGTACATCAACACCACCTTCATCTTCCTCTGGTACTATATTTCCTATATAAGAATTACATCATTACAGGGCCAGACGGAATCTGCAGACTTTTTTTGTTAATTCTGCGCAGAATTTTTTTCTTAATCTGCGGCATTCTGCGGAATAGTTTTTATATTGTTTGAAATATGTTATAAGTTGAAAAAAGGTTTTAAAATAAATTCGATAAAAGATTTGAGAGAATGGGCCTTTAAACTTTACAAAATAAAAGCATTTACAAATCAGCTGTCAAAATTGCAATTAAACCTAAATAAAAACGTTATGAACATGTTTTATAAAACCATTATTGAATATAGACCTACTTGACCTTACTTTATATTAAACTTTTAACATGCAGAATGACATCTTTTTATAATGATGATCATACATGTAAATGCTGTTCACAGCTTTAATGGCGATCTCAGTCGTGTTTTTGACTACTTTAATGGATCTTTCAGTGATACTGTTTCAGCACATGAGATGAAGAAGAAAGGAATTAATGTGGAAAAAAACATAAGCGCTTTAACAAACTTGTTCGCTCATTGCATTGTTGTGTGTGAGTTTGCGGCGTCTGATTACGCAGCGCTTCTTAAACCCAAGTTTTATGTGTAGGATAAGCTTGCTTTTATCAACAAAAACATGTGATGCAATACGAACACGACAACCATATCATGTGGACATTTATATAGACAGGCTGCTTCATTAGTAGTTTTTACTTTTGCTTGCGTGAGGTAAAATTTGCTTGTTCTGTAGCCTATGTAGCAGGGGGAGAGATGACACATACACAGAAAGTCGTTTTACCGCCCCGGAGGGGACCTTTTATTTAGATGTGTACGTGCAGGGTGCTCGGTGCAACGTCCAATGGGTCCGTGGGTGTGGCGTAGGCGTGTCCAGTGATTAATTCCCCCGCTGGTTCGTGCTCTCCGTGCCCAATGGCGTGTCCGTCGAGTGTGCCTGTGTTTCCTCTGTGCGTGCTTCCAAGCGCGGTGCCGATCGTCAGTCGTCCGAGCCTGCGAGACAGAAGACATAAACATTAATCCTGGCTTGCATGGGAGTGGTAGCTCACCGTGTCTTCTGGCTCGCTGGCTTTTATGCCAACTTGATTGGAGAGTTGACGATCGGCAGCTGTGGCTCGTCCGTTTCCCTGGCTACGCTGATTGCGCAAGGGGTGACTCGCCACATCCCCCCCCCCTAGGCGTCGACGTGGGAAGTAGAGGCCTTCCGGAAACCTTCGACCTGGGTGGGTGTGGGGGGTGCGGGACTGTGCCTGACCGGGACGTCCAACCTGACCAGAGTCTCGACAGACCGTCTGCATTGCCCCAGCCCTGTGAGCCACGGTGAAGTGGAAGTCCTGGAGCGCCAGGAACCAACGGGTCACACGGGCGTTTGTGTCCTTGGCCCTTGCCATCCACTGCAAGGGGGCGTGATCCGTGACGAGGGTGAAGCTCCTCCCGAGCAGGTAATACCTGAGCTCCAGGACTGCCCACTTTATGGCTAGGGCTTCCTTCTCCACCGTTGCATACCGGGACTCGGCGGGGGTGAGCCTTCTGCTGATATACACAATGGGATGTTCCTCACCCTCCCGAGTCTGGGACAACACCGCCCCTACTCCCGCATCTGAGGCGTCGGTCTGGAGTGTAAAGGGGCAACCATAATCCGGGGCGTACAACACTGGAGACGATGTCAGGGCTGTCTTCAACGCTTGAAACGCCTTCTCTGTCTCCTGGGTCCAGATAACCTTCTCTGGCTGCCCCTTTCTGGTCAGGTCGGTCAGGGGACTGGCTATTGAGGAGAAGTTAGGGATGAAGCATCTATAATATCCTGCCAGCCCCATGAAAGCTCGTACCTGGGTCTTGGTCCGTGGCTGGGGGGCATCTTTCACTGCCTCCACCTTCCTACTCTGGGGCTGGATTAGTCCTCGTCCAACGCGGTACCCCAGGTACTGAGCTTCGTCGAGCACTAGGTGACATTTCCGAGGGTTTGCTGTGAGTCCCGACTTCCGTAGGTCAATTAGCACCCTCCGCAACCGATCCAGGTGGTCGTCCCAGCTCTCCGAGTGGATGACTAGGTCGTCAATATAGGCCGCCGCATAGGCCTGATGGGGCCGCAAGAGGACATCCATCATCCTCTGGAAGGTAGCCGGAGCCCCATGCAGGCCGAAGGGGAGGACCCGGTACTGCCAATGACCGGAAGGGGTGCTGAATGCAGTCTTCTCCCGGGCGTCCGGCGCTAGGGGTACCTGCCAGTACCCCTTCGTCAGATCTAACGTACTGATGTACCGAGCCTTCCCCAGGCGGTCCAGAAGTTCATCCACTCGGGGCATGGGGTATCCGTCAAAGAGGGAGACTTCATTAAGGCGTCGAAAGTCATTGCAGAAGCGGAGGGTGCCATCCGGCTTTGGGACCATGACGATGGGGCTCGACCAGGGGCTGCGGGACGGCTTTATCACCCCTAAAGTCTTCATGCGGGTGATTTCCTCCTCTATAGCCAGCCGACGAGCTTCAGGGACCCAGTAAGGACGCTGCCTAACGATGGTTCCTGGGGGGGTCCGGATCTCGTGTTTGATGATCCGGGTCTGCCCAGGCCTCTCGGAGAAGACGTCCTTAAACTGACTGACCAGAGATCGAAGGTCTTGCTTTTGTATAGCTGCCAGTTGGTCGCCCATGGGGATTACAGCTGGCTCAGTGTCGGCGAAGGCGGCCATCTGGGCCGGCGAGGCTATCCACCTCTTTAGCAGGTTGATATGGTACAGGTTTTCCTCCTTTCGCCGCCCCGGCTGACGGACCCGGTAGTTGACCGGCCCTACCCTTTCCACAACGGTGTATGGTACATTCCAGGAGGCCAGAAACTTGGATGTGGTTGTCGGAATGAGTACCATCACCCGGTCACCTGGCAGGAACTCTCGAGGTTGGGCAGGCCGATCATACAACCGTTTTTGGGCGCGCTGGGCCTCAAAGAGATGTTCCCTAACGAGGGGCATCACCCGGTCGATGCGGTCCTTCATCTGCCGTACGTGCTCGATGATGGTCCGATGGGGGGCCGGCTGTTGTTCCCATGCCTCCTTAGCAACATCTAGGAGTCCCCTGGGCTGTCGTCCGAAGAGGAGCTCGAAGGGCGTGAAGCCAGTAGAAGCCTGTGGTACCTCTCGGATGCCGAACAGCACGTACGGCAGCATGAGGTCCCAGTCATGCCCGTCCTCCGCCACCACCCGGCGCAACATCCGTTTCAGCGTCTGGTTGAACCTCTCGACCAGACCGTCTGTCTGGGGGTGGTAGACGGATGTGCGCAGCTGTTTCACCTGGAGGAGATGGCAGAGGTCCGCCATCAGCCGTGACATGAAAGGAGTTCCCTGGTCAGTCAGGATCTCCGAGGGGATTCCCACCCGGCTGAAGAGGAGGAAGAGCTCTTTGGCAATGGCCTTGGAGGTGGCCTTCCTCAGGGGGACTGCTTCTGGGTACCGGGTGGCGTAATCGACAATCACCAAGATATGTTCATGCCCCCGGGCAGACTTAGGCAACGGTCCTACCAGGTACATCCCTATACGCTCGAAGGGCACCTCGATGATGGGCAGGGGGACAAGAGGGCTGGGGGGGGGCCGTTTCGGCGAGGTCTTCTGGCATGTGGGGCAACTCTGGCAGAACCTCCGAACTTCTCCGTCCAGACCAGGCCAATGGAATCGGTCTCGAATCCTCTGTATTGTGTTGGCCGCCCCAAGGTGTCCAGCCATAGGATGGGCGTGTGCCAACTCCAGGATGGAATCCGTCTTTCCCTTTGGGACCACTAGCAACTGTTTTTCCTCCCCCCGCCTCTGACCGACACAGTATAACAGACCCTTTTTAATGATGAAATGAGGGACCGGATGAGGCCCCGGTATCCTAACCTCATCCTCGACGATGCGTACCTGGTCCCAGCAGTTTCGCAACCGTTCATCTTCTCGTTGTTCTCTTCCAAAAGATCCCCCCGCCGTGATCTGTCGAAAGAGGTCAGAAAAGAGGTTAGGATTTTGACACTCACCCTCTGCCTCGCTTCCGGTGGCCATCCAGGCCCGACGCGGGGTCTGGTTCCTCCGAGGGTGGTGTCTCCGGGGTCGGCCCCCTCGGCCGGTTGACTGTAGAGCGGTTGCCAGGAGTTGGTCAAACCCTGGCCAGTCGCGACCCAGCAGCACGGGCACTGGTAGGTCATCCACAATCCCTACATCCAGAGGCCATGACCCCTGGGTGGCGGCCACCGTGACTCGACGGGCGGGGACTTCCCGGGTGTCCCCGTGGAAGCAGGTAATGGGGATTGTGAACTTTCCCCCCACACAGGGGGCCACTATGCTGGGCTGGACCAGGGTGATAGCGCTACCGGAATCCAAGGTTGCTGTAACGGCCTGCCCATTTACCTTGATCGCCCGCTGGGGAGCTCCAGGGTGGGCGATGTACCGCACAACCGGCCATCCAGGCTCGGGGAGCTGCAGGTCCGGGTTCCGTGGGCATGGGTTCATCCACTGGTGAGGGGGCCGCGGGTCTGTTACCTGGTCGGGAGATGCCCTCCGGTGGTCGCCAGGCTGGGTTCATCCTCCGGGGCGTCAGCACCACTCTCTCTCCCGCATCGCGGGCTGCGGATGCCTCGGCCAGCTCTGCCGACTCGATCACTTCACTCAGCGTGGTGGGACCCCTCATGCTGACCGCAGTGCGGTATCGGCGCGGTAAGGCCCGTAGGAGGCGGTCCACCACCACCCTTTCTGCCACTCGGGAGGCCGTGGGTCCGTCCGAGAGAAGCCACTGGTGTCCCAGGCGGGAGAGTTGTGCTGCCTGGGCTCGTACCGGAGTGTTCTCATCATATGTCCATTTGGAAAAAAGTTGAGCTGCGCTGATGGGGGACAACCCCAGTCTGGCGAGGATTTCCGTTTTCAGCACATCATAATTATCCGTTGCAGCCGTGGGGAGAGCATAATAGGCCCGTTGGGCCTCCCCAGTCAGGAAGGGGGAAAGAATCTTTACCCACTCGGACTTGTCCCACACCTCCCTAGCGGCAACGACCTCGAAGGTGTGGAGGTATGCCTCCACGTCGTCCTGGTCCGTTAGCTTTGTTAGGAGGTGGTGGGCCGCCGATCGAGCTTCCGGAAGAGGACTCCGGGCCGTGATCGCCTCTCGCATCTGATCCATGGCTAAGTCTGCACGGTTTTGCCTCTGTGTCATCTGCTCATTCAACTGCTGCTGGCGGACTGAAACCTCCGCAAGCCGGCGCACGATCTCTTCCATCTTGGTTCACTGGCCGATAGAGAGTGAGAGAGAGAGTGTCTGAAAGGCAAGGAAAAAAAAACCTTGTGGGTAATGTCCTGTGTATGCGTCAATCTCTCTAGTATGCCTGCATTCTCCACCAAATGTAGCAGGGGGAGAGATGACACATACACAGAAAGTCGTTTTACCGCCCCGGAGGGGACCTTTTATTTAGATGTGTACGTGCAGGGTGCTCGGTGCAACGTCCAATGGGTCCGTGGGTGTGGCGTAGGCGTGTCCCGTGATTAATTCCCCCGCTGGTTCGTGCTCTCCGTGCCCAATGGCGTGTCCGTCGAGTGTGCCTGTGTTTCCTCTGTGCGTGCTTCCAAGCGCGGTGCCGATCGTCAGTCGTCCGAGCCTGCGAGACAGAAGACATAAACATTAATCCTGGCTTGCATGGGAGTGGTAGCTCACCGTGTCTTCTGGCTCGCTGGCTTTTATGCCAACTTGATTGGAGAGTTGACGATCGGCAGCTGTGGCTCGTCCGTTTCCCTGGCGACGCTGATTGCACAAGGGGTGACTCGCCACACCTATTTTAGAAACGATTACGATCTATTAGATTCGCTTGAGAAGTAGACTGTGGGTGTCTTTGGAATCGATCACGCCATAAAATCGTCAGATTGCAACACTAACAGCAGAGTACTTGATGCGTACTCTTCCGCGGAAATATCCGCGGGTACCCGGGGACGCGCATTCCGTCTGGCCCTGATCATTACCAATAGCATCAATTTAATTATTAGCAGTCCCAGAAATACTCAAAGCATTTAAGAGATCAAATAAAATAGATGTGACTTACTTTAAACTTGCTCTTATCCTGAGCAAGCCTGATCACAAGCAAAAGTTTTTGAACAAATCTGAACCACGTAATATTCTGTCAACAATCGATAACTCCTCTGCCTCCACCATCTCTGACACGAATCCTAAACTCCGATTAATACAACTAATAAAACAATTTAATTAACGTTCAATCTAATTTAGCACCTGCAGTTTAAAATGAATGACGAAGACGAGCAGGAAGGCGGGATCTCGCTGATGAGTTAATCCAATCACAGCCCGTTGGAGGCATTGCCTCCTCTCACGTGACTTTTCTCCATTCTTTTCAATTACCCCCACTCAAACTCACGGCACGCTTAAGCGGGTATATGTAAAGTCAATGAGCTCAAAGGAGACAAGAGAAACGCTGCCTCCCTTTGGAATTCTTTCGAGCGGGGTCGCTGTTTCACACTGTTATACACGCTGATTGATCTCATATTTAGCTCAATACGTGATATCTGCTGTCCTATTCTATTTCTAAACTGTTAATAATATTCTCATTCGATAATTTTCGAGGGGGAGGGGAGGCACTGCCTCCCTTGTCTCCTCGGAGGAAACGCCCCTGTATTGTACTATAGTCTGTAGTATGAAGTGTAGTAAGTTGAAACTGCACTGAAAATATTATTGCGCCAATTAGTTATCTCAACTTAACATTTTGAGTTAAGTTAACTTCTCTAGATTTAACTTGTGAGATTACTCAAATTGATGCAGTATACTTTTATATTTATTCAAAATAATATAGTATGTAGGAAGTTTACTACCCTTGAAATATAGTATTTCGTAAATACTAAATAAACTAAAGTATTTTTTTGTGCTTTTTTTGTGTTTTTCAATGCTTTACTATTCAAAAATATAAACATATTATGTGAACAAATTAGAAATAAAATCTGATTATATATTTAAATGGTTAACTAAATATATATAAAAAACTTTATTATTAATGTTTTTAATAAATAAACTTCCATATTAAATGACTTTATCATAATTAATTACTACAGGAATGACAAAATTGTCACAAATAATTCACAAAATGATTGTATTAAAGACAATTTGACCCCTCTTTTAAAATAAGGTTTTGTTGATAGTTTCAGACTCACTGCTTATTCAGAAGTCTTTTTACAGCTAAAATATTTATTTCAATTAACTTTATGAAATTTGGACAATAAAGAAGGTGTTTCAAAACGTTTTAATGCCAATGTACATAATATCATATATGTAAAACAATAAGAGTAAACAATAAGTAATGACATGTGCATTGACTGTGTTGCAGTCGTCTGACGCTGTGGTGAAGGTTGACATGGTGAGTAGTACAGTAAATGTACAGTAGAGTTTTGGTGTTAATTCAGGAGAGTATGAAAGTAAAATGTGTGTTGACCGTGTTTATTTTTGTTCTTAACGCTGCGACAGGAGGAAGAGAAGGGTGGAAAAGGCAAAAAGAAGCGTAAGAAGGGGGAGGAGCCAGAAGAGGAGGAGCTAGATGAGAGCATGCTGGACTGGTGGTCCAAATACTTCGCTTCTATTGAGACACTGAAAGAAGTGAGACGTTCTTGTACAATATATGATCATTTTCAAAAATCGTGTTTTTTTGTGCATTCCAACTGATATCAATCAAACTGCAGAAGCTTTGTTTTGATTGAAGCCATAATAATAAAAAATACAGCTTATTAACTCAGTAAAACACAATAACATCATAAAAATGTATTTACTCTTAATAAACTCTCCATATATAATATATTTTAAAAACATGAAAGCTAATTTATGACAATTATGTTCCTTTAAACTGAAACGTGACTATACAGGAGCCTTTCAGGAGCGGATCAGAGGTTTTTCAAAATACAGTTCATACAATACAACCTCTATTGCGTTAAATACTTGTTTTCTTTTGTTAGGTAAAAGCTTGTGTACATATTACACATTTTTATGATGTTTGCATGTTTATCTTGATCTGACAGGCAGGAGGAAGCGAGGGAAGGGAAGGAACAAGCCAGCGCCTGGAGAGAGCGGACCAGAGAAGAAGAAGCAGAAAATCGAGGAGCTGAAGGTCCATAAATATACACACTTAAAATTGAAAAAGTCCAGTTGTTCTTCATGTGTGGTTTCATGTGAAGGTCTTATGTTCTTCACAGATGTATAACAGAGAGCTTGAGATAGAATACAACAGTTTTGAAGACTGGCTTCACACCTTTAATCTGTTCAGAGGGAAATGCTCAGACGACGCGGATGTGGACCAGAACGCAGCCGATGAGAGGAAAACAGACTCATTGGCAAATTTAAGGTCTGTTGTTGAGTTTTTTTCTCTGTCATCAGGGAAGTGGGCCATTTAACACTCATTGGATCAGGCAACCAAGATAGCCACATTGTGTCGGCCCAGATCCGTCCCACTTCTGGCCCGTGTGAGATGTATCAAATGCTGGCCGGATCTGGGCCAACACTAAGTGGCTGTCTAGGAAAAAAACAGGAACCAAAATGTTCCTCAAGGACACTAAGATGTCGAATTTCTGTTCAGTTGAATGAGTTTTTTTTCACTGTGTGGTCTGCAGGGATCTTTGTGTATCTATAAAGTTCCTCTGTCAGATGAGTTTTCCAGAGAAATGAGCTTTGATTCCAACATGGGCATGTTCCAGAACATTCCACACAACGACCCAATAAACGTCATGGTCCGAGTCTATGTCGTCAGGGTATGTGCGACTCACATAACTGCGGTTTTATTCTGTTTGCATATGTTTAATAATCATTTATGATTGCACGACTTTGTCTCAGGCAACAGATCTCCATCCCGCAGACATCAATGGGAAAGCGGATCCTTATGTCGCAATTAAGCTTGGAAAATCCGAGATAAAGGACAAAGAGAGTTACATCTCTAAACAGCTCAACCCTGTGTTTGGAAAGTTAGTACATTAGCTGTCATTCTCATTCACCTCAATGATATAAATATAACAATCAGAATGAACTAAACCTATACAAAACCTTTTCATCTATTTCCCTTTTTAACATCCCTCGTATCTTATCATTCAAATAAAAACGCCATTCACACATTATGTGTTATCTGGTGTTGATTTTGTGTAATAAATAAAAGGGACAGTTTAAAGTTACAAATGTGGTTCCCCTTCAGTCGGTCTCTCGACGTTGTGAGAGACTGACTGGGGTTTGATCTTGAGAACCTACCTTCTCCGAGATAATTAATTATAAAACGCCAATGGGCTTGGCGAATAGAACGCGCACGCCAGTCTCCGCCCCGTACATACGGGTATAAAGGAAGATGGCGGCGGTCATTCACTCATCCTTTGTTCTTCGAAACCTGTGTGTTTGCTGATGCTACACGCGATACTCGACTTCGAGAAAACTTTAACCTGCTGGATTTATGACGCGGAGCAGCGGACTTCTCCTTTCGGTGGACTTCCCCTGGGCGTTTCGACAGAAGGCTACAGACCTTAAGAGGTAAGCTAGAAGGCTACAGACCTTAAGAGCATGTCTCGTAGCTGTATCCTTGGGTGCGACAGACTCATCCCGGAGTCTGACGGCCATGATTCCTGTCTCACATGCTTGGCAAGCATGCTGAGGCAGGGTTCACTGATGCGGTATGTCCCGTGTGTGCGGACATAGCAATCAGGGTGTTGCGGTCACGGTGGCTACGTTCTTTCGAGGGCTGCCACCACCCCGTCTGTTTCCCAGACGTGTTCAGCTGCCGTTTCGGCGAGGTTGACCGCTTTGGCGAGCGGCGGGGGTGATTTAGGGACTCCGATAGATGTTGCTCCGTCAGCTTCATGCTCGCGGACCATCTATACCCCTTCACGCTCACCTGGTTCGTCCCCTACGAGCGGCAGACGGCCGTCTCATAGTGGTAAGACTTCGCACACGGATGATGACGCTATCTCTGTCGCTGCGTCGGACAGCTGCCTGCTGGCATCGGATGCGGAAGACTCCTCTGATCTCCTGTCGTCAGGCAGTCGAGCTCCGGAGGAGACTGACGCTGATATGTCGGCCATGCTTTCCCGGGCAGCCGCGTGCATCGGGTTGCAGGGTGTAACAACATCCTCCCCGGAACGCTCGTGGCTAGATGCGCGGTTTCGGGGGCGTGGTCAAAAGTCAAGCCCCGCTCCTTTACCATTCTTCCCGGAGGTGCATGACGAGCTCGCCAAGTCCGGGAATGCACCCCTTTCGGCGCGTTTCAGGCCGGAGGGGGCTTCCCTGGTTGGTGGGGCGGCTAGAGGCTATGTTGACGTCCCCCGCGTGGAGCGTGCAATCGTGGTTCACTTGTGCCCGCAGACAGCTGCCACTTGGGGGGGCTCGACCTAGACTCCCGTCCAGAGCATGTAAGCTCTCTTCGACACTCGTGTTGAAGGCTTGCAGTGCTGCTGGACGGACCGCCTCCGCTCTCCACGCCATGGCGGTCCTCCAGGTTTTTCAGGCGAAAGTCCTAAAGGATTTGGACGGCGGGAAGTCCGACCCAACTCGTATGCGCTACGAGCGACGAAGGCCACGGCACGTGCCCTGGGTCGGTCGATGTCCACAATGGTGGTCCAAGAGAGGCATCTGTAGCTTAGTCTTGCGCAGGTGAGCGGCGCCCAGAAGGCCCGCCTTCTGGATGCGGCCATCTCGCAAGCAGGGCTGCTTGGTGATACCGTGGAGGACGGCAGTCCAACAGGTCGGCATGGTCTCGGGCACAGCCTGGTTCCCAGCAGCCCTGCCCTCCCGCGGCGGCCCTCCGGTTGAGGAACCTCCCAGAGGACGACCCACCAGAGACGTAGACCCCCGCGGAAGAGGGCATCTGTTCCCCGTCAGCAGCCTGCCAAGAGGTCCTTTAAGCGGCCCTGACGGGACGAACCAGGGGGAGATTTTACTGGGCCCGAATCCCGGCCTTTCCAACGCCGGATCCGAGAAGGACGCTGCCTGCCACGTCCCATCGAGTCTGGGCCCTTTTCAGGGTCCGGCGCCCACATACTCACAAAGAGACAAATCTCCCCTGGGTTTTCCTTCACAACACTCTCGTCCAGACGGTGTATTGGATGGATCGGGCCGCCGACCGCAATCTCCCCCGGACATTGCGTCAGGCCGCCTGAAGCAGGTAAACATACAGAGCCGTCAACCTCCCGGGGGGTCCCCCCTGTGCGAGGTGACCGTACTGTCAGCCACCGAACCAGCCTCCCCCGGCACGGTGAAGCAGATTGTCCCTCTGGTCCCGTTGTCGCGGTTCTTGGGCGCTTGGTAGCACACCAGCCCGTCACACTGGATAGAGAGGACAGTCCGTCTCGGTTACTCGATCCAATTCGCCAGGCGCTCCCCCAAGTTTCAGGGCATTCTGTACACCTCGGTGCGAGGAGAGAATGCTTCCGTACTTTGGCAGGAGGTCGCTGCCCTTCTGGCGAAGGGTGCGGTCGAACCCGTCCCTATAACCGAGATGTCGTCCGGGTTTTACAGCCCGTACTTCATCGTGCCCAAAAAGGGCGGGGGGCTGCGGCCCATTTTGGATCTGCGTCGCCTGAACAAGCATCTGCACAGGCTGCCGTTCAGAATGCTGATGCAGAGGCGCATCCTGGGCTCGGTACGTCACCAGGATTGGTTCGTGGCAATCGACCTGAAGGACGCGTACTTTCACGTCTCTATTCTTCCCCGAAACCGGCCGTTCCTACGGTTCGCGTTCGAGGGAAGGGCGTATCAGTACAGGGTCCTGCCATTCGGTCTGGCCCTGTCTCCACGGGTTTTTTCCAAACTAGTGGAGGCTGCCTTAGCTCCTGTCAGGGAGCAAGGCGTGCGAGTGCTAAACTATCTCGGCGACTGGCTTATCTTGGCACACTCGCGAGACCTTGTGCTTCAGCACCTAGACCGTCTAGGCCTCCGGGTCAACCAGGAGAAGAGCAAGCTCTCCCCCGCGCAGAGTACCTCTTACCTCGGTATGGAACTAGACTCTGTCCGTATGTCAGCACGTCTCACCAACGAGCGTGCACAGCACTTGGTAACAGACTGAGCGGAGCCGTCTGTTAGAACCAGGTCCATTATAGGTAGAGTCATCCCTGCTCAGGCAGACCCCTGTATTAGGACTAGTGCCCCATACGTAGTGACTCCCCTCTGGGTCGTCCCGTGTGTTGAATTCCTCACTCAGGATTTCCCGATTGGTGAATCTGTGACCTCCCCGCCGGTGGTAATCCCACCTGGATTGTCCCCCAATTCGGGCGAACACCTTTCCTCATCTTGTTCTCCCCGCCGGGGAGACCATGTTAATGTCTCCACATGTAACCTCCCCTCCGGGTAGGATGTGGCCTCAGTAACACACTCTTCTAAGAGGAGAGCAGTGTTTCCCCAGTGTTCGGCTCCGGACAGCTCCTCGCTACTAGAGGCGTACGCCACTGTCCGTGATGCCGTCAGTAGAGGCTTCTCAGTATGACCAATACTATGTGGCTGGAAGATTACGTCTCGCGGTAGCACTCTTGTAACTCGCTAGCCCAGTCAGAGTCGCTCCGCTAGAGGTCGTGATATCGGTGCAAGCGCTGTGGCGTTTTAGATTGATCCCCAGTCAGTCTCTCACAACGTCGAGAGACCGACTGAAGGGGAACGTCTCGGTTACGTCTGTAACCTCCGTTCCCTGATGGAGGGAACGAGACGTTGTGACTTCATGCCACAACGCTGCGCCGAATCACTGCAGTGAACGAGAGTGCCCTCTCAGGTTCCTCAGTACAAAAGGTGAGTGAATGACCGCCGCCATCTTCCTTTATACCCGTATGTACGGGGCGGAGACTGGCGTGCGCGTGCCATTCGCCAAGCCCATTGGCGTTTTATAATTAATTATCTCGGAGAAGGTAGGTGCTCAAGATCAAAACCCAGTCAGTCTCTCACAACGTCTCGTTCCCTCCATCAGGGAACGTAACCGAGACGTTTTATAGAAATAACACAGAGATGTGTTCAGTTACGGACCGCACACAAAATGTGGTAATGGTTTAAGAGTGTAGTATTAAGTAGTGTACTTACAGTACAAGTAAACTAGTACTCGTACCTACAACATAAAGTATTAAATAAAAAAATTAAAATATACTACAACTTTGCTAAATTTTACTTAATAAAACGAACTTAAATGAGCGTAAAATCTTAGCTTGTCCATAAAAAGTCAGGACGAGAAAGTTTTTAAGAATGTGTTTTACCCTTGGCACAACCTTCCTGTGGTTCATCAGTCCGCTAAAGCCAATCCGCCATCTCATCTGCAAACAATACAAGTGTCTTATTATCTCAATTGTGTCGGCTCTGTTGCTATCAGCCATGCTGGGGCTGTTTTTCTACAGTATACCCACATACATGGTGAAAACACTTCTAGGGGCTTGAAAGGCTTTCTCGTGCTCTTCATTACGTCTGTCCCAATGATATTTCTGATACTTGATGGTTGGAGAAGTCTTACTGTCTCTCAACTTTGTTCAAAATCATTCAATACAATAAACTGAACAGTTAATCAAACCCGAACTAACAATATGTCAACATTTGACAGAGCTTTTATATTCTCATGCATAGTTGCGTAGACATAATAACAAAGATGTCTGGTTTGCATCTCCAAGGTTATAGTAAAATGTGTTTTTTAGAACGTTTGGAGATTTATATTGCATTACTGAGATGGGATATTGTGTGATTTGAATGGTACAAATAAATCAATAAAATCTATAACATGCATTTGATTTATTAGCAGTTCTTGATCAGAGCAGCACAAACTACGGTCTTTATTATTAACTTATTATTTATGATAAGCTTTAATTTCAGTACTTTTAGTCCATAACTGAATGCTTTCATTCTGAATCGATTTGATATTAACAAGCATGTTCATGTTCACGTTCATTAAATGTCAATTTGTTAACCAAATTCGATTATACTAGAATACATTTAGCTATTCAGACAAAGCTGAAGTTTTTCATGGAATTGACTGGTATGACTAATACACGTAGAAATTTGCAACGAACTTCCAGCAACTTCATTGTGTTAATCCATGAGATAAACATTGTGAAACTGGCAATGTCTGTGTTAAAAGTCCGTGTTTAAAAGTTTGTTTACTGGTTTTGTTCCACCAGCCGTCCTGACACGACATTCCTGTGGTTCCTTAGCCCACTAAAGGCAATCCGCTATCTCATCTGCAAACAATACAAGTGGCTGGTCATCAAAATTGTGTTGGCTCTGTTGCTCTTAGCCATGCTGGGGCTGTTTTTGTACAGTATGCCCGGATACATGGTGAAAAAACTTCTAGGGGCTTGAAAAGCGTTCTCCTCCTACTTACAAGACATGGATGACATTTTGTGATATTTGTTTGTTGGACTAGTCTTATTGTTTTTCAACTTTGTTCAAAATCACGAATGCAATAAACTGAATGATTAATGTAAAATGAAATAACCCAAAATATCTCTGACCTACACGCAGCAATTGAAAAAGCATACATTTCTTTCCAAGCATAGTTGCATAGAATTAAACAAAAAAACGATCTGGTCTGGTTTGCATTTACGAGACTAATGTCAAATGTTGTTTTTGTATTGATTCAGAAGTCTCTGGGTAATGGTTTGCATGAAAGTTGACTATTTATATTGCATTACTGCTATGTGTTATTGTGTGCTTTGAATCTAACCAATAAATGAATAAAAACTATAAAATGCATTTGTTTTCTTACCAGTTCTTGATAAATGCATCTTAAATCATATTTATTCTTGTTTTCTGTTTTTATCTGTTGATGATTGAGTGTATTGTGATGTTATCAAGCACCTTTTAACATGTTAAATGTTCATTTAACGTTTATTTGTCAGCATGTTACGAAATAATTATTCGGATTTCCTAAACAAAAGCAATTTCTCTTATTGACATCTGTTTCGATACACAAAACAACATATGTCCAATGCATTTGTTAATGAATAAGGACATTTGAAAACTGCCAAAAGTTGAAATTCAGTGTTTACAATGTTGTTTACCGTTTTTGTTCCACCAGCCGTCCTGACACGACCTTCCTGTGGTTCCTAAGTCCGCTAAAGGCAATCCGCTATCTCATCTGCACACAATACAAGTGGCTGGTCATCAAAATTGTGCTGGCGCTGCTTCTGCTCGCCCTCCTTGTCCTGTTCCTCTACAATATGCCCGGCTATATGGCCAAGAAACTTCTGGGAGTCTAAGAGAAGAAAGTCCCCTACATCCATAAAAAACTTCTAAATTGCCTTTACTTGGCATTCACTGTTTGTTTTTTCGCTTGGTGTGACTTGCTTTTTTATTTTCAAGTTTAGAAATGACAACTTGGGGTTAAAGAGAAGGCAAATCCCACGATGAACTTCTATCATAGCAAGTGTTCTGCTGTTGGACTCATATTTTCAATAAACCTATTGGCATTATTGTGTTTTGTTACAAAATTGCCAAAGCAATCAATAAAGATTCCTCAAAAATCACAGTGTTTGACCTTCTGTCTGTACTGTGTTTAAAGAATGATACCACTGTAAATACCACTGTATATCATGAGGTATACATGTTGATGAAATGGCAACATCATTTAATCTCATCACATTGGCAATAAGAAGTAGACACATTAATACTACATATACCTCATACCCTATTTCTGTGATGGAGCTGGTGTGTAGAAAGACATTATCGCCAACACTTCTTCTGGAGACCTGCGGTCTGGTTTCAACAAATCAGTATGTAGGAAGATTTTATGTTGAAAACAATAGTTCACAAAAAAGGCTTCAGCTTGGTTATTACACCAACTGGGTCACTTATGATCAACATTACTACATTTTAAAATGAAATGATATTGCTGGGGTTAGTTTTACAGTGAACATGTTTTACACCAAACGGTAGGTTTTGAATCTTGGGAACAATATGTAGGTTTTACTTTGATAAAAACAGAGTAGCGCATGTTGCTACAGGCAGGACTGCCTGCACTTGAATTAGAGAGCCGCAGAGATGACGTATTTTTCTATGCAAAACCCCGGAAGCGAGTTAGCATTTAAAGACTTCTGGTTCCATCGCCCCAAAGTCTATTTGTGTTTTTATCAGTTTTTGGTGTATCGCCTGAAAAAGGACTGTGGCTAACAAAACTTCGAAATATTTTCGTGTTTTAATCTACCACATTAAACACACCAGTTATAACCCGTTTGTGTTTTTTCTAACTTTACTTAAAATAGCGGTTTCTAACAAATAATGCAACATGGCCACAAATCTCTAAAAACATTGTTGGGGATCCATTCACAGAGTAAGTATACTTACCAGGGAACATATTTTTAATAAAGTTTGAAAACCTTGTCAGAGGTTTGGTGGTGGTGAGGTTGATATTGAGATATCGTAGTGTAGTCTGTTTATAGCCTTGAGTTAGCTTTTTACTTCACTTCGGCCGATTAGGTTGGCCTACAAAAATACATCATCTCTCAGGTTCTGGATATAGGCCTATGTAGACTCTTTGTTTATCTTTGACATTTTCACACCAAGTGTTGTAGTACTCCAGACCGGTCTCAAGATAATTTTTTGATGGTTTTGGTTATTGTCTCGGTCTCGACTGTCTTTGATATCGGTCTTGTCTTGATATCAGACTTTGACGTCTCTGAATTTTATTTCTGAGCACTGAATTGCTGGTGCATTGTCTGATTTATGTGTTAAAAGCATTCATGTGATTGATGATGTGATTGCTCTCAAAGGTATTTGTAGGAGATCTTGTTTTTTTTATTATAACATTTGATGTGATATTGATTTTCTATAATTATTCAGAGTTAATAAGTGACTTAAGTTAATAAGATTCAAGTTTTTGGTGTATTTTGGCGAGTCCCAAACAAATCTAGAACAACTCTGAACGTTTGTGCGTTTCTGAGCAACACACAGCTATTTTGCTATTGATTAGATAAAAAAAGCAATGAAACGTATTAACTCACTGAATGTTTTGTTGAAGGTCACAGACTTAAATTTATCTTGGGTATTTACAGTTTTTTTAATTGTAATATGTTACAGTAGGTTGGTGATAAAACATCCTACACATAAATGTCTGCACATTAAATCACCCAAGTGATTTATATTATTCTTTTATGACTTAAGTGTTTTTTAGATCTTTTGAATGAATTTTTGTAGTGCTGGTCTTGATCTCGACACTGTCTTGGCCTGCCTTGCTCTTGTCTTGGTCTCAACACCCTCTGATCTTGGTGGTCTCGACTTAGTTTTTTTTAATCATTTTGTCACCAATTTCAGAACCTTGATGTCATTTTTCAAAACAGTCATTACTTTTAACACAGGTTATCCAGTGTTCAAAACTTTGCACATTGCATTCATCTCTTTAAAAAAAGCCTTACATTTACAGAATAACTTAATTCATTTATCATGAAATATCATATGGACAATACTTTAGATCATCCACACACAAGAAATCCAGTTTCATTGTGGTTTACAAGTCATTGAACAAAAATTTTGTTTATTATAGTAATGAAACAATCACAAAACAAAAAATTTTTCCAGAAATTGAGTATTTGAAACCAATAAAAAAAGCAAGCAAAAATGTTCAAGAGCAAAACTACACAACAGGAAAATGTCATCTGGAGTGCTCCTCACTGCAGGTCTATGTTTTCAATCGTTTCTTGTGGATTTGGCCACATGTTCTCATCCATATCGCACTGGATGTTTTCATTAGCTAGATATCAAGGGAACAATCTCCTGGCATGGCGAATCCAAGCCTGACATGATGTCATTGCAAGCATCATCCATGGCCTGAAGAAGAGTGACTTGTTTGTGATCATATACATTCAACCTCCATGTGGAAAATAATTCCTCTATTGGGTTTAGGGGAGGGGGGTATTGCTGTAAATACAATGCGAAAGTTTGTCGATAGGTCTGAAACCATGCCTGCACCATTCGAGCATGGTGAAACTGAACACTATCCCAGACGTTTACATGGGTCACACCACCAGCTCTACAGACGTGATTTAGCTCACCAAGGAAATCTACAAGAGGTGCATTAGAAGACCCAACAAGAGATCTGCGTCCTACCACCCCATCGTCTGATATAGCCGCACACATTGTGATATTGGCTCCACGTAGTCAAAGCAAGATTTTTACAAATTTACAGTAATCCGATTACATACTGTGGTCCACTCAAAAGCTGAATACAATCATTTGACAGTTGAAAGATGCTTAATGTTTAGTACATTCTGAAGACTTCCTGGTGATGATTGAGGCCACGGTTGATCTTCTGAGGTTTGGTTGAATTGTTGTAGTGGCCTCACTCTTGCCATTACGTGATTAATGACATAGTTCACAACTAAAGCTCCGATTTCATTAGAAACCCAATGCTGTTGCTGCTGGTGTCTAGGTCTGTGCTCTTGTCCTCTTCCACGATCACCCACTCCTCTCAAACGAGGCTGATGACCACCTCCCAGAAGGGATGCTTGTCCCCTGACATTTATTTGGCCACCACCTAGTCCTTGTCTTCCATTTCACATCACTGGCTCCATGTTTTCACAAGGTTGAGTAGGATACTTCTCAGCTCACTTTATATGCAAACCACAGCGTGAAAACAATCACCAGTAATGAGATGCCATTAACTTGTTAAAGCCACAAAAACTATTACAAGGGCAATACAGTGATGTCCAGTGTCTGTAAAAAAGGGGCATCAGACAATAGACACTGTGTTTGATAAAGAATGATGTTGAAATACTACATCTATAATAATAGTGTCCAGCTTTGGTAATTGATGTCAATTTATCTAGTTATCCTGAAAATGTCATGATCTAAATGTGCAATATTTTTCCTCAGTTCTTAAAAACTTGCTTATCATTTTGCAGATTTGACCAATTGACAGTTAGATCATTGAAATGCAATGAACAGACAGTCACATCAGATGTAATGTTTGAGTTGCATTTTGAAATGGGAATTCATTGATGTTTTGAACAGGTGGCTTTAGTTCAATGACCGGATCATATTTGGTTTGTGTGTATTGTATCCAAACAATTGAAACAAGTGTCTACAGTTTTGAAAAATGACATCAAGGTTCTGAAATTGGTGACAAAATGATTGAAAAAAACTCTAAACACCATTCACACCAGTAAAAGAGTGCGTACGCGTGGTCATGGAGTGTCTGTAGGGTGCACATTAATTCAGAGCAAGTTTATTTTTTATAAACCTTGATTTGTGCATGAAAGATTGTATATGGACATTTCTAGGCCTATTTTGTTTATATGCATCATTTATAAATGAGGATGCAAGGAGAAAACCAAGATGGGCAAACCAGATCAAAAGTTGATCCAGGAGTTGGATACGCGTTGGAACAGCACATATGCCATGTTAGAGTGTCTCTTTGCTCAGAGGGAGCCAGTAGATGCTGCTTTGGTAACTTTGAAGACAACCCTCACACCTTTGACCTCAGAAGAGTACCAGATATAAATGAATGTCTTAGTGTAATGTGTCACTTCAAGGAGTGTCAGGGTCAAAGGTTATTCCATTAATACCAATGCTGAGGCACATAATTACCTCAAAGACCTCACAGGTTCAAGATGAGACAGCAATTGTGCAACAACCTCATAAGACTTCTTTCTGAGCGGATGTCTACATAAGAGACTGTGAATGTCATGACTCAATTTTGCTTGATCCACGCTTTAAATCTCCAGGTCTCTGCATTCAGTCAAATGCACAGACTGCTGTGAAACGCCTCACAGAAGAATATGATGCAATCATACGTGCAGCTCTAAACACACCATCAGCATCCTCTCAGATCCCTTCATCTGAACCAGAGACCACAGGAGTCACATGCAGCGATGTGTCCCACTCAGGTACTGTTTGTTGTATAGTGTGTGTGTGTGTGTTTGTGTTTCATTACATTTGACATAGATCATGCATAAAGCTATTGCAGATAATAACATTCTCTTATAACTTTATTTGTATTGTTTTATCTACCAGGTCTGCGGGATCTACTGCACAGCCATGTGGTGGAAACCAGGAAAATGAAAAGCGCAGCTGCAGACGCCACAGTTGAAGTTCAGCTCTACCTCAGTGACTCAAATATTCAAGAACTGAAGATCCGTTGCATTTCTGGATCACACAGAAGTGTGTCTATCTCCATCTTTATTGCTCTAGAATCTGTATGCTCTGGTGTACCACAACAACACAGAAAATCACATGTTTATCGCTTTTGGGTTTCATTACATGAAACAATCAAACAAACAGACAGACAGACAGCACATTCACCGTTTGACCACAAGATGTCGTTATTGTGCGCAGAAGTGCAGTGACCGAGACACATACAAGACATTGCAATGATTCATGAATGACAGAATGAACTAGATTTAAATAGACAGTCGATGAGGATAAATGTGCACAGCTGAATCTAATGAGGTATGAGTCCAGATAACGGATTGTGGAAAATGAAGTCCAGGGTGGATATCAACTATCATATGAGCGCCCTCTACTGGCGCACAAGATGACGGGTCTAATAAAATACATCACTTAGAAGGATCTCGTGTCGAAAGATCTTGTCCTCAAGATACATTAAGTTCTGTGAGTCTGCTCATCCAGGAAGTGCACGCACGTGTAACATCTTATAATAGGAAATCAAATAACTGTATTTATTTCCACAAGGTAGACTATGTATTTTGAAACGTACATGACTCACAATATATGCATAGACCTTAGAGATGTATAATAAAAACACTAGAAATCCTATAGAATATGGTAAAGAAGAGAACTGAGGTGTGTATATTGTGGACTCATATTTACAGTTTGATGAGGAGATGCGATTGAATAAGATAGAAATGAAAAACTGTTCTGCAGCTGCGTTATTCATTTATTACATTTATTCAGCAACTTAATGTCTCATGCATGTGTGTTTGGGTTTATTTGAATAAATAAATAAACATTCGGTGTAAACATGTAAAGCAGAATTTAGTGTAATCAAGACGAGCAAATTATTATTTTCTTTCTCCCAAATGTAAACCCAAAGTATGCGATAGTTACATAACAACAAAAAAACTGCGTCAGTTCTGTGATCACGTGATTCTCGGAATCGAAAGTAAAACTGTTAGGAGGGAAGCTGCCCCAGGAATGACCTTTCAAAAAGTATTTTAAAACCTCGAGCTATAGACTTTACTTTACGCTCGTATTGATTTTTACGTGTTTTACACGTCACGTTTGAAATACGTGTATATTTCTCTTTCTTCGTAGAATCAATCCGATCGCTTTTTTTATCGCTTAGACACATCTAGTGCACTTAAAAAGAGGCGAAGGGGTTTCTCTTGGAAGTGGACAAGACAGGAATCATACTGAAAAGTAAGTTGAAATAATCTTTGGGAATGCCTCTAATGTAAAACATTAAAAGGTAAAAACAGTGTTTTATTTGCTTTTTGGTGCGTTTGCTAAATCGAACGTATCCTTACAGTGTATAAAGCATAGAGATGTATTTTCTCCTTGTAAGTGAGTCTGCCTTTAATGCGCAATTTTTGTGTAATTATGTTGTGACTATATCATATTTTGGGTTTATTTCAAATTATTATCATGGAAAGTTTTTTTCATATGACATCAATCTTATCAGTTATCAAATACACCTAAATGAGAAGTTATAGGCTAGGTGCAAAGAATGAACACAAACAATGCAATACAATACATGGTTAAGCTCGCAGTTCCGTCTTATACCAGCATCATTTCATCCCCCCAAAAACTGCATCCGTGCCATAAACAGACTTAGCCATTCACTTTTCAAAATTTGGTGAGCTTAAAGTTGTGTTGCTCTCATTGAACTTAAATCGGTTTAAATTGCTTTTATTATAAATAACGTTGTTGATTGCATAAGTCATAACATGCAAACTGGTTAAACCAGTTGCATATTACAAACTTAAATTTAGTAAATTTCTAAAGACTTATAAAAAAAACTTATAAAGGTGTTAGAATTTGCTCAGGTTATGACTAGTTCTGATGACAATGATTGAACATGCAAGAGTGCACTTTGAACTGTATTATTGAGGTTTTTTTTAGATTCAACTGAACAAAGTGAAACATTAACAGGGGTAACACTCAAGTTCTGTTTATGAGACTACACTCGAATACTGTTTATGGGTCTAATAAAATCACTGGGTCTTACCTGGCCACCTCTAAAAAAAGTTCTGCCTACAACCCTGTAACTGACTGAATAGGCGCTTATCAAACAAATCATATCAAACTCCCCCAAGAAATACAAAATAACTCAGTTGTCCTTGGTCTGGAGCGCCCTGACAGATTTCCCCAATAGAGTAAAGATGATCATGAGAAAGGTTAAAGATCAGCCCAGAACTACACAGAAGAAGATTGTTAATGACTTCAAGACAGTTTGGACAAGCAAGCCATTGGTTAAACGCTATGCCACAATAAAAACCTCAAAATGATTCAGAAATGGCTTTGGAGAAAGTGCTGTTAGACCAAAATTGACTGCTGTTTTTGGAGGCAGAGGAATGCAGAACATCCCTACAGATAAGCTCAGTGTTGGAAACATTCTGCTTTAGGGCTTTTTCTCTGCTCGGGTACAGGATTACTTGACCGCATTGAGGGGCTGTCAAAGGACAGACAAAGACCCCGGAGATGAGTGAGATCAGAGAGCTGCTGAATTACATCAGTGCACAACTGACTTCATTACAATCCAGGATTTTCTAACTGCGTCTCCTGCTGCTCATGTTGTGTGGTGACAGAAGCAGGACACAGGAGAGACGTTTCAGAATTTTTAAACAAATACGGAGCCAGAAAAATTATATTATTATAATTATTTGAGAGAATATGAGACGTTTATGGCATCAATATTGCCCTATAATATGTACATTTTCATATTTGAAAAATCAGCAAAACAATCTCAATTAAAAACAAAAATGCATTCCAACTATGACAAAAACTGGTTCGATCATGGCTGTCAAATCATTAGCAAAATACTGAGAACATTGCCAAATCAGAAACACTGAGACCCAAATAATGCAGAGATTTGACTTACACACATACAGTACACTCAGAACCAAAAAAGCTCTATACGCTCTTAAACAGCTGACAATAATCAAGTCAGTTAATACAAATCAAGTCTGGGAAAATTGGAACAATCTGAAAAAACTGATCATGAAGAATTGGCAATTAAAAACGGAGAAACATGAGAAATTAATTTCCAAAATCAAACAATCCCCCTACGTTGTATTGAGACTGACATAATGGGGTTCCTGTCGAAAACGCCATGGTGCTGCACCATGTCACGATTCCAGCAGAACCACACTGACCGGCCTGGGCGAGTCAAGAGTGAGAGGCTCCACGAATCGTAACCATCCAGTGGTGAAATAAGACATCAATTCGTGTGATCACGACAAGAGGCTCTTACTATCGGCCATACAGGCAATGGCCTTGCTACTATAGAGGCAAGATGGCCTCACGAGAAACACTAAGAAATGCTACCCCCTCGCCTGAGGGGGGTCACTACGGAAACTACATCTGCCGAAAGGGAGATAATAAGTGGAATACCTGCACAGTCTCACCAGTGGCACTATGTGCTGCAGGAATCACAGCAGCACGAGAAGAGGCTCCGCTATGGCGATGGTCCCCTAGTGATTGGTGCTCTTGCCCGAGTGACTGGGCTCACAACTGCGGGAGACGGGTCACTCAAGATCTCCTCGTCCAGTGAGCGTGTTAGGGCCTGGAAGGTTCACGGCGGATTTACGACCGCCACTAACTGCCGCAGATGGCTTACCAGCCACTGTCGAGCAGGAAGCAGATGGTGTTGTGGAACAGCCATGACTGCAATACCGTGATCAACATTTGGTCACAATGCAGACATGTCATATCCACGAATGCTACCTCAGCATGCTGGGAACCCAGACATGTGACGCAGGTATCCTACCTGTCTGGATGCATTCGCACCCAAGACTACAGCGGCGAGACATGCCTGGCGACATGTGCACACTGCAGGAGATTTTGCTCTTTGAGATATATGCTCTTCGAAGACACCTCTCGCCAACTACCGAAGCTGTATTGTAGACCCAGTAGGAAGAATCAAAGATCACTCAGCATAAGCCTCGCAGGTTCTGAGGAATAAAAAGGTGAATGAATGGGCCCATTCGCAAAAGTATAATCGGAGATGATAGGTTCTCAAGTCAAACCCCATTCTGTCAGTCTCGACACAACGTCGAGAGACCGACAGAAAGGGAACTAGAATTAGTAATCAAACAATCAAAACCAATTAGCCTTCCCAATAAATGAAAGAAACTTGACGACAAAAATACAAACGTTACAGCAGACCCTAACAACTATAGAGAAATTTATTCTGTAGTTTAATAAATGACACACAATGTCCTGAGCAGAAGTAAAATAGGATTTATTCCAAACTACCACACAACTGATCATATCTACACGCTTCATACTCTGATTGAAAAAGATGTTATCCAAGATAAAGGGAAAATAGATGCATGCTTTATAGACTTTACAAAAGCAGCAGATTTGTGTATTTATTGGTAAAGTCATTCTGGCAAATAGATGGTTAATTTTTTTTATTTAATTTTAGCGTGAAAAGGACTCATATATGTTACTTTGAGGTACAAATATGCATTCTTTAGGTGCAACATGTAGTTTTTTAAGGGTACTGCCCCAATGGCAGCTTTTGTACCCTTTTCTCTAAGTGTACATATCAATTTGACAGTTTAGAACATTCTCTCATCCATAGTACTGTACTGTTACTGTATTGTTTTCTGGAATTATAAAATGTAGTGTTAAACCCTGTAGATAACAATACAAACAGTTTTTATGACAAATCTCAGTCTACTGTTTTCTAGCATTAATACATATACAAAAATAGATTTGGACAACTATGTTCCACTTTATTTCGAATTGTCTTCTTTCACACTGACTTTGAGTTCTTCCAACGATGCATTTCCGAAAGGACATTATCCTGAGAATTTTAAAATTAGTGTTTTTTTAAGGTGACAATGTGACAGTTAATTTAGTTGTTTTTTCCATATAAGAATGAGGAGTTTGTGCAAAACCAGGACATTTCTCAAGAGTCATTTATTTGTCATGTGCACTATTACCTCTGGATACCTGTGATGAGGCTCAAATGTACACTAACATTACAGAACTGTACACAATTTTCAGCACAACATTTTAAGCCGAGAACATTGCATATGTTTATAATTTTGAGAAATGTGTCTTTGTTTTGAACACTTAATAAATTCTTTGGGAAATAGGCCTGTAGCGAGGTAGGTGGGACGAGAGCCGGGATTCGAGGCCAGTGCGCGTAGAGCTGCGCGTACAGGTCTCGTATCAAGGAGGAGATTGTGGAGCATATAAGGACGAGCGACCGGACCGTCAGTGAGAGAGTACCAGGCCCAGACATTTGTTATGGTTTGTGTGTGTCGTCGGCAGTCAGTGGCTGCCCGAAGCGGTGGTTCTGGAACAGAGGAGACCTCCCTGCTGAGCACCTGGGTCGAGGTGGGATGGCTGCTTCCCCAGAGGGAGCAGGGCGGGTCGCCACCGTCCGCCATTGGCCAGAGCCTGTCTTGTCGGCCGAAAAGGGGACGAGCGGGGGGCGGGGGAGCCGAGAGCGGGGGCCACCACCCGCCAGAGGCCGGAACCTGTGTCCGTCTGCCCAAGAGGGAGGAGCAGGGGACGGGGGGCCCGCCTACCAGAGGAGACACTGCCGGCTGCCAGGTGGTGTAGGGGTTAGCGCCCACGGCCAGTGCAAGGCACCGCGAAGGAGAGTACCCCTGGCTGGTTGAGGACCGAGCGGCAGCATGTCGGGGAACCGGACTAGATTTTTTTCCTCTCTCCCCTCTCTCACTCCGGTCACTCTGAGTGCTCCCGTCTCCGTTCTCAAGTCTCGTTGGTGCATACCCCCAGGGGATAGTTCCGCCGACACCCCTACCCCCGAGGGAGGGGCAAGCGCAGTCTCGGGATACCCCCGGCCTGTGAGGGGTGATGGGGGTATGTAGCGAGGTAGGCGGGACAAGAGCTGGGATCCATGCACCGGTCTTGTTTCACGAAGGAGATTGTAGAGCATAAGAGGATGAGCAACCGGACGGTCAGTGAGAGAGGACCGGGCCAGGACATTTGTTATGGCTTGTGTGTGTCGCCGGCAGTCCCCCCTTAGGGAGCTGCCGGCTGTCTATGTACGTTTGATTTTTATTAAAAGATAGAAACATTTTAAAAAGCTTTGTAGGAACTAATGGAAAATAAATTATTAGTTCTACATAAATACTGTAGTCACTTATAAAAAAAACCATCTCGGTTGTGTCGAGACTGCCAGAATGGGGTTTGACTCGAGGACCTATCATCTCCGATTTTACTTACTGTCTGGCTTAAGGATGGTGGGATCGCACCCAAGACTACAGGGGCAAGACATACCTTGCGACATGTGCACGCTGTAAGAAAATTTGCTCTTTGAAGACACGTCTGACCAGCTACTGAAATATCCAGTTACAGACTTGCATGCATCGTGCAATGCCAACTCTTGCTTGTGTGCAAGACAATGAATACTCTTCAATAAAGGGAAGTATTTTCTCAACTTTGTCCAAACCTGCTGTCAAAAGTGTGTTCTTAACAGCTTGATACAATGCATCTACTGTTGTTCCCTTATCTAACCCTACAAGATCAAGGAAAATGTTTTGAATGTCCTCTCTGCCTGTGTCATCTGCACTCAAGTCAATTATTAAATGGCATTTGCCAAAGTTACTGCTTTTATCAACTGTCAAACTCACAAAAGAATCATTGGACCTCAATGCAGATATCATTGACTTTTTCATTTTAGAGCGATCACACTAGTCAAATGAACCAGGCTTTGGGGGTCAAAAGTGCTCGGGCACAGTTCAGATTGCCTAGTGAGAGTACACCCTGAGGGCTTTCCTGTTTAACTCTCTGCTCTTTGTTTAATTTCTGTAGGGAAAGATCAGGATCACCTTTGTCTGTGAGGAGTGACCATTCCAATGAAGAAATGCAAGACTTCAAGGAAAAAACACCACCAGATACTGAAAGGCAAGTCAAAAAAGTGTACACTGCAAGAAATAAAATCCCCTTAAGACCCACCTGTACCATCTGACCTGTTTCCCATTTCCCCAACTCTATGCATTCATTTACGACTTATTTTACTTATTGAAGTCTGTGCTTATTAAGATACTTGCCAAAATGTGCTTTATGTCATGTTGTACGTTTTTGTTCATTCAAGCATGAAAGAAGACTTGATATTGGCACGCTGTCTGACAGCGTTCAACTGTGTCAAGCAACACAGCTAAAAACAATACAATACAACACTTATTAATAATGCATATATAAAACAACCAAAGTCGACCAAAGTGCTGTACAGGGTATGCAAGCCAAAACAGGGAAATACAATTCTAAGTAATAAAACACAGACTATAAAAACACACACTGTAAAATGGATAAGGTTCATCATAGCATATCAGGTCAAAGAATATTAAATGCCAAGGAGAAGAAATATGTTTTAAGAGTAGACTTAAAAAAAGATAAAGTTGATGCAGTTCTGATAAGGACTGGTAGACTTATTGACAACTTGAGGCCAATAAGAGAAAGCACCTCTGTTTTTAAGACGTGCCCTGGTAACTTGTAGTGACCCACTGTGTGCTTAAACAACACATTAATGTCCCTTATTTGTCTATTTGTCAATGGACATATTTTTCAGATGACACTGTCTGAACAATCCATGCATGCTCAAATGTGCCACGCAGTGTTCAATAAAGACATGTACAGAAGGTACAGGCAGGGAGTATCTGAGTGACACTGGCACCGTGCAGATCCTCTCATATTAAGTGTTTATCTTAGAACTCAACAGTTACTATCATTTTGATATGCAAGTCTTTATTTCTGAAGGAATCTCATACTGTCAAACCAGATGAGACTGAGCTACTTACGGTACACAGCGTGGTGGAAAAAATATGAAAGGAAGCGAAAATATTAAAATGTTTTTGCTCTCCCCTAAAACATTGCTTTCCTTTGCGAAAGTTTTGCGTTTCCCCAAGAATGTTTTTTGTTCGCTTTTAAAATGTTTTTTATGGTGACAAAAATTGTCACGTGATTGATGCTTTTACTGTCAGCAGTGTAATTTATTTGTTGAGGGCTGGTTATAAGGGACCCCTAGAGCTTTGACACAGTTTGAACAGTTTGCAACGTTCCCAAAGATTAATGTCTCTCACACCTGAACCCCAATTGGGGGGCTTCAACCTTCTTATTTAAGTTGGCCGACTTAAAAACGAGGACTTGTTCTTCAAAGCACGCAGTCTCTAAAGTCCAAAAAGCGATCTGAAATGAGCCGGTCCAGCCTCGCAGAGGATTTCCTAACTGCGTCACCGTAGGACACAGCAGAGACGTTTCTGACTATTTTAAACAAATACGGAGCCAGAATTTTTTTATTTTATATTTTAAACTACACGTCTATGTAGATTAAAACAGCCCAACAGTATATCAAATAAACCAACCATAATAATTTAAAACTCATTAATTCATCAATAATGTTAATTGACAACATCACATATAGTATTAAAATACTGAAATGGAGCGTTTTTGTGAATTACATACTTTTATTTAACTAAAGTTTTGAATGATTATTTATAAATTTCAAGCCATTACAGGCGCGCAATGAATCTCGGGATAGCTAAAGCTGTGAAGGATACATTTGTTCAATCCTTAAAAACCTGCGTAAATAAGGTTACATTTTGAGGCTGTATTAGAATCAGGACAAATTTACCAGCCTTCAGTCGCACTGCTGTGACGCAATCGGTCTTTAAATGAAGCCTTCAAAGAACGCACCAACCAAATTGGGACACAGCCAATAATAACTCTGACCATGCCTTTGTTCTTGGTCTAGTATTGTTTCATGCAGCAAGTTTTGTCTTGACTAGTTACGTACCCCTTTGTTCCGTGGATGTTTTTTACTCGTTGGATTACCCTGTTTGTTTATTGGAAGTTCTTTGGATTTCTCTGTTTTGTCCCTGTTTTCACTTTTTTATTAATAAATTCATTCATCACTCATCTGTTCATCTGTGACATCGTCCTATATCGTCCTTCGCCTTGTTAAATATTCAGCTCTGTGTTGAGTGATCATTCTGAAGATGATAGACTGTAACAAAAACGAAATAATTTTTTTTTTAGATAAAATTGACTAGCATCATCTGAATCCATGGATTATTACAGCCTCAATAAATATGATTGATGACAAAATTCCTTCACACCTGCCTGAATCTATTTAGTGTCACCTAAAGACTGGCATAAACCAGTGAAATATGATGCTTTTTTTCTGACAATGCAAACAACAATAAATTTCAATCACAGGTTCGTCAATTTATTTGAAAAGATGTGCACACTTTCATCAGAAGATTTTTCGCTTTTTAACTATTAATTTGATCTCTTCAAATGAAATGTCTTTTCTCTTTCTGTCATTAGTGAAAGATCAGGATCACCTGTAATCAGCTCTGTGTCTGTGAAGAGTGATCATTCTCAAGGTGGCAGACCAAACTTCAGTAAAGAAACACCATCAGCTACCCAAAGGTAAATAAAAAGTGTTCAGATCTCAACAAAAAGCGTCAATGACATGTTTTAAAGACTTGCCTATTTAAATATTTTGCCGCAAAAAGATCACTAACTGTTTTTGTCAGTCACAGTGCGCAAATGGTGAATTGAGTTCTCTTTCAAAACAGCAGTGTTAGACAACAGAGCAGAGAATTCAGGGCTGAGAACGGTTTAATCGTGCTGTGCCGAGCCAGCTCACGTGGAAACAGGGCCGGATTGGGACTCATTTTCAGCCCTGGAGTTTCATGCCTTAGACCGGCCCACTTTAGTTTACAACTGACTATATTAAAATAATGATAATTAAAACCTAAGTCTGCAATAGCGCACTGTTCTCTACAGCCTTGAATTCATTGTCATTCAGTGAAAATACAGTATCCTAAGTTTTGCTTCACAGTGAAGATTTATTAGAACAGTAAATAGCCGGACAGTATCAGAATCTATTTTCTTTAAGAATTAGTGTTCATAAATATCCAAACATTGAAATAAGGAAAAAAATATAAATTACAAAAGATTAAAATAAAATGTATTGCACTGTCTAATGACACTATAATTTATTTTAATGAAACGTCTGCTTTACAACTTCAAATATTTTTTTTAAAATATGAGAACATTAGTTAAATAATAAAACTATTGGACTGTTATCTGACTTTTCTTTCACAATGATTTCTAATGATTGTTTCGTCTCTTTTTTCTCTGCATAAGTGTAGCTTCAAGGAAACATGGACAACCCTAAAACATTAATTAACGCCTGAGCAGAGCACTGGTCTCTTCAACTTTATCTATCCCGGATTCATTGTATAGCCGGTCCCACTCGCCCCGCTCATCGCGGGCTTCTAACCGACGTCGGCCCGGGCGCTCTAACAATGAGCTAGCTTGCAACTATTGAGACGTGTGAATTTCATCTTGGCTAGCATCTTGCAGTGCTCCTATTCCTAAATACCTTAACGTTGGTTTACCGGCCGACTCGTCGTCTTCATTTGTTTTGAGAAATAATGTGGTCGGATTAGAACAATTGGCCGCGTCAGTTTCCAGAGCTTTCTTCTTTCAGCGCCGCCTTTGCGCTTTCTGTCATCCATTTTTATTTTTTGACGGTTTTTTATTTTGAGCAACTTGCAGTGGCGCTGTCGGGGCGGGGCCAGGGAGTCAAAAGATAATCACGTCATCATTAACCTGCAGGCTGCGCTCTGAGTGGGGCTGCGAAAAAATATGAAATAAAAAAGAGTGGGGCTGCGATAAAATAATAAATAAAAAGATTAGGGCTGCTGTGAGTGAAGGCAGCCTAGGGAAAGCCACATTTCAACCGTGCCATGACAATACCGGCCCTCGCGGCCAAAAAAACTGACCGGCCCACCGGGAATTCTCCCGGTGCTCCCGATTAGCCAATCCGGGGCTGCGTGGAAACATAACTGTAGCTTTCAGACTGTGCTTTGAATGGTTCGGCGCAACAGTGGAAAAGTTAGGAAACAATCTGACTTAAGCCCCTTGGTAAAGTAATAATGGCTGCATGTGGGTGATCATCCATGTTCTGATCCATTATACAAATGATCCCCTAACCCAGCGTTTCTCAAACTGTGGGGCGCGCCCCACTGGTGGGGACTAGAGACGTGACAGGTGGGGCGCGCCAAACGTGAGGAAACGTTCATTTTTATGCCTTATATGGAAACGTGAGATCAAATCTTCCGGAATTTTGTATTCATGGTTACAAATGAAATTGTAGTGAGGTAGGCGGGGCGAGAGCTGAGATTGGAGGCCGGTGCGTGAATGATAACGAGCGTCAGCTGTACGCGCACCGGTCTGGTATCACGGAGGAGATTATGAAGCATAAGTGGACGAGCGACCGGACCGTCAGTAAGAGAGGACCGGGCCCGGAAATAGTGTTTGTGTTTTGTACTTTTACGTCCTTGTTTATTTGATTTGATTAAAGATGTTAAATGTTCGCCGGTTCCCGCCTCCTTCCTTCCCTTCGTGGAATTTACACTGGTGCCGAAACCCAATAGTACGGTGCGCGTACAGCTGACGCTCACTATCATTCACGCAACGGCCTCGAATCCCGGCTCTCGTCCGCCTACCTCACTACAGAAATTTGAACCTTTTGAGCAGTATCCGGTTTGGTCCCATATATGGGATATTATTTCCGTGCCCCTGAGAATACGGTCCCAGATGAGATTAAGAATGTTCAGTGACTGCCAGATTCAAATTGTGCTTTCGCGCGTTGGTTTGCGCTGAGCCAGAGACGGACGAGCTCAGCGCTGTCATAGATCACAACTATGCAGTGTTTTCAACCTAATAATGTTTATTTTAGGTTTCAGCCATTTAAATACACATAAGCACAAGTAAAACAATACATTTGGAGTTTGTAAAATACTCGTGTCTGTGGAAGCAGCAATAACAATCTATTCAAATATAATTTGACGACGTGTGTTATTCACATCAGACAAACAAAGTGGAAGTAACTATAAAGTTTACAAGAGTTAAAGTTCTCGGAGTTCACCGGCCAATTTCTTGCATGTATTTCAGGAGAAACTGATGACAGACAAATAAACTCTCTGAACTGCGTCGTAAAGAAACATGGTGGCACCCGTCTCATGTAGATCAAGATTATTTATAAATGACCAAACACACTCACTTACACATTTTTGAGAATCAGAATATCAGATAGTTGATGACGTGGTAAGCAAGTTTGTGAATATTTTGAAAGAAAAAAGGAAATTAAGGCGATCTATCATAAGGTGTTATTGTGGCTGCGGTGTGTCACGTGACAAATATGACGCGTTGCCATGGAAACATTAAGGGGTAATCATTACTAGTCTACATGGAGTCTATATTAAAAGAACATTAGATATGAGTCCCCGAGAAAAATATAACCTGGAACCGAAGTGCCAAAATAACATGACATCGGCATATTAATTGTAACGGAACAAACTTTCGCGGCCATATTTAAATGTTTTTTTTACAGATTTCAAAATGGCACTTTTATATCTTTTCTATTTTTTAAATTAGTAGTGCACAGCTGCACTTTTATTTTCTCTATTTTTTTTATTTCATGAAAGTTATTATGACACAGCTGCACTTTTATTTTCTTTATTTTAGAACTTTCTGTTATTTGATGTATATAGTTTGTATTTTAGATACAACTTGTTACTCTGATACTACTTTTTAGTTCAATAAATTGGAACATGTTAAGCTTGTTGCACATTTCATTAGCATTGTGTTGGGGCGATGGGGGCAGGTGGGGGCTTGAAAATTCCCCCTTGTCTAAAGTGGGGAATGACCAAAAAAGTTTGAGAACCACTGCTCTAGGGTGAGTCGTGCCGTCATGGAGAGTCGAGTTCCATACCGAGAAAAAAGGGAGCTCTGCGCCGGGGAGAGCTGGCTCTTCTCTCGGTTGACCTGCAATCCCAATCGGTCGAGGTGCCGGAGCACCAAGTCCCTGTGTGTACACAACAGATCTCGCGAGTGTGCCAAGATAAGCCAGTCGTCGAGATAGTTGAGTACCCGCACACCGCTCTCCCTGAGGGGAGCGAGGGCGGCTTCCATAACCTTCGTACAAGCCAGTGGAGACAGGGACAGGCCGAATGGGAGGACCCTGTACTGATATGTCCGTCCCTCGAAAGCGAACCGTAGGAACTGCCGATGACGAGGGAGAATCGAGACATGAAAGTATGCGTCCTTCAGGTCGATGGCTACGAACCAATCCTGACGTCTGCCAGACGTCAAGATGTGCCTCTGCGTGAGCATCCTGAACGGCAGCTTCTGCAGGTGCTTGTTCAGGGTACGCAGATCGAGAAAAGGGCGCAACCCTCCGCCTTTCTTGAGGACGATGAAGTACGGGCTGTAAAACCCGCTTGACATCTCGGCCGGGGGACGGGCAATCTCGGCCCGTAGTACAGGAGCATCTCTGCCTCTGAGGTGAAGAGGATGCCCCGAAACCTGGGCGGAGGCCTGGCGAATTGGATCGCATAGCCGAGACGGACCGTATTCTGTTGCCACCGTGACGGCTTGGAAAGTGCTACCAAAGCACTCAAAGACCCAAACGGGGACTAGAGGTACGATCTGCTTCATCGAAGGGATCAGCTCCGCTGTGTTTCCTGCCTGGCGATGGCGCAGCTCAACGCACCGTCGAGGTGAGAGTGCTGAGGGCTGGCTATGTTTATACTCTGCACTGTGCCTCACCGTGACGCAATGTCGAGTCACCGAACACTGTCCGCAGAGGGTGAGAGCGGCTGTCGGAAA
Organism: Barbatula barbatula; assembly: GCF_947034865.1. Classification (NCBI taxonomy): domain Eukaryota; kingdom Metazoa; phylum Chordata; class Actinopteri; order Cypriniformes; family Nemacheilidae; genus Barbatula; species Barbatula barbatula. The sequence goes on along the minus strand of NC_136765.1, from coordinate 1,553,510 downwards.
GACCTAGGGGGAACGAAAGCTCTTGTGAACATGTGGGCACCAGGCCCCCGAAGGGGCCCAGCAGATGTTGGGACGGGGCAGGAACCATCCCAGTCCGACCCGGCAGCGATGGAATGGCTGGGGTCGGGCCCAATCTTGTTCTCACTGGGTTCACCTCATCAGGAGCGCCTGTGCTTCCACGGTGGCTGCTGATGAGATGGCGGACCTTTCCTTGACGTCTTCCTCCAGGGGGCTGCCTGAGGAGGGGCGCCGGAACCGGGGACGACGACAAAGGCGGCCGGGGCTGTTTAGGAGCAGACCCTGAACGGGACCTCGACAGCCGGAAGGCGGCCAGCCCGCGGCGGGGCTCACCAAACAGCCCACCCTGCGAGATGGGAGCATCGAGAAAGGGGACCTTCTCGGCATCCCACATCTGTGCAAGGTTAAGCCAGAGGTGCCTCTCCTGGACCACAATCGTGGACATTGTACGACCCAGGATGAGTGTGTAATGAGTGTGTTGCACCCGTGAGAACAGCGAGACATGCTGCGCTGTAGAAATTTGCTCTTTTAGAGAGAAAAACACCTCCGGAACCGCTGAGACGCCAGAGGAAGTCACTGATGAGGGAAGAAATCAGCTCTTTTAGAAAGATTTTCATCAGATGCAAAGGCTCCGAAGAACAAAAGGTGAATGAATGCAGCACGCCGTCTACCTTTTATACCCGGATAACCGGGGGCGGAGTCCGGCATGCAAATTTCATTCGCCAATTTCATTGGCCTTTTCAAAATAGTCAGAAGATGATAGGTTCTCAAGTCAAACCCCATCTTTCGGTTCGACACAACGTCGAGAGACTGACAGAAAGGGAACATCCCTCCATGTGGCCAATGAAGCAGATCTCCCCGCTAGTTCCTGCCTGATCGTAAGAACCTCTCGTCGTGGTCACACGAATTGTTGTCTTTCTACACCACTGGATGGTAACGATTTCCTAGGACGCTAATTCCTTACTCGCCTAGGCCGGTCAGTGTCGTTCCGCTGGAAATCGTGACACTGCACAGCACTGTGGCGTTTTCGACAGGAACCCCATTCTGTCAATCTCGACACAACGTCGCGAGACCGTCAGAAGGGAACGTCTCGGTTAAGGATGTAACCTTGGTTACCCGATGAAGGGAATGAGACGTTTTGTCCATCATGCCAAGGGCGCGGGATTCTATGACACGGAATGGTTTGAAGTATTTAAAGATTTTTGCAAACCTGCTTGAATCTATTTATCACCCAGAGCCGTTGTGAAAGAGAGAGTCGGGTCAACTCTGTTCACTTCAAAGGAACAGTTATTTTTACAGCAAAGGCTGTTATAGAGCTTCTCAATAGTTCAAACTTCTGTTGTCATGACTCTCTTTCATTGGCTCTGGTGTCACTTAAAAAACTCTCAAAACTCAGGACTTTTGATAATACCTAGAATTACTAAATCCACCAAAGGGGGTCGAGCTTTCTCATACGTAGCACCTAAACTCTGGAATAACCTTCCTGATATTATTCCAGGATCAGACACACCCGCCAAATTTAAATCGAGATTAAAAACACATCTCTACAGCCAAGCATTCACTTAAAGCAAAATATGATAAATAAACCACCGGGAGATGCTGACATTAGATATTATTTACTAGAATAATTGGATTTATTTTATAAAACGCCATGTAGTGTGTTTTACCCTTTCTTGGGTTTTTCGTTTTTCCCTGTAAAGCTGCTTTGGAACAATGCAAATTGTGAAAAGCGCTATATAAATAAAATTGAATTGAATTGAATTGAATTGAATTGAAGAAACTATTAGCCAGCTGGAAACTATGCTTTTTTTGTTCATGACAATGTAAATGGCAATCGAATTTCATATCATTTTATTGATTAATTTGTCAATGATGATGTGCACTCTTTTTTCAGAGAATAGACATTTTGTCCTTTTTAACTAGCCCAGTATATTCAGTCTCTACAAATGAAATGTCTTTTCTCTTTCTGTCATTAGTGAAAGATCAGGATCACCTGTAATCAGCTCTGTGTCTATGAAGAGTGATTATTCTCAAGGCGGCAGACCAAACTTCAGCAAAGAAACACCATCAGCTACCCAAAGGTAATAAAAAAATCAGACCAATAATACCAAAAAAGTAATTTATCATTTATTTAAAGAAATCACAATAAAACCATTATCATGGATTTGTACAACCTGAATAATAGTGTAGAGAAAAACTGATATTATGACAAAATGTCTAAAAAGAAAGTACCTACTGTACTTTTTAGAATGGAGACTCTTGGAATGGGAGGGGTTTTAATATAAGATGTGGATTTGGTCATTATGAAGAACAAAATTCTTAAAATTATTCTATTCAGGACCATCACTGTAATTGTTTCGATTCTCATTTTGTTCTCACAGTGTGGAGGAAAAATATAAAGACATTCAACAGATTCAATATGGATACCATGCACACTTTCTGTGCTTAGCCCTTAATGAGCATAATATAGGCTCTTGAAAGTTGACTTTGCGGTTGGCTGATCACTAAAAGAATTGTCTTCAGTCAAATGCAAGCTGTTTTTAGTGAGCCATTAAGTCCATGTTTAATAGCCAACTTCATTTTTTTCTCTCTGCTTTATATGATTAGTAAAAGATCAGGGATACCTGTTGTCAGATCTTTGTCTATGAAGAGATCATCATTCTCAAGACGACAAACCAAACATCAGTGAAAAAATATCATCAGTTACCGGAAAGTAAAAATCAAATCAAACCAATTACACCAAAAAAAGTAAACAAAAACACCATCATGACCAAAGGATAAAAAATGTGTTATTGTAACATCTCATGCGGAAAAGTAATGTCTGGGATAGAAATTCTGAAATGAGGATTTATTTATTTAGATTCTGCTTCTTAAAATTTCTGTAAATATTCAAGAAAGTCACTATGATTCAGAAACGGTTTTTAATTTATCAACAAAATATTTTCTTGGGACCATAAAAAGTGTGATTTGGCAGAAAATAGATACATAAAAAATCAAAGACTAAATGAACAATGTTGGTTAATTGTAGGCAAAATATAATCTTGTTATCAATATATTAACTTAAAGTGCAGGGATATTCAATGTGAATGTATTGAATATTGACTTGTTTCTGCCATCTGCATCAACTTTAAACTTTAATTAAACATAACATTTGGAATTTAAGTTATAGCAAACCGCTAGAAATGCATTCTGCATAATAATATTTTTTGATATTTCAATCAATTTGATATGCTGCCTTACAAGTTTCATTTCATACTTGTATGGGTAAAAGGATGATGCTTTAGACCCATTAGTTCTCATGTTCTTTGTTTTGTGTGATTATTATTAGTAACCAGCGGCAGAGCACCGTAGTAAATATTGGTTTAGAAATGACTCGGTGGAAAACACTTAAGGAGCAGAAGGGAATAAAGAGTGATGTCGAAATGGCATCTTTTCTTCTGAACATGTGAGTACACAAACACAACTTTACTCTACAGAGTTTACGTGACGACCCAGAATCTACATGGGTTAGTTCAGCCCAAAATATGTTTGCTTATATGTTCCGGCATGATTTTTCTAACCCTAACTCCGACAGAGCAGTTCAGGCAATGAAAATCTGTGTGCAAAGTTTATTCTAAAATAGTTATTAGAAGTAATATGTTTCTAAATAAATGTTTTTACTTTTTTATTATTATTTTAAAGATAAGGGGTGAAATATTTTTTGCCAACAGGGTTCAGTTTGAGTCATCAGATGCAGGCTTCAAAAGTTACAGGTTCCGCAAGAATTTCCAAGAACACCTTCTCTGGATATTTCAGGTAGGAACAAATATTTTTATAAATGTTTGATATCGGTCTGTTGTAGTGAAAGGATTTTCCCTGTTGTAGTTTGGGAGGGCTGAACAAGCTCAGTGGTTTTCAATCCTGGTCCTGGGGATCCATTACTCTGCCCATTTTGAATGTCTTCCTTATCCAGCACACTTAACTCAGATCAACAGCTCATTGCAGAGCAGTGGGTCTTGAGGAACAGGATTGAAATCCACTGACATAGCGAAAGCATTACACTGTATACGGCGTGCAGTATATGGTAGTTTGATGTCATATGCCGATCAATTTTGCTTGAACTTAATGCAGCTGGAAAACAAGTTTCACTCGCTGAATAGACTAAAATTACGTAAAATAGCAGTGAGACATGCAACAACAAGCGCACTTCACACAAACACGCAGCTCTGTCACTGCACTTACCAAACTGTATTGCACTGGGAAATGTATTCTTCGCACAGACCGATTTATTTTGTAGCATGTGCCCAGTACATTGGTCTACACTACAGGAGGGTGAGAGTATGTATAAACCAACCCAATTCTTTACCAAACTCAGTTTTTCCAAACCCCAGTCTTTGGACCCCCTCCCAGAATGTTTTAGATGTATCTATATAGAGCACCTTATTCAACTCATCAGCTGGTGTCGGCGTTGATGCTATGTGTGTGAGTGCGCGAGGAAGGTGATTGGTCGAGAAAATAATAATCTAAAATGGTGGCCGAGAAATTTGTTGGAGCACAATTTTGAATTGAAGTTTAATTTTCACTTTATATAACTTTTGTTTGCATTTATAGTGAGAAATTAGTAATGTAATTTTAGAATATATAAGAAGTTATTGCAAAGACACTGTTAATCATTTGAATTTCGTAATGCTGCCAATAAAGCCTGTACGAATCTGTTTCTCTGAGCTACCTTCATGCACAAACGCTCCCCTGAAGCTATTGTCTGATTTGGCAGTGTTAAAACATTCTAGAAAAGATGAAACTACATTTCTATGTTCTTGATTTATTATCAGGACCTTGAGAACAAAATAATTACATTTCTGAAGAATGAGCTGGAAAGATTTAAGAAAGTATTGAAAAAAGAAAACACACAATACTTTGTGGAGGACCTCAAGGAGGATAGAAACAACATCAGAGAAGCAGCTCTTGATATCACACTCTACTTTCTGAGAAGTATGAAACAACATGAACTTGCTGATGTTCTGGAAGGTAAGAAGCTCATGATGTCACCATCTGTCATATAGTTACTGTAGGATGTAGGAGTAAAACAATTTAACATATGTATTTGTTTCTATGTTTTTTTTTTAGATGAGCGTGTCTTCATTCATCAACAACAACTGAAATCAAACCTAAAGAAGAAGTATCAATGTGTATTTGAAGGGATTGCTAAGCAGGGCGACTCCACACTCCTGAATAAGATCTACACAGATCTGTACATCACTCAGGGTGGAGGTGAACAGGTCAATACTCAGCATGAGATCAGACAGATCGAGACCGCCTCCAAACGATTAGTATCACCAGAGATACAGATTGAATTCACAAATTTATTTCAGCCACCTGGACAAGACCAGAACATCAGAACTGTAGTAACAAAAGGAGTTGCTGGCATTGGAAAATCTGTCTCAGTGCAAAAATTTGTTCTGGACTGGGCTGAAGGAAAAGAAAATCAGGATATCAGCTTTATATTTCCAATACCTTTCCGAGAGATTAACTTAAAGGAAAAAGAAACACCAAGTTTAATGAACCTGATGGATCACTTTTTCCCAGAGATAAAAGGACTGAACCTTACAAGAAATAACAAGTATAAAATCCTGTTTATCTTTGATGGCTTGGATGAATGTCGTCTTCCTCTGAAGTTTGTGGGTAATGAGACATGGTGTGATATCACATCACCTGCTCCTCTAGATGTTCTCCTAACAAACCTTATCAAAGGAAATCTGCTTCATTCTGCTCTCATCTGGATAACCACCAGACCAGCAGCAGCCGGTAAGATTCCTCCTGACTGTATCGACCGGGTGACAGAGGTACGAGGATTCAATGACGCACAGAAGGACGAGTACTTCATCAAAAGATTCTCAGATCAGAATATGGCAAACGCAATCATTGATCATGTAAAAAAATCAAAGAGTCTATATATCATGTGCCACATCCCAGTCTTCTGCTGGATTTCAGCCACCGTCCTCCAGAACATTCTAGAGAATCAAATCATTCAGTCTGACGACACCACAAAAACACTTCAAGAATCAAACACTGATGATACTCCTAGAACTCTGACACAAATGTACACACACTTTTTTCGCTTTCAGATCCATCAGAGTAGAAAAAAGTATGAAGGAAAACACTCGCCAGATATCTCCTGGGATAAAGATGCTATCCTTTCACTGGGCAAACTGGCATTTCAACAGCTGGAAAGAAGCAACCTGATCTTCTATGCATCAGATCTGGAGGCCTGTGGTATTGACGTCTCCAAAGCATCCGTGTACTCAGGGATGTGTACTCAGATCTTCAAACAGGAGACCGGGATCATTCTGGGTACCATGTACTGTTTTGTTCACTTGAGCATTCAAGAGTTCATTGCAGCTCTGTATGCACATCTGTTTCTAGACATTGAAGAGAAAAATGCCTTTGTTCAAGAGCAAACGGGACAAGACAACGACAATAAAACAATGATTGGTTTACTGAAGGCTGCAGTGGACAAGGCCCTTGAAAGTGAGAATGGACACTTGGACCTTTTCCTTCGCTTTCTTCTCGGTCTGTCGCTGAAGTCCAATCGGCTGCTCTTACAAGGTCTGTTGCCACTGCAAGACAGTGATGAGAAGAGCTACGAGGAAATAGTTGCATACATCAAGCAGAAGTTTGATGAAAATTCATCTCCAGAAAGATCCATCAATCTATTTTACTGTCTGAATGAATTGAATGATCAATCTCTGGTACAAGAGGTTCAAAAGCACATTAGAGAAGGAAGTCTGTCATCTGCTGATCTTTCACCTGCTCAGTGGTCTGCTCTGGTCTTTGTGTTGCTGACATCAGATGAGGAACTGGAGGACTTTGAACTTCAGAAATTCAAGAAATCTAATGAATGTCTCATTAGACTGTGGCCAGTGGTCAAAGCCTCCAAACGAGCTCTGTAAGTGACATGAAAGTTGTTACTCTCATCTGAAAAACGTGCTTCTTGATTGTTTTTGAGAAAATTCCAAATAGTACACCAATGTTTTTATGAAATGGATGTCCTCTGTACAACAGTGAGGAAAGCATTTAGTTTTCTTTGTAACCCCCGTTTACCCATCTTAAGTAATCAGTAAATCCCAGTACTGTTTTATATTTATTTTGTACTATTCTAAAATGAATTGCTGTCCTTCTAAAACTTTGCCACTCTTTACTTGCTAATTTGGACTTCTGGGGTTTTGGGAGGATAGCAACGTTATACTAAATTGTAATAGTTATTATGAAATTTGATATCCTAAAATGTATTTGAACAAAATACCTGGCAAGTATATCAAATGCTTTGATCTGACTTGTTTTCTTTATAGACTAAATGATTGTAACTTATCAGACAAAGGCTGTTCAGCTCTGGTTAATGTTCTGGGATCACAAAGCCTGAAAGAGCTCAACATGAGCGGTAATAATCTGCAGGATTCAGGAGTCAAGTGGCTCTGTGCTGGACTGGAGAAGACAACAAGTAAACTAGAGATACTGAGGTAGGTGTGTAAACAGACAAATAGTATACACAATATGATCTATTATAAACAGCAAAATTATTATTTAAACTAAAATTTATCATAAAGGCACAAATGGGACAAGTGTCTGGAATGATTATATAGTCCCGGAATCAATTGCTGAAGTTCCACAATCTGTTGTTGTATGATTGTGACCTAAATATATTTTTGTTCTCGTTTTATTGTAGACAACTGTTGTGGGTTTATATTGCTGTTAACTTGTGTGCAGTTTTCATATGAAACCCTTTTCTTTTAAAATGAAACTAGGGATGCACCAACATTTTCCACTGAAAATAGCATTACCGTTTTTAGGCATTAAAGATTGTGCCCCACATTACCCGTCTGTGCTCAGATTTTAGCCGCTCTCTAGATGTTATCAAAGGCAGATCATGTCAACAGTTTAAAACTACTTTTGATGAAAATGTCTTGCTTACGTATGTAAACTCCGAGACGTTGTGTCGAACGTTGTGGCATAAAGGACACGGCTGTATATGTAGTAGAATTAGCTTCTCTAGGGGCGAGATAGCCGCCCCGATCCGGAAGGAACACTGGTAAGGGCTACCCCCTCGCCTGAAGGGGTAACACTACGGAGACCACCTCTTCCGCAGGGAGATACTACTTGGAATATCTACACAGTCTCACCAGTGGGGATATCTTATGGGAGTAGTGGGGGCCCCAACGAGGGGTGCACAGAAGCGGTGGAGTCCACAGAGGGGAGGTCACAGGTTCACCAAAAGGGGAACCAAGAGTGAGAAACGTCAGACAGGACTACCCAAGGTCACTACGTGTGGAGCACTAGCTCAGGTATAAGGGTTCACCTCGTGAGGGAAACTCGCCTATACTGGGTTCGGAATACGAGCTGCTCTGCCCGACTCATAAGCTTGAAAGTGCTTGGTGATGGATGGAATGCTTATACTTCCTCCAGCGGAAGTTCGGAAGCTGGAAAAGCGCACTGATTGACCTGACGAAGTGGAGAAGGCATTTTGCAGGCGTACGCCCAGCCGGCCGTCTGTCTAACCTGGTTTGCAAGATGCGGGCAAACACCGTCTCCACACAAAGTTGTAGAACCTCACGAATGTGTTGGGCGTAGCCCAACCTGCCGCTCTACAGATGTCTGCCATAGAGGCGCACTGAGCCAGTGACCAAGGGGATGCTGCACCCCTGGTGGAGTAAGCTCTCACTGCCAGTGGACACGGGAGAGCTGTTTTCCTTCCCAGGGAGGAGTGCCTGCAAGTTCACCACCTGGTCCCTGAAGGGAGTGGTGGAAACTTTGGGCACTTGCTTGTCCTGAATGAGAGAAAGGAACCTCAAGCAAGGTGAAGGTGAAGCTTGACTGCTGTCGAGGATGCCATATACCCCAGGTTCCTCTGAAAAAGGTTTTCTTTGATGAGGGTCAAAGAAACCTCAATGCAGTGCAGCATTGACTGGGCACACTCGCAAATTAACAGAGTCCAGTTCCATACCGAGAGGTAAGAGGTGCTTTGCGTAGGGGAGTTCTCGCTCTTGTCCCAGTTGTCCCACACGAGTGAGCCAAGATAAGCTAGTCATCGAGATTTACATTTATTCATTTGGCAGACACTTTTATAAGTAGTTTTTTTGTAACTGCAGGGTGCAGAGCCTGTGAAGGGATCTCCGGTCAAACAAATGATTGGCTGAAAGATGTGTCAAATAAATATCTGATATATAATTGGTTAAAAAAGTAAACAAGCCTCCATGACGTGGAGGTGGAGTCCATGTACTGGTTACGTCACATCATAACGTTAACATGCCGAAACGTCAGACATCATTTAATCCAGAATGGACAAAAGAGCACAAATTCATATCAAAAAGCAGTAGCGATGCTTTCCATGGATTTTTCACACTATGTCGCTGTGAAGTGGACGTTAGTAGTAAAGGGAAAGCCGCCATTGACCGACATGCCAGCACTGAAAAACATAAAGGTAACCGATGAGCTGCTGGTACATCTTCCCTTAGGTCTTATTTTCGAGAGGCAACATCACCTCAGGATGACAAAATCTCCGCTGCAGTCTATCATGCAGTCAAGCATTACTTTTTTGCCTCTTCTGTTACACATAGGTCTACATCAAGATATGACGTTGATCAAATTGACTGGCAATGAATAGAGTAGGCTATCTCAGAATCACTGTATCATGATACCATAGATTTTATAGACAACATTGTATTGTATTTGCGAGTACACCAGATGAAGTTATTCTTGCCTCACTAAATGCCGCAAAGCGTCCTCCTTTTGGTGTTATGGAAATGCCAGAAACTCTTGGTCATATAGGGGCGGTTTCCCAGACAGGCTATAAACCTAGTCCAAGACTAACATAAATGTAAGAAGTGTCTTGATCGACAACAATTTAAACTGACATATCTTAAAATATATCAGTGTGATTGTTTTGTCTTAAAATGCACATCATTGAGTTTTTTTTTGTAAAGTATGTTTTTAAAAATTAAATGTCCTAATTTAACTAGTCCTGGTTTAAACTAATCCCTCTTCGGGAAACTGCCCCATATAGTTTAAAAAGTAGCAAAACTTGCACATTTGAGTTTACGAACTCACAATTAAATCTTTCTTTGTCGTAGATTGTCCGAGTGCAGTATAACAGAAGAAGGTTACAGATGTTTGGCTGAAGCTGTGAGATCAAACCCTTCACATCTGATAGAGCTGGATCTCACTGGAAATGATCCTGGACCATCAGGAGTCAAACTCATCTGTGATTTAATACAAGACACAAACTGTGCACTGAACACTGTGAGGTGAGGACTATATCCAGTTGTTTTTATATGGTTAAAGTTTATTCTATACATCTTTGCAAAGCTTTGAATTACACAAATGCGATGTCATTTGTAACAATAAATAATCATTTTAAAGAGGTGATGTGCTGTGAACTGATCTTCTGTCTGTAGATTCTTGAAGAATCCAAAAGCAGAAGCAGCTTGTGTTTATCTGACTGATGTTCTGGGTGTGAATCCATTACTGCTAAAAGATCTGAATCTGAGTCACAGTATACTGAGAGATCTGGATGGAGAGAAACTCTCGGCTCTATTGATGGACTCTCATAGTAAAGTGGAGAAAATCACGTGAGTTTCATATATACAGTATAATACACCTTCATACATGTGTGTGTTATAAAGATCTGATGATGATGTTATTGTGTTTAGATTGAATAACTGTGAGCCGACAGAGAAACAGTGTTCAGCTGTAGCTGCTGTTCTCTCCTGTAAAACCCTCGTGAGAGAGATGAATCTGAACAACAGTCGTCTGATGGATTCAGGACTCAAACACATCTGTGACAAACTGAAGAATCCTCAGTGTGAACTCCACACACTCAAGTGAGTTCAGCGATCACATCATCATACATCATACCCATGTGCAACATACATTAACATGACAAACATGACAGTTGCTGAACAAAAATAAGAGACCATTTCAAATTTTCATTTAATCATCATTTGAGAAGTATTGTTGGCAAAAACAAATGTCTAACTTATGACAGTCTGCTGATTTTTCCACACCTATTTTGCAGCTATGGCAAGCACATTTAAATGGTACAGTGATGTGTTTTTGTTGTTGTCTTTTTCAGTTTGAATAAGTGTGATCTTGGAGAAGAAAGTTGTTCAGCTTTGGCTTCAGTTCTCAGTTCAGACAGCAGCAGTTTGCAGGAGCTTGATCTGAGTAACAATAATCTACAGGATTCAGGAGTAAAGCAACTTTCTGATGGACTGAAGAATGACTGTAAACTACACAGACTCAGGTGAGATGTCAAACTTCTTCATTGGTTTATTTAAAATGTTCATCCGTGATCATTTCTTTCATAGACTATCTGAGTGCAGTATAACAGAAGAAGGTTACAGATGTTTGGCTGAAGCTGTGAGATCAAACCCTTCACATCTGATAGAGCTGGATCTCACTGGAAATGATCCTGGACCATCAGGAGTCAAACTCATCTATCAGTTAATACACGACACAAACTGTGCACTGAACACTGTGAGGTGAGATGTGTTAAAATAATCTTAAAATAACTTGCACGCTGGCTATTTATTTAGAGATATATCATTTGCATTACAAGTATCTGTTGAAACTTGTAATCAAAGTTATTTGCTTTCCTGTATCTCAGTGGTAAGAGCATTGTGTTAACAACTCAAGGTTGTGTCTTGGATCTCAGGGGATTGCAGATACCTGTGTATAAATGTATAGGGCAGTGGTCTCCAACGTGGTGCCCGTGGGCACCTGGTAGCCCGCATGAACTCTGTAAGTTGCCCGCTTAACACAGGGCTCACCAATAATGCTCAAGACAGTTGACAAATCTATGACTATACCGATCAGCCAAGTGCCACATCGTCATGAAAGTTTATTATAAGCAAGTGTTATGAACTTTAATATATTCAAGTGCAAAAATATCTGAAAGAAAACTGAATTTGGTTCTTTGAGTGTAAAAATAATGCATCACAGGTTTAAAGTTTTGAAAGTATGTTATAAACAAGTAGCCCTGTAGAGGATTTGAGATATTTTGGTAGCCCTCGCTTACAAAAAGGTTGGAGACCCCTTGTATAGGGTAATGCAATGCAAGTCGCTTTGGATAAAAGCTTCTGCCAAATGCATTAATGTAATGTAAATGTAAATGTGTTGATGCATCAAAGTAAATAAAAAAACAAGGAGAATAAAATTAATTTCTTAAACACCAGCTGTTGGACAAAATTTCTGTTCTTAACGACACCAGACTTTTAGTAGATACTTTTATTTAAGCAGCTTAGAAGAATTAGGAAACAATGAAGCAATAATTTTATAATCTTTTTACCGCAGGTTATTGAAGAGTTCATCTGCAGTCGAAGCCTTTGATTATCTGACTGAAGTTCTTGGTATAAATGCTTTACTCCAGAGAGAAGTGAATCTGAGTAATCGTGTACTAGGAGACTTAAGAGTGAAACAGATCTCTGATCTACTGAAGGATAAACACTGTCAACTCAACACAATCACGTGAGGATTTTCTATGTGGTTTTTATGCTTGTTGTTCAATTCAAGGTTCCTCTGTAGACAGTCATTTTATCCCTCGGATTACAGTTCACTAAATTAGGGAACAAGATGCTGCATCATGGCGTAACACTATGAGCAGTTCTGGCTTGCCTAGATCTGTGGAATCACACCTAATATAGTCAAGTTCAAACTTAAGGTAAATAAGAACTTGTAAAGTAAGTACACTAAAATGTGCACTCACAGCCCTAATGTGAAAACTTGTAAAATACAAATATGAAGGTGAATGTTGAGATTCTCACTCGTAGGCAAAAATCCCAAATCTGTGTTCTGAATTCGAAGATGTTGTAACAAATATGTGAACCGGCATGACTGTGTGTATATAACAGAATGATATCTATACATAGTATGCATAAAAGAAAGAGATGATAGTATACATCACAGAATAACAGTATACAGTATATGACAATCTTCAAATCTGAATTAAAGAATAAGTGTGTATGTGTAATGTTTCTGTCAATGTATATTTGTAAATGCCGATTTACACATTTTTGACTATTTGTCAACTTTAAACTCAAAACACAGATTTTTGATTTGTGCATTTAATGTTCAGATTTGTATTTGACCAGTTTTCACATTGGGGCTGAGAGTGCACAATAACAAATCCTTACTTTACAATTTCTTAATTTAAAATCTACATGCTCTCAAGCTTTGCCAATGATTTACCTTCATATAGAAAGCACCTTCAGAATATTATGCAGTGTAGCATGCAAAATGACTCTTAATAAAGACAGAAGCAAAATCCAAACATGCAGGCGATTCTTAAGGATTCTGAAGTTTTTTTAAAGGTGGCCAGGTACGACAGGGCGGCCAACAGACAGAAATTATTTTACTTTTTACTGTAATTTACACTAATTCTTCTGTAAGTTATAAAATATTTTGTAGCTCATAAACGTACACAAAGAATTTAAGGTAAAAATTATATATAGCAATGCTATACAGTGGGGCAAAAAAGTATTTAGTCAGCCACCAATTGTGCAAGTTCTCCCACTTAAAAAGGTCAAAAGTTTTCTGTAAGTCTCCACAAGGTTTTTACACACCGTTGCTGGTAGTTTGGCCCATTACTTCATGCAGATCTCCTCTAGAGCAGTGATGTTTTGGGGCTGTTGCTGGGCAACATGGATTTTCAACTCCCTCCAAAGACTTTCTATGGGGGTTGAGATCTGGAGACTGGCTAGGCCACTCCAGGACCTTGAAATGCTTCTTACGAAGCCACTCCTTCGTTGCCCAGGCCAAGGACCGCGGAACGCATCTGAACAGGGGGGGGCATAATTTCAAGTCACGCGGAAGGGGTGGGGGCGCATATGCATTGAAACAGACAATATTACTGATGTATAAAATAACCTTTGTAGAGCACTTTATTTTATTCCGACACCACACAGTCACATCTACAGTACACACATGATGAACACGCACACATGCTTCCTCAGATTACCCCTCTGATCCCACTCTAACATTCACACACAACAGGCCTATTTACACATAAACGCACAGATGAAACTATAGCAAACACATAAAGTACATCCAGTCCACAACCACAACTCATCTTGCTGCCTTGAATCTAAATCAACATCATAGTCATTATCATCACAAGTCAACACCCAACAACAAAACAAGTAAAGTTTCCCGCTCGTTTCACACAATGTCAGCCAGTTAAAATCTCTGAACCACTGATATTGAACTGATCTTGCTCGTTGTGAAGACCCCGTCCCCTGTACCTTTTTGGTCTTCATAAGCACAGCAGGGTCTTGAGGTTGATTGGGTTTTGTGAGATCCCCTCGCAGCACTCGCTAATATAGTGGCTGTCGGTAGCTTGGCTTGAAGCCGGAGGAGAGCAGCTAGCCAGGGCTCGTCGGAGTCCGTGGTGGAGATGGACGTTCGGGTCTGTTGTTGAGGCCACAGTTGAAGCTGGAGTAGTTTGCTCATTTTGTTTTGCCAGTTCATTTGTAAAAAATCTGACATTGACTTCTGTCCCTTCATTGTCGCAGCCTGGTAATGCCGCCAGGGGTTTAACAGGTGCCCGCCGACGCTCTCACATGACAGGCCTAGTAACTACGTCGACGTAACGTCGTAGTTGATAAACAATGCACACTAATTTCAAATCAAAATGCAGCAGTCAGTGTGAGTTTTTTTATCGGCAGCAGTTGGTTAGAGTGAGTGAAGCTGTGTGGTGACTAGTATTGTTTGGCTCGTAGAAACACAGATACAACTTAGGCTTTTATTCATAAGATAGTTTGTCAGAGTACAAAAGTTGCCGCGCCGTGCCCCCCCCCCAGCCACGTTTCATCTTCAGTGCCCTTGCTGATGGAAGTCTCATGATACATGGCCCCATTCATTCTTACCTTTACACGGATCAGTCGTCCTGGTCCCTTTGCAGAAAAACAGCCCCAAAGCATGATGTTTCCACCCCCATGCATCCAAAGAACACCATACCTACTGTGAAGCAACTAAGCATTCTTTCTTTTCCAAACACGACAACTTAGGTTTTTACCAAAAAACTATATTTTGGTTTCATCTGAGCATATGACATTCTCCCAATCATCTTCTGGATCATCCAAATGCTCTCTAGCAAACTTCAGACGGGCCCGGACACGTAGTGGCTTAAGCAGGGGGACACTCCTGGCACTGCAGGATTTGAGACCCTGGCGGTGTAATGTGTTACTGATGTAGCCTTTGTTACTTTGGTCCCAGCTCTCTGCAGGTCATTCACTAGGCCCCCCCCCGTGTGGTTCTGGGATTTTTGCTCACCATTCTTGTGATCATTTTGTCCCCACGGGGTGAGATCTTGCGTGGAGCCCCAGATCGAGGTAGATGATCAGTGGTCTTGTATGTCTTCCATTTTCTAATAATTGCTCCCACAGTTGATTTTTTTCACACCAAGCTGCTTACCTATTGCAGATTCAGTCTTCCCAGCCTGGTGCAGGTCTACAATTTTGTTTCTGGTGTCCTTTGACATGGACATGGAGGTGGAGGAGGAGGCATGTCCATCGATAAACCGGATTCTGTGTAGGAAGCAGAGACTGGGTTAAAATAGGGCTTCAGAAGGGAAACATGGAAGGAAGGGGAGATCCGGTAGTGAGGGGAAAGCTGGAGACGGTAGGTGACTGTTTTGAACTGACGGGTGATAGTGAACGGTCCAACATATCTGAGACTCAGCTTGTGGCAGATGCATATCTCGGGTGGATAGCCATTGTCCTGGAGTGTACAGCATCCAGGAGGAATCTCCTGACCAGGGGAACAAGGGAGGTTGATAGCCGAGTACGCAATGAAATGCGAATGCAAGCCGAAGGGCATGACTCGATATTCATAGTGTCCACTGGGTGTGAGGCAGGCGGTCTTCCACTCGTCTCCAGCACAAATCCGGATCAGGTTGTACGTACTCCTGAGGTCTAGTTTGGAAAATACAGTGGTGTGACAGAGTTGTTTTAGGGAAGCCGGGATCAGAGGAAGTGGGTAGGTGAAGCGCTTGGTTTGGAGGTTCAGGGTCCGGTCATCGATGCACGGCCTTAGACTCCCATCCTTCTTCCCAACACAGAAAAAACTGGAAGCGGCAGGTGAAGTAGATGGTCAGATAAATACCTGGTTTAATGCCTCCTCAACATATTCCATAATGACCATCTGTTCCGGGATCCTCAGTGAGTAGATTCTCCCTTAAGGCGGTATCGCCCCAGGCAGCAGCTCAATGGCGCAGTCCCATGGCTGGTTAGGAGCAAGTTTCTTAGCCCGACATTTAGAGAAAAGAAATCCTGGATCGACCCATATTCTCCGGGGATCTGGGTTGGGATTACCTCCTCTGGGTTTTCAATAAAGTTGACCCGAACAGGGAGATTTGCAGAATTCAAGCAGGGCAGAATAATCCATGGGCAGACAGGATCCTTTGCAATTTTCTCCCAAATGGAGAATTGACCAGTTTGCCAAGGCTTGATGGAGAAGAAGCCAGGGCCATCCCAAGACGAGATATGAGGTGGAGCCCTCAGGAACCCTAGAACATGATCTCCTCTGAATGGTGGGACCCGATCTTTAGAGTGACCCGAGGTGAGTGGAAACAGATCCGGCCTCTTCCTAACGGTTTCCCAAGAATGTCTTGTATGAACATGGTGCTTTGGTTCCTTTTTCTTCTGAGCCCAAGTGAGGTTAGCAAAGCCAAAGAGATAAAATGTCCTGCAGCTCCGGAGTCAATCAAAGCTTCAGCTGAAAGAGACACATTAAGGGCAGCAACTACTACATCGGTATGAGCCAGAGAGGAAACAGATGCGGCTGTATGACTCGTACTTACCACGGGTCGCATGGGACAGATCGGGAAGCTGGCTATACAGTGTCTAGGTGCTCCATAATACAAACAAAGGTTAAGATTGCGTCTGCGAACCCGTTCTTCAGCAGAGAGATGGAAGCGACCCAGTTGCTTGGGCTCAGGTTGTGGAGAGCAGCTCACAGCAGGTGTAGGCGGGGATGGAGGAGATACAGGGGTTGTTGTTGGGTACAGGCATACAGGCGCTGAGCTATCCGAGATGAGAGTTGAATCAGCGCTTCTAAACCAACTGTCATCAAACATGGCCATCTTTGAACGAATCACAGGGATCAAGCCCTGTCGATATACTGAAATTAGGGCTGCTTCATTCCATCCACTGCCGGCGGCCAAGGTTCGAAATTGGATGGCATAATCAGCCACTGAAGAGCAACCATGCCGTAAACTCAGCTACCGGTCATGCACGGAGAGATGGTCCGCGGTCTGGCCGAAGATTTCCCGGAGTTGTTGCAGGAACAGAGTGAGTGTGGAAATCAACGGTCCTCCAGCCTACCAGATACCTTTGGCCAAGTTCAGAGCATTTCCACTTAGTAGAGAGATAATGAAAATGATCTTTGCTTTTTCGATAGGAACAGTCCTGGGTGCATCTGGAAATATAACTCACACTGCAGGCAGAACCCACTGCACTCCTCCACTGATCCTGAGAATCAGTGAGGTATTGCCATGGAACTCATGCTGGACTGAGGTGGGGGGAGTTGAGTGCGCAGGAGTTGGAGAAGTTTTTGTAGGTCAAATGTTCTGTCACGCATTTGGTAAAAGAGTAATCCAAACGGGAATTGGGAATATCGAGAGTGGAACTATAACCATATAACAGAAAACAGTTTACGACTATCAACACTCGACGAAGTACTGAAGCAAAAGGTGGGGGTATACATACTGTAGAGTCCGGTAATGAGATGCGGGTGTGTGTGATCAGTAATCAGGGGAGTGCGAGCGGGATAGTCCGTGAGTGAGTAACGATGCAGGGGGCGTGGTTGGTGAGGGAGAATCCGGCGTCGTTACAATCTTGATATAAGAAATTTAATTGCAACTTGTAAAAAACATAATTCTTGATAAATCAGCTTGCCATAAACGTTTGTGGGTTTCGGGGGGGTTGGTTTGCACGTGCGCAGAAAAAATAAGTTGATTTAAAATTTCATGGCATCAACACATCTCAAAAATGTTTTCCAAAAAGAACTTCAAATTTGATTCGTCTGACCACAGAACAGTTTTCCACTTTGCCACAGTCCATTTTAAATGAGCCTTGGCCCAGATAAAACACCTGCGCTTCTGGATCATGTTTATGGATCATGGCTTCTTTTTTGACCTATAGAGTTTTAGCCGGCAACGGCGAATGGCACGGTGGATTGTGTTCACCGACAATGTTTTCTGGAAGTTTTCCTGAGCCCATGTTGTGATTTCAATTACAGTTGCGTTCCTGTATGTGATGCAGTGCCGTCTAAGGGCCCGAAGATCACGGGCATCCAGTATGGTTTTCCGGCCTTGTACATTTAACTTTTCTGGCCTCTTATTGCTACATGTCCCAAATTTTTGGAATGTGTAGCTCTTATGAAATCCAAAATGAGCCAATATTTGGCATGACATTTAAAAATGTCTCACTTTCAACATTTGATATGTTATCTATATTCTATTGTGAATAAAAAATAAGTTTGAGATTTGTAAATTATTCCATTCCTTGTTTACTCACAATTTGTGGAATTGGGTTTGTACGTCAGTTCGTGGTATGATTTGACCCGGACCGCCCAAATGTATTTGCAAGTATGGTAGACATACCTGTCAATACAATTGTAAAATTAAATCACTTTACAAAAATGTTGAAATTAGTAACTTTGTATTTGTACCTATTCTACTATTGCTCATTTATGACATATCGCTTATTGCTCGTGGAACTGTTTATAAGTCACTTTGGATAAAAGCGTCTGCTAAATGTAAATGTAAATTGAATTGCTTTGGAACCTGATGTTCCAAATATGGTAGATATCCATTTCTGTCACGCACTTGCAGTATTCGACCAATCACTACGCAGTGGTTAATTGGCCAATCATAGCACACTTCGGTTTTCAGAGCGATGAGCTTTGGGTTAAAGAGGAGATACAAACATGCACAGTATGTGGAAAATACAGCGTTTTTAACATTTACATTTAGTCATTTAGCAGACGCTTTTATCCAAAGCGATTTACACAGAGTTTGGGGAGCGATAGTCAGAAGCATTATATCATACAAAGATCAATAGTACAATAGGTGCTTATATAAAGTTACTAGTTTCAACGAAAGCTAGACCACTACCTGTTGAGAGAAGAGGGTTAGTTTACGTTATGTTTTTTATATATGTTTTTCATTTGTTTGTCAGGTATTCACCAAAGAGGTGTGTTTTAAGTAGTTTTTTGAAGGTTGTGAGAGATGTGGTTGACCGGACCGCGTTAGGAAGAATGTTCCACCAGGAAGGAGTTGTGAAGGAGAATGAGTGGGAAAGGGATTTAGTGCCCTTATGAGAAGGCATTACAAGGCGCCGCTCATTTTCTGAAAGCAGGGTTCTTGATGGGGTGTAGGAGTGTAGTAGGGTGTGAAAGTATGCCGGTGCAGATCCAGTGATATGCAAACATCAGTGACTTGAATCTGATCCGGGTTTCAACCGGCAGCCAGTGAAGAAAGATGAAAAAGGAGTGTCACATGAGCCCTTTTGGGCTGTTGGAAGATGAGGCGTGCTGCTGCGTTTTAAACCAGCTGAAGTGGTTTGATAGCCTTTGCAGGAAGACCAGCAAGTGGGGTGTGCCGGAAACACGAGTAGTTCTGTCTTGGCCGGGTTCAGCTGCAGGTGATGCTCTTTCATCCAAGCTGAGATGTCATCTAGGCAGGCTGCTTTGCGAGCTGCTGCAGTGGTATCGTCTGGGTGAAACGAGATATAGATTTGGGTGTCATCAGCATAACAGTGATACAAGAAGCCGTGTGCCCGTATGATGGGTCCTAAGGATGTCATGTAGATGGAAAAAGCACTGATCCCTGAGGGACCCCAGTGATCATATGGTGAGCAGCGGACAGCGAAGCCAGACTGCTTGTCATCCAGTAGACTTTTCTGGGATAGGTAGCAGGAAACTTGGTTGAAAACTACCCTTTCAAAAGTTTTCGCAACAAAAGGGAGGAGAGAGACAGGTCTGTAACTGTCTGTAATACTAGGGTCCAATGTGGGTTTCTTGAGTAGTGGCGTGACCTGGGCCTGTTTGAATGTGGATGGAAAAGTGCCGGTGAGCAAAGCGGACAGGTGGTGGGGTGGCGAGAGAAAAGTCAGGTGACTTCAGTGTCAGACAGTGGGGTGAAAGAGGAGAGTTCGGTGTTAGAAGTGAGGGTAGTGTGTACCGAGGTCTGCGGTGCTGAGAATTGTTTGCTGATGGCTGATGTTTCTCAGTCAAAAATACCGCAAAGTCCTCAGCAGTCAAAGAGGTAGTGGGCAGAGGAGGAGGGGGGCAAGGAAGAGAGTTAAAGGTCTTAAAAAGCTGCTGAGTGTTAGGTGCATTGCTCACCTTGGTGGTATAAAAATATGTTTTCGCCATGGTAACACTAGCAGAGAAAGAGGAGAGTAGTGATTGGTTGGCCCCTTGTGCCATTTCTTTTCAGCAGCCCTGAGTGTACTCCGTTGTTCACGGAGGATGTCAGACATCCAGGGGAAGGAGGGGGTGGCAGGAGCTGGTCTGGAGGACAGAGGACAGAGATTATCTAGACAGGATGTAAGTGTAGAGCATAAGGTGTCTGTGGCAGTGTCAGCATCTAGAGATGCAAAGTTGGAGGGAAGAGAGGATGTCACTTTAGCAGAGAGGGTGCTAGGGGAGAGAGAGCGAAGGTTCCGTCTAAAATAAACATGGGTGTTTTTTTTATGTAATCCATGTAGGGAGGAGCATATTGAAAGAGACGAAGAAGTGGTCAGAAATGTGAAGAGGTGTGACTTTAATATTCGTTTTTAACCTTAAATCATGTAGACACATTGCATGAATAGTGTATTAGACCATAAAATTAGACCTTTCCTATCGGAGCACTCTACGCAAGTCCTAGTCCAGGCTCTTTTCCTGTCCAAACTGGATTATTGCAATGCGCTTCTGGCTGGACTTCCTGCTTGCATAATCAAACCTCTCCAGATGATCCAGAATGCGGCGCAAGAGTGGTCTTCAATGAACCGAAGAGAGCTCATGTAACTCCGCTCTTCATCAGGTTACACTGGCTCCCTGTTGCCGCCCGCATAAAGTTCAAAGCTATGCTCCTGGCCTACAAGACCAACACCGGATCTGCACCATCGTATCTCCACTCGCTAATGCAGATCTATGTTCCTGCCAGATCACTGCGGTCTGCAAAGGAACAACGACTAGTGGTACCATCCCAAAAAGGAAAGAAGTCACTCTCCCGTACCTTCTCTGGATCTGTTCCACATTGGTGGAATGATCTACCAGCTGCTACAAGATCAGCAGACTCGGTTGCCATCTTTAAAAAACGCATCTCTTCCGTCAACACGTCGCTGATTGATTTATCCTAATTCTCTTCCCTTTCCTTCTTTAAAAGAAAAAAAAATCACTAACCTCACTATTCTTAGCTTTGTATACTGTGCTAGGCTTTAATGGACTAGTTTGATGCACTTATGTATTTTGTTGCCTATGATGTTATAATTGCTTCCAATGTTTCCTCATCTGTAAGTCGCTTTGGATAAAAGCGTCTGCAAAATAACTAAATGTAAATGTAAATGCATGAAACAAACGGTAATATTTGTTTTAGCTATGTCATATGACCCCTTATCCTTGTCATGAATAAGGTTTGTTGTTCTGCTCATGTAGATGAAGTCTGTCACGAGGTAACCTGTGACCGCGTTGAGACTTAATTCACACATCCATATACCGCACACACATAGACTGCACGTTATGACTGTCTGTTTGCCGACACCGTACATCATAGTTACACAGATCGGTGTAGCGGTTCTATGTATTCTGTGTTTATATTAGTTGAAGTGTTTATGTGATTAATTTAAGTACCTTAGGGGATATGTTGCTTGTTTATCATGTTAGCAACTTGAATCCTACTCTGTTATGAGATTTTGTTTGTTAACTCTTCCATGTGTAAGAAATAACCACAAAACCACGTACATTGCTTTACAAGATTTATTAAAATATTTGCCATAATTACAGGACAACACTTAGCCGTTTTAAGATCCATGTTGCAAAGCCTGTACAGCTATCCGTTTGAGATATTTATAGGTAGGGTTACGGGTGGTGTGTGATGTCATTGAATGTTCCATGGTTATTGGAGAATAACCAAATGAAAACGTATGTTTAGTTTATGTGTATATGCATTTATATAATATTTATGTAAATCTGAGCGGTGAAGTTATGAAATGTACTTACCTGTAGGATGGTACGATCCGGGGAGGGAGTAGTCAAGCCTATAAATGGTGCCAGAATACAGTGTAGAGTAGTCTGATGCACTGCTTGTTGACAGATGGTCAGATCTCTTTGACATGGGGTTGTGCTGTTAGGACTCTGTCCTTCCTGTCTCGTGATTTCTAGCTCCCTGGGCAGAGTCATGACATTGCCATCTTTTATGGGTCACTGTTATGTGTGGAGACACGTGGCTTTATATTGTTACTTGGCGCCACGTGTCTTCCTGTTATGTCTCTCAGCCCCACCCTCCTATCTCCTGTAATTTTCTTGTTAGGATCTCATTCCCATCACCTGTTGTGTTTCACTCTCGTTAGGGTTTCAGTCCAATCACCTGTCACCACTCTCCCCATGTATATACTCCTCGTTAGTGTCTCCCTTTATATAGTCCCAGTTTCCCTCTGTTCAGTGTCGGTGCATTGTTTATGTTTGTTCTCTACACTTGATGGCTTGCGCTCACGGTAGTATCCCCGGTTTAGCGTGTTGTTGGATTACCCGTTTCAGTTTAGTGAACATATTTTATTTTTTCTAAGACCCTTGTTTTGTCCCCCTCGTGGGAATTGTTTGTTTTCTAGTGTTTGTTTGCTAGTTTTTTTGTGCATGTTTTCCCCATTGTGGGTTTTTGATTTAATCAAATCCACCGGGAGCATCCTAACAAAGTTTGTTTTGTGTCTCTTCAGGTTGAATTCTTGTAGTATCACAGCAGAAGGTTGTGCTGCTCTCACAGCAGCTTTACATGTAAATCCATCTCATGTGAAAGAGCTGAATCTGAGTGGAAATACACTTGGAGACTCAGGAGTCAAGAACATCTCTCATCTGATGAAGAACTCACAGTGTACACTGAAGAAACTCAAGTATGTATCTTCATGCATGTATATTTCTCCTGGTTAAAGAGGACCTTTCTGCTTTTTATTTTTTTAATTAATTTAATCAAATCAGTCACAAAAGCGTTCGTTAAAAGGTTTTAATTTCTGAAGATGAATCGTTTGGACAATTTCATGTCTAGCCTACACTCTAAAAACAGTTGTGCTAAAAACAAAACATTTTGTGTTCAGTTAAGGACAACCCATTGATGTATTTATACGGTATATGAACCACATAAATGTAGTATGAATGATATTTGCGTTTCAATAATAATATTTTACTTCCCTTTACGTTATACTTTCAATCAATTATGTCATAAAAACCCACAGATTCTATTTACATGACTAATTGCTATAATGACAATAGATCCTATTTTTTATAACTGTATCACATTATCAAAAGAAAAGTATTTTTCATTGAAATGATAGTAACTTAATTTACTCTCACTTAGTGATTCTTTACCTGCAATAGACAGTAAGAAAACAACCCATTCCTAATTGAAAAGCATTAATGGTTAACCCAGCAATAAACACTTTATACATGATTTATCTATTCAATACAACATAATCTTGCATGAGATAATTGCACATTCAAATAACATGTATTGTATATTTTGTGTATATTGTTATTATTAATATAATTTTCCTTAAAGTATTTTCTATATCTTCCTGTTTACTTATCCTATGTTTTATTATTTTATAATAAAAATAAAGTTCTTACTGATGTCCTTCTGAAAATGAACGTTCAAAAGGGATTTGAAAGTGCAGAGTTTGTTAAGATGAGGCGTTGTAGTTGCTTTAATATGATCAATATCAGATGAAGCAATGTGTTATTTGATTTGGAAGCGGAGGATTGTCCCGCTTATGGTCACTTGCTGAGTTTAAGAGAAGTTAAAGCTGTTATTATTGTTTACAGTAGCCTACAATATTTGATCAGACGAGTGAAAAAGTTCTTGCACTTCATCCGCTTTAAATGTGACACAGAGCTAGAGTAGAGCCATACGATTGCATATATTTGAACAAATTATAGCCTTTATTTAGAAAGAGAGAAGCGTGAATCACCTGCACGGTGCGTCTCTACCTAGTGAAGCTGCGAGAGTCCAGAAGGTCAAGAACCGCGATGGTCAATCTGCGTTTTTATTATCCAACTTAGGCCTGAATTGATCCTTCGGCCACTCATTTCAGAATGGATACAGCGGAGTAGAATATGTGTAATATAATGCGTTTTTTTTAAACAGCAAACATGAACATTGCAGGCCAACCCGGAATGTATTTTTAAATATGAAATAAAATAAACGTTTGTCTTTTTTATAAGTTCTATTGCGTTTTATGAAGTTTGAGTTGCCTCATGCGATTCCAGTTGCATCAACGCTTACTGGCTTTTGGGTTACAATAGGGGAACTTCAGGGAACTAATGTTTCAGTGTACTGGAAGATTTTGTGACTATCCGACTATCTAATCGAAAACATTACGCTCAAAACATTTTCATGTTTTATTATAAAAAAATTGTTGCCATTGTAATGGTTAACTTGATAGACAAAATAAGTCTTTTAAACCTTTGTTAATCACAGAGTTTATTTTCTTTGATCTTTCAAAAGTCTACCCAGTATTGCAGATGAGCAAACAATCCCAAATATATTTCTTTCATATGTAAATGCAAACATCAAATAGATGTACGTGTGCTTTCAGGTTATGGGAAGATCCATTAGCATGATCTATCAGTACACTCCTAATATAATTTTTCTTAGAAATAAATAAACAGATGTGCTACTTTTGCAGTTTGGCTTGTGACTGCAACACAAAAGGGTGAACAAGAAACAAATAAAGCAAAAATGTTTATAATAACATTCTGGTGAAAAAAACACGGACAACACAAAAACATTTAAACGCTGATCAGTTTGTCCAGAAGGTAAAAGAAAGAGTTTCATGTATTGATATATGTTGATGTAAGGAGTTCTAAGGCACCTGCCCACATACCCATACCTGCAAAGTCCAGGACAGAAATAATCCAACCAACACACAGACTAGGGAATTTAAATGACCCCATCAAGCACATGTGTTCCCAAAAACCCTAATCATTGATGGACAACGAAAAAAAAGACAGAACATAACATGGCAAGACCTTGACAGCTCTTATGAACTAATGACAATCTTTCTGTTTTCTAGTCTGTCTGAGTGCAGAATAACAGAAGAAGGTTACAGATGTTTGGCTGAAGCTGTGAGATCAAACCCTTCACATCTGATAGAGCTGGATCTCACTGGAAATGATCCTGGACCATCAGGAGTCAAACTCATATTTCAGTTAATACAAGACACAAACTGTGCACTGAAGACTGTGAGGTGAGATGTGTGAACTAAATGAGAGAGCAGTGATTCAGCAAAGGCTTATGCCATGGTCATTTAACAAATCAAAAATAATTTAAAGTGGTTAATGATGCAGTACAAGGAGAGAGAGAGAGAGAGAGAGAGAGAGAGAGAGAGGCCTTCGTCCCGCCTACCTCACTACACTGTGCATTTAACAGTTTTCATGCACACCTTTAGAATTGACTATTCAGACAGACCTCAGCACAATTCAAATCAAATGGTTTTCATCTGCATCAGCTGCTGGAGCTTTATTGAAAAAACATTGTCTATGATTTTTTAGTCATTTAAATTCTGCCTGTTTTTCTGCAGATTTTTGAGAAATCCTTCTGCAGTCGAAGCCTTTGAGTATCTGAGGGGATCTCTTGGTAAAGACCCTTTACTCCAGAGAGAAGTGAATCTGAAGGATCATAAACTAGACGAGTCAGGAGTGAAACAGATCTCTGATCTACTGAAGGATAAACACTGTCAACTCAACACACTCACGTGAGGATTTTCTATAAAGTTTTTATACATGGTGTTCTATTCAGCATAGACAGAAATGACTGTACATTTGAGAGGGTTTAGAGAATATTGTGGTTTCTTATTTAACATCCGTTCCCTGATGAGAGCGAGACATGTCAATGTAGTACACGAGGGATTTGTCCCAAAGAGCCCTTATCTTTTGAATAAGGTCTGATAACTGGGCTAAATTGATTAAATAGTTATTTATTTTCAAAAAACATAGAGTCCGGACCTCCGTTTGGAAGAAAATATAAAGAGCAAACCTCTTGGAGCTTTACTTGAATACCCCTGTGCTAGACGCTTCAGGTTTATGTCCTAATATGGACACTTTGTCATTTACCTGAAACGGACGAATGATCAAATATGATCACACCAATATTCAGCCACAATGTTCACTAATCTCTAGACATCCTACACAAATAACATCCATCTCAACATTAAACACAACTATTCAGAAATATAATGTGTGAGTTTCATTATCTCATCATTGTTCTTTTTGATGATATTTACATGTTTGTGGGATAAGATATGAGAGCTGATCCGTGTTTCCACAACTCCAGAATTACGCTGAAGTTTAAAACACCTTCGGCAACTCCTGATTGGTCACATGACATGATGTCACTATTTGTGACCTAGACTGATTGGTCGATTAGATGACTAAATATGGTAACTTGCCCGTTAAAGGGTTAACATGAGTCCTTTTGTGTCTCTTCAGGTTGAATTGTTGTAGTATCACAGCTGAAGGTTGTGTTGCTCTCACAGCAGCTTTACATGTAAATCCATCACATGTGAAAGATCTGAATCTGAGTGGAAATCCACTTGGAGACTCAGGAATCAAGAACATCGCTGATCTGATGAAGAACTCACAGTGTACACTGAAGAAACTCAAGTATGTGTTTTCATTCATGTTCATTTATTCTTAATGCATGTATGGGAATGTTTCTGCACTGGTGAGATTTACCATTATATAAAATAGAAAAATAAAATATTAATCTTTTGTCTAGTCTGTCTGAGTGCAGTATAACAGAAGAAGGTTACAGATGTTTGGCTGAAGCTGTGAGATCAAACCCTTCACATCTGATAGAACTGGATCTCACTGGAAATGATCCTGGACCATCAGGAGTCAAACTCATCTGTGATTTAATACAAGACACAAACTGTGCACTGAACACTGTGAGGTGAGGACTGCTTTTAAACATTAAACATTAGTCACAAATGTGAAGTTTACTTTATGAAACTAGGTTGATCAGACAGTGTGTAGCTGCAATATTTATTAGAAGGACGAGAGGAGGAATCTACTGAATTGTAAGTCAAAGAAGAAAATGATTTGCATTAGTTTAGTAAGAACTTTTGTCAGAAAACAAATCAATACTGTAACGCAGTTTAATTAAATAGACAAACAATAAAACAAATTTAAAATGGCAGCAGCTCCTTCATGGTCGACTGTTGGCCACACAAACATAATAAACCACAACATAAAGTCCTGTTGTTGCTCGTCTCTAATGCTTTAGGAGCTCCTCCGTCAGAGATGTGAGACACTCGTTCTCACTCGCGTCGTCACCGGCCTTGCACCGTCACCGGCCTCTCACCGTCACCGGCCTCGCACCGTCACCGGCCTCGCACCGTCACCGGCCTCGCACCGTCACCGGCCTCGCACCGTCACCGGCCTCGCACCGTCACCGGCCTCGCACCGTCACCGGCCTCGCAACGTCACCGGCCTCGCAACGTCACCGGCCTCGCACCGTCACCGGCCTCTCACCGTCACCGGCCTCGCAGCGTCACCGGCCTCGCACCGTTCCCTCTCGGCTCTCGTCCCGCCCTGCTCGCCACAAATACAATCATTTAGAAGAATTTGTCATTTCATTATTAATTTAGAATATAATGAATAATTATGCTATATGCTTGTGGAGGCTCTTGGTTTATCACAAATCATTATTATTATTCACTTAAAGTATTGGCTGTCTTTTGTCATAGCTGTTTATAGTTTGCCTTCCTTTCTTCTTTCCTCTATGGGAAACTTGAAGGATGAACGCTCATGTGCTTCTTTACTAGAATGAGCTTCTCTCCATATAAGTGTGGATTTATGTTCAGACTAAAAGTTTATTACCACTGTTTCTGAGTGAATTCAAGCGTCTTATTCAAATATTGTGTGCAGTGGAAAGGCAGCTTATAACACACAGAACTCTTGAAACTCTGTCAGAACTCTGTTGTCTCCAGTTTCACTGCAGTAAATATGAAAACTGCACCGGAGCTTTAAAGAATGATGTGAACTATAAGAGACATCATGATAACATATGATGTGAACTGATCTTCTGTCTGTAGATTCTTGAAGAATCCAAAAGCAGAAGCAGCTTGTGTTTATCTGACTGGTGTTCTTGGTGTGAATCCATTACTGCTAAAAGATCTGAATCTGAGTCACAATAAACTGGGAGATCTGGATGGAGAGAAACTCTCGGCTCTATTGATGGACTCTCATAGTAAAGTGGAGAAAATCACGTGAGTTTCATATATACAGTATAAGACACCTTCATACATGTGTGTGTTATAAAGATCTGATGATGATGTTATTGTGTTTAGATTGAATAACTGTGAGCCGACAGAGAAACAGTGTTCAGCTGTAGCTGCTGTTCTCTCCTGTAAAACCCTCGTGAGAGAGATGAATCTGAACAACAGTCGTCTGATGGATTCAGGACTCAAACGCATCTGTGACAAACTGAAGAATCCTCAGTGTCAACTCCACATACTCAAGTGAGTTCAGCGATCACATCATCATACACACTCCACAGAACACAACAAACATGACAATATTATACATGCGGTGATAATGTACAAATAAAAAATGTAAATGTAAAATGCTCTAAATGTAGGATGAGATTCAGAACCAAGTGAAATCAAAGAAAACATCATAAGTGTCTCATAAGACAACACTTGTGTACAGTTGTTCATGAATCCGGTCCAATAAGTGATCAATCCTTTAATACAAGAAATTTCAAAATCATTTAAATTCAGTTTTATTTATAAAGAGCTTCACAGTGTGCATTGTTCAAGGCAGCATTACAGGAGAAGATAAAAATTAAAACAGAAAAACACATAAAAGGTAAAACACAGTACAGCGCATGGTGTTAGTAGAACAAGCTAAATCATTCTAATAAAGCGATGTTAACAGAACTTACTGAACCTTTAAGCTTATCTACTATCAGCAGTCTCCTGGTGAGCAAGCCATCACGGCCCTGTGGTGAGGAACCCAAACTCCAATGATAAATAAATGGAGAAAAATCCTCAGGAGAAACCAGACTCAGTCAGGAGGACCAGATCTCCTCTGATGTGTCACGGATGCACTCAGTGACTTTAATTAAGAGTTACTGAGTAAATGTTTATGAATAAATAAAACTAAATTACAAAACTTTTGTACTGTGTTTTCTAGACTATCTGAGTGCAGTATAACAGAAGAAGGTTACAGATGTTTGGCTGAAGCTGTGAGATCAAACCCTTCACATCTGATAGAGCTGGATCTCACTGGAAATGATCCTGGACCATCAGGAGTCAAACTCATCTATCAGTTAATAGACGACACAAACTGTGCACTGAACACTGTGAGGTGAGATGTGTTAAAATAAGAATTAGACTAATAAAACTTGAATATGTGTTTGAGGTTTGCTTTTATTCTTTATTCTTCATTATTGCAATACAAGGTTATCACAATAGATGTTTATTAATAATGACACTGTTATCTTCTGTCTGCAGGTTATTGAAGAGTTCATCTGCAGTCGAAGCCTTTGAGTATCTAAAGACTCTTGGTATAAACCCTTTACTCCAGAGAGAAGTGAATCTGAAGGATCATAAACTAGACGAGTCAAGAGTGAAACAGATCTCTGATCTACTGAAGGATAAACACTGTCAACTCAACGCATTCACGTGAGGATTTGATCTTTATTTATTGTCTCTTTAAAACAAGGATGTATGTGGACATATACATGCAGTATCTTATTCAACCTCGACAGGAAACTAAAGTACAGTTCATGTCAGAATTCATTGTTTGTCGATTTATGTTATTTAATTCAGATTTTTGCCAGAGATTTGAGAAATATGAGATATTATGATGATTCTGTGTGTTTGATAAATGGCATATATTATGTCAAAGAAGAAAAAAGACAGAAAGGATTAGTGGGTTTATTATTATCGTATTTGCAGCTGGTTTTTATTATTCATCTTTTACTGAAACATGTTTGTAATAACAATAGTTTTTTGATTGTTGATATGTTTCTCTTGTCTAATGTTTCAGACTGAGGGATTGTGGTCTAACAGAAGAAAGTTGTACAGCTTTAGCTTCAGTTTTAAGCTCAATCTCCAGTGTGAAAGAGCTTGACATGAGCAACAATAATCTACTGGATTCAGGAGTGAAGAAACTACAGAAAGGACTTGAACATACCAACTGCAGACTGAAGAAACTCAGGTAACTACATTAAGAGAAGTAGATGTTTAGCTTTCTTTATTAATACAGAAATTATTCATTGTTGTTGTTGATTCTCTCAACAGTAGTAAGGAATATTGTGTTTCTCTAGTCAAGTCAAGTCAAGTCAAGTCAGCTTTATTTATATAGCGCTTTTTACAATTTTCATTGTTACAAAGCAGCTGTACAAGAAAAATTGACTATAAGTAAAACATAAAAGGTTATGGAATTCAAAACACATGTCAAATATCAGACACACAATAAATTCCTATATGCAGTGTTAATTAAATAAGACAACCAAATTCTAGCAGCCCCCCCGGCCAGGCAAAACAGTGCAAAACAGTATGCAAACGGTGGCGAGGAACCCAAAACTCCATTGGAGGAGAAAAAAAACCTCGGAGGGAAACCAGGCCTAACCAGGGGATTCCAGTTCCCCTCTGGCAAAAACGGCAGCCTCTGCACAAGCTCAACAGTGCTTGCACAACAAGGCGAAAATAAAAAATAAAAAATTAGATTTAAAATTATCATTAATAATCTAATAGTGGCTGAAGTTTTGTAGGGACGTCACTTCCTTCGTCCAGCATTTGTCAGGTCTAGGAATGGATTGCGCCCTGCCAGCTCCGCTCTTGTAACCTTGGAACAATGAGACAAGACTGGCTGAGAGTAGAGTACTGTTCTGCACTCTTTGATGCAACAAATGCATCAGTTGTTATTGGAAGTGTCCCTGGTTCCGGTTGATTTAACTAGTGCAGCCTAGATCTTTGAAATACATATATTATGATTATCTAGTGTATGCAAGATTAAAAAGATGCGTCTTTAGTCTAGATTTAAACTGACAGAGTGTGTCCGCCTCCCGGACATTGCAGGGAAGACTGTTCCAAAGTTTAGGCGCTAGATAAGAAAAGGATCTGCCGCCTGCACTTGATTTTGAAATTCTAGGTATTACCAACTGACCTGACGCCTGAGAGCGTAGTGCACGTGATGGACTATAATACGTTAGAAGTTCTCTCAAGTAGTGAGGGCTAAACCATGCAAGGCTTTATAGGTAATAAGCAAGATTTTAAAGTTTATGCGATGCTTTATAGGTAACCAGTGCAAGGTTGACAGAACCGGGCTAATATGCTCATACTTTTTTGTACGTGTAAGAACTCGAGCTGCCGCATTTTGGACCAGTTGGAGTTTTTGTAATAGGCCTGCAGGGCAACCACCTAATAGTGCATTACAGTAATCTAGTCTTGATGTCATAAAGGCATGTATAAGCTTCTCCGCATCTGATGATGACAGCATATGACGTAATTTAGATATATTTTTAAGATGGAAAAACGCAATCTTACAGGTTTTGGCGACCTGGTTCTCAAATGACAGAGTACTGTCGAATATAAAGCCAAGATTCTTAGCTGAAGATGAGGGTTTTATGGAACATCCATCAATAGTTAAGCAGTATTCTTGGTTGTTACGTAGGGCGGTTTTCGGTCCGATAAGTAACACTTCAGTTTTGTCCGAGTTCAGTAATAAAAAATTGCTACTCATCCACTTTTTTATATCGACAATGCATTCCACTATTCGATGGAATTGCTGTGTTTCGTGAGGCTTCGAGGAAATATAAAGTTGCGTATCATCAGCATAGCAGTGAAAGCTTATTCCGTGTCGCTTTATTATATCTCCTAGGGGTAACATGTATAATGGGAAGAGCATTGGCCCTAGTACTGAGCCCTGTGGTACACCGTACTGGACTTGCGATTTTGCGTGATACCTCATTGTTTATTTTTACATATTGGAAACGGTCGCATAAATAAGATCTAAGCCATTTCAAAGCTATTTCCTTAATACCGACATCATTTTCAAGTCTATGTAGGAGCATGCTGTGGTCAATGGTGTCGAATGGAGCACTAAGATCTAGCAGCACCAATAAGGAGATACAACCTCGGTCGGACGCCATAAACAGATCATTTGTAACTCTAATCAGAGCAGTCTCTGTACTGTAATGTGCTCTAAATCCAGACTGGAAATCTTCATTAATCTCATTCCTTTGGAGGAAGGAACATATTTGAGTTGAGACTACTTTTTCCAGAACTTTAGATAAGAAAGGTAGATTCGAAATAGGTCTATAGTTAACTAGTTCTCCAGGGTCCAGATGGGGTTTTTTGACAAGGGGCCTTATAACAGCCACCTTATATGCTTTAGGCACATGTCCTAATGTCAGAGATGAGTTAATAATGCTAAGTAGAGGATCTATAATTTCTGGGAGCATCTCTTTCAGAAGATTTGTAGGTATAGGGTCTAGCATGCATGTAGTCGATTTAGATGATCTAATGATTTTCGATAGTTCATCGTGATCTATAGTAGAAAATAAACGTAATTTCTCCTTAGGGGTGCTGTAGTAAGTCGTTTGTTCAGCGGGTTTCGCATCTGGTTGCATAGTTATAATTTTCTCTCGAATATCTTGGATTTTATTTGTGAAATAGTTCATAAAATCATCGCTGCTATGCTGGTATAC
Source organism: Barbatula barbatula (assembly GCF_947034865.1). Lineage (NCBI taxonomy): Eukaryota > Metazoa > Chordata > Actinopteri > Cypriniformes > Nemacheilidae > Barbatula > Barbatula barbatula. The sequence continues at coordinate 1,520,548 of NC_136765.1, read as the reverse complement.
AGCATCAGAAGTCGCTGACGATTTATTTTTGGTTAATTTAGCCACTGTATCAAATAAAAACCTAGGGTTATGCTGGTTTTCTTCTATTAGTGATGAAATGTAGGCGGATCGAGACGTTTTTAGGGCTTTCCTGTATTTTTTTGTACTATCCTTCCAGGCAGTACGAAATACCTCTAATTTAGTTTTCTTAAAGTTGCGCTCCATTTTTCGTGCCGCTTTCTTTAGAGCCTGAGTGTGTTCATTTTTCCACGGTGTCGGTCTGTCATTTTTAATCTTCTTTAAGCGCAAGGGAGCAACTATGTCTAGCGTTTCCGAGAAGGTGGCATTAATATTTTCAATAGTAAAGTCAAGATCTTCAACGTTATTACTCATGCTAGAGATTTGAGACAATTCAGACAAATTATCAAGAAACGCACCTTTTGTAGTCGAAGTTATTGTTCTACAATATTTGTAACTTGGAGTTTGATTTGCCACCATTGGGTATTGAAGCAAGCATGATACCAGATAATGATCTGAGATGTCTTCGCTCTGCTGAAGGATTTTAACATCGACCACGTTTATACCGTAAGACAAAATTAAATCTAAAGTATGATTACGAAGGTGAGTAGGTCCTGACACATGTTGACTAACGCCCATGGAGTTAAGAGTGTCTTTAAAAGCCATTCCTAAAGCATCTGTATCATTATCTACATGAATGTTAAAGTCCCCAGCAACAAGGACTCTGTCTGCAGACAGTACTAGTTCTGATAAGAACCCACCAAATTCTTTAATAAAATCAGTGTGGTGCCCTGGAGGCCTATATACAATAGCCAGAATAAATTTTAAAGATGTTTTGTCCGTAGTATTAGGTATTGATGCATCAAGTACCATGACTTCAAAAGAATTGTATTTAGGATTAGACTTCTGGGAAATGCTAAAGTGCAGCAACACCTCCCCCTCTGCCTTTTAGGCGAGGCTCGTGTGTATAATAGTAATCTTGGGGGACAGACTCATTTAAAGCAATATAATCATCTGGCTTTAGCCATGTTTCTGTTAGACAGAGCATGTCTATTTTATGATCTGTTATCATATCGTTAACAAAAAGTGCTTTATTAGAGAGAGATCTAATATTTAGCAATCCGAGTCGTAACAGTTGATTATCTGTATTATGTTCATGTTTAGTTAGTTTAACGTTAACTAAATTACCTTTGAGAGGTTTACGCTTTATTTTATGTTTACTAATCCGGGGGACAGACACAGTCTCTATTTTATGATGTTTGGGAGAAAGTATTATCGCATGTTCTGCAACGTGAGACGGCAAGCAGACCGTTGGTTAAGCCATTCAGTCTGCTCCCTGACCTGGGCCCCAGTGAGTCAAGTTTTAGCATTAAGACTATGTGCCATATTTCTAGAGAGTAGAGAAGCTCCAGCCCAGGAGGGGTGGAGACCATCTCTTTTCAACAGGTCAGGTCTGCCCTCAAAACTCTTCCAGTTATTTATAAAAACAATATCATTCTGCAGGCACCACTCAGACAACCAGCCATTTAGAGATGATAATCTGCTATGTATCTCATCACCACGATAAGTGGGGAGAGGGCCAGAGAATATTACAGTGTCTGACATCGTGCTTGCGAGCTCACACACCTCTTTAATATTATCTCTAGTGATCTCCGATTGACGGAGTCGAACATCATTTGTGCCGACGTGAATAACAATCTTACTGAATTTACGATTAGCCTTAGCCAGCACATTTAAATTTGACTTGATGTCAGGCGCTCTGGCTCCCGGTAAACATTTGACTATGGTGGCTGGTGCCTCTATGTTAACGTTCCGAACAATAGAATCACCGATAACTAGGGCACTTTCACCAAGTTTCTCAGTCGGTGCGTCGCTGAGCGGGGCAAACCTGTTCGAGACTGTAGTCGGAACGGTTGAGTGGTGTTTTGACCTGCGACTACACCGTCTCACAGTCACAAAGTTTCCCAGCTGCGGGGGTTGTTCAACAGGAACCGAACTGTGCGCGCTAATATTGCTCGCATCCAAAGTGTTTTCTAAGCTCCTTACATTCTTACTATCCTCAGATAAAGATTGGATGCGAGACTCTAATTCTGAGATCTTCTCTGTCAGCCTAGCTATTTCCCTGCATTTAGCGCATGTAAAACCCTCGCCGCTGACAGAGAAGGCTAAGCTAAACATATGACATGAGGTGCAAGTGACAATAATAAGAGAAGAAGCCATAACTCACCGGGTTTGAAGAGTAATTCCAATTTACCAAGGCTGCTCGGTGATTCTTAGTATATACGCTTAAGAGAGAAACCGTTAGCACACAAGACAGCTAGAAGGCGAGATGATATTTAGCAGTGTAAACAGAAAGCCCGCTAGCACGCTTGTGCTATGCTAACGGCGCTGAGTGTTTTGGTTTAAGATTTTCAAGTAAATAACCAGGAGAGGTTATTGAGATATCAGGATAAGTTAGCAACGACAGTGATAATTAACAATGTATGCTATGAATAAAATACACTAATATGAAAGAAGTGCAAGTTAAGTGATACAACAACCTGATTCCGTGTTGTATTAGAGGGGAGAGGTGAAGCACGTCTACTCGCACATCCAGCCCAATCTGATCTCTAATAACCTGAAAGAAACAATGCACTGTTTTAACAATCTAAAGTATCAGTTTAATATTTCAAATGTCTGTTTTCTAGTCTGTCTGAGTGCAGTATAACAGAAGAAGGTTACAGATGTTTGGCTGAAGCTGTGAGATCAAACCCTTCACATCTGATAGAGCTGGATCTCACTGGAAATGATCCTGGACCATCAGGAGTCAAACTCATCTATCAGTTAATACACGACACAAACTGTGCACTGAACACTGTGAGGTGAGATGTGTTAAAATAAAAGAATAAACAATCATCTGCAGGCTACATACAGTATTTTACAGTGTTTACTACACAATCTGTTGTTGAATTGAAGTGAATTCAAGATTTAACAAAAGATAAATGTATAAAGTTGTTTTCATCAGCACCAGCTGCTGAGGTTTCATTAAACGTCTTCTTCTACAACAGGGGTGTCAAAGTCAAATGGACGGAGGGCCAAATAAAAAATTTAGCTACAAGCCGAGGGCCGGACTGTTCGAATGTTCATTGAAAAATTTTTAAATGACGCATATAGTCTAGTGAACCTAATTGAACCTACTGAAAACCTAACAAATATATTCCAATATGATCAGATAAATAAAGCAATATTTTCTTATGGCTCTAAATATGTGATTGCACAGTAATGTTCACTTGTTTGAGGTTGAGGGTGAAACAGTCGTGTTATGGTCAAAGTAATTGTTATATTTTTAATCTGAATTTAAATTAAACACTCTCTGACCTGTTTGATGAATTTATGAATTATATTATGAATAATAGCCATGTAAAATGAATTTAAAATCTATTCTGTTTCACCACAGAAATATGCTTAGTGTAGCTGCTAAAACAACCAAAAACATGGTATATGATTAAAATGTTACATACAGTGTTACTCAGAGGCAATGCTCCACTATGAATAATGTTGAACTGAACTGAGTAAAAACTCTAAATATGTGATTGCACAGTAATGTTCACTTGTTTGAGGTTGAGGGTGATACTTGGTGGTGTCCCATCTTTTCCACAAGTTCATCAATGTTCGGGGTAAGGCTCTGAGCTGAGGAAATCCTCAGAATTGAGTGGAGGTGTTCAGCAGTAAGTCGACTTCTGTGTGATGTTTTGTTCAGGTTCATCAAAGAAAACAGTTGTTCACACAGGTATGTGCTGCCAAACATAGACAACGTTTGAGCAGCCTGGATGCGCAGCTGGGGCATTGTGTCGGGGAGGAAACGGGCGAACTCCGCAGCACCCACTGCCGCATATTTTGCCCTCAGTGCATCATTGCATTGGAGGTCAATCAACTCCATTTGGAGGTTTGGTGGTGAGCTTTCCACGTCAACAGCAAATGGGTTACCGAGCAGTTCCAACCTGCTTTTTTGTGCTTCAAAGTCAGCAAATCGGCGTCGAAAGTCAGCGGCAAGCATACCTATTTTATCAGCCAACTGTGCGCTCGGGAACGCACTGGTAGAGAGCTTCTCTTTCATGGTCTGGCAGCTGGGAAAGTGGCTCAAATTTTCTTTCCGCATCTGCGTCTCCCACAGAGTCAGTTTGGTTTTAAATGCCTTCACTGTACTGTACATATCAGAGATGACATGATCCCGACCCTGCAGCTGCAAGTTCATTGCATTCAGATGACTCGTAATGTCACACAGAAAAGCCATTTCACACAGAAACATTTCGTCTCGGAGTTGTGTTGTGTCTTTCCCTTTGCTGTCCAAGAACAGACAAATCTCCTCACGAAGCTCGAAACATCTTTGAAGCACCTTTCCCTGGCTTAGCCATCGCACCTCTGTGTGATAAGGCAAATCACCATGCTCCGTTTCTAACTCCGTCAGAAATGCCTTGAACTGGCGGTGATTCAAACCTTTGGCTCTGATAAAGTTAACTGTGCGCGTGATGATGCTCATTACATGCTCCATTTTCAAGGCTTTACCGCACAACGCTTCCTGGTGTATGATACAATGATAAGCTGTCAGCTCACCTGTCGCGTTTTCCTCTTGCATCTTTTCCCGTATCTTCGCCACCAGTCCGCTCCTGTGTCCACACATCGCAGGTGCTCCGTCGGTTGTCAAACCCACGAGTTTTTCCCAAGGCAGCTCCATCTCATTTACACATCTTGACACCTCTTCATACAAATCATGCCCCGTAGTTGTGCCATGCATAGGACGTAAAGCCAAAAACTCCTCTGTCACGCTTAGGCTGGAGTCCACTCCGCGGATGAAAATTGACAACTGGGCAATGTCAGAAATGTCGGTGCTCTCATCCACAGCCAAGGAATATGCAATGAAATCTTTTCCCTTTTTCACAAGCTGCTCTTTTAGATTGATGGACAACTGGTCTACTCTCTCGGCAATGGTGTTTCTGCTCAGACTCACATTTAAAAAGAGTTGCCTTTTTTCTGGGCAAACTTCGTCACAAACTTTAATCATGCAGTTTTTGATGAAATCCCCCTCCGTAAATGGCCGGGCTGATTTAGCGATCTCTTCTGCCAAAATAAAACTGGCCTTGACAGCAGCCTGGCCTTGTGATTTGGCTTTTTTGAACAGAGCCTGTCGAGATTTGAGGCCTCGTTTTAATTCCTCTGCCTTTTGTATTCTTTGTTCCATGTCCATATTCTTGTTTTTGTCCGCGTGTTTCGTTTCATAATGTCGTCTCAGATTATACTCTTTCAGTACCGCCACACTTTCTCCACACAGAAGACACACAGGTTTTCCAGCTACCTCCGTGACCATATACTCCGACTCCCACCTTGTTTGAAACCCCCGGTTCTCAGTGTCCACCTTCCGTTTTGCCATTTTTGATGGGTATCTGAAAGTTAATTTTACTGTGATGCTGACGACTGCTGTGCCAATAAATATTGAAATGAAGCAGCCTACTGCTCGGTGCGTCACCGTTGCATTGTGGGAAATGTAGTATTGGTGCGTGTAAAAGATCTGCGGGCTGCCGGCTTGCTGCGGTCTGCGGGCCGGTTCTAATAATAAATCAAGATCATCCCAGGGGCCGTAAAAAACCTTCTCGCGGGCCGGATGTGGCCCGCGGGCCTTGACTCTGACATATGTGTTCTACAACATATTTTATATTGTATATTTTTAGTTTTACTACAGTTAATGTTTTTGTATCTTTCTGTTTTCTGCAGGTTATTGAAGAGTTCATCTGCTATGAAAGCTGTTAAGTATCTGACCAGAGTTCTTGGTAAAGACCCTTTACTCCAGAGAGAAGTGAATCTGAAGGATCATAAACTAGACGAGTCAAGAGTGAAACAGATCTCTGATCTACTGAAGGATAAACACTGTACACTCAACACACTCACGTGAGGATTTTAAAGTTTCTGTTTATCATCATATCACAATGGGAAAAAAAGAATCTTGCTCAAATACAGAATCACAGTCATTAGGGGTTCATTTCTTATCAAAACTCTGTTAAAACTATCAAACTTAGTGGTGAGGTTGGGAATTGAAACCAACGGCTCACTCCAGCCCTCCCTTTGGAATAATATTAATGGGGAAGGAATAGAGCGGGACTCTCAAGGAGCTTGTCAACCTCCAGCTGAAGAGACCTCATAAAAGGTGTTTTCATAAAAGGTGTTTTGCATAAAAGGTGTTTTTCATAAAAGGTGTTTTTCATAAAAGGTGTTTTTCATAAAAGGTGTTTTTCATAAAAGGTGTTTTGCATAAAAGGGGTTGTGGTTACACGAGGTGTTTCAGGCAGGTCTGGGTGAGCATTCGCTTTTGGATAGAATTTATCGTTTGTTCCAACACTTACATTTTTGCAATTTTACGTGTCTAATACATGCATGAGCAACTTATACCACACCAAAGACACAGAGACACACATATTAGTGCCATATGACCCTTTACGAAACAAGAATTCTGGTACAGATGTCACGTTTTGTTGTTGCTTGTTATATTAACCCTTAATAATATATGTCAGTAGTTGTTCTAAGAGAGCTATGAATTTTTATCATTTTGATAAGTCAGTTATTTGACGTGTTCATCATATCTACAGGTTGTCTGGATGCAGTATTACACAGAGATCCATTGGTGACCTGATTTCATCTCTGACTTCAAACTGTTCACATCTGAGAGAACTGGATCTGAGTAATAATGAACTCAGTGACGCAGTTGTGCAGCTTGTGGATCTGCTGAAGTATTCAGACTGCAAACTGGAGAAGCTTTGGTTAGAAATACAGTTCTCTACACATTATTGTGTTTGTGTCTATATGCTTTACTGTTTAATGAAGTCTGACCCATTTCAAGTTCAATCACTTGTTTGAAATACTGGATAGTTGAGTTAAACATGTTTAGGGAATAAAGGGGAAAGATACAAATGTTGTTATTGCAGCCGATGAACATAGCAATGCTGTGTACTGTATTTGCTTTGCACTTTAACCATTGTTCCTGTTATTTTCTTCTCTCTTTATCTCTCATTGTAGGTTAACAGCCTGTGGTTTATCAGAGAAAGGTTCTGGTCTGTTTTCAGCTCTGACTTCAAACCCATCACACCTGAGACACCTGAACCTGAGTGGAAATAAACTAGGAGACGTGGGAGCTGAAGTCCTCAGTTATCTACTGAAAAATCCAAAGTTCATGCTGGAAACACTGGAGTGAGTAAGAATTATAGTGAAAACACAATGTTAATTCTACACTGTGATGCTCTACGACAAAATGTACTGAAGGTCTTTGTGGAAACATTTGGATTGGATTCTGTTTGTGTTATAATAAGGCTTCACAAGCTTGTGCCCAGAAGGAAACCGCACATTTAAAAAGAAATAGTCCAGATAGTGAGCTGATGTTATTACACACTTAAATGTGTGAATTGTTTTTAATCAAGTTTGAAGGACTTGTTGGAGGTTTGGTGATGTTGACGTTGATGATCTTGATGTGGTCTGTGGTGGTTTAGTCGGTTTATAGCCTCATGTTAGCTTTTTACTTTTGTTGATTGTAGTTGTGCTTTAGATTTCATAAATTCATGATATCTTGACACACAAAACATCAATACAAACAAACATCATCAAACATTTTACAGTCACTACATTCACACCTTTCTTATTAAAGTATTTTATTTTATTTATATGATTATTTGAAATAACCTGTTGTGTGTATCATGTGTAACATGTCCAGGTAAGGGCATGAAAATCTGTATTGTGTATCACTATGAGTTGCTCTGAGACTTCACATTTATATTGAATTAAATCCCTATAAGTGTTTTAACTGATAGTTTGTCTCTGTGTTAGTGATATACAGTAGCTTAAATAAAGTACCTTCATCTCTCTTCCTCTGTTTGTGACTGCTTAATGTTGAACTATCTTATAACTTTTTCTTTCTCATTATTGTATTTTGTCTCTCAATGTAGGTTAAGACGCTGTGGTTTCTCAAAAGAACAGAGTTCTGCTCTGTGTTCAGCTCTGAATTTAAACCCATCACACCTGAGACACCTGAACCTGAGTGAAAATAAACTGGGAACTTCAGGGGTTCAAAAACTCTCTGATCTACTGAAAAATCCCCAGTGCACGCTGAAGACATTACAGTTAGTACACAAGCTACAGTAAACTTAACATTGATCACTGTACTTTCATCATTTCAATGAATAGTAACAGTAAACACATACGGTGTTATTGTGTTCTGCTCCGAGTACACCAGATGTTATGTGTACACATGGGTTCATTTAACTGAACATTACACATCAGTAACGGATGACCATAGATCTGACACATCTTACTTTATCTCTGCAGACTGTGTGAATGCAAGATTGATACCAAACAATTGGACATCCTGATTCCAGCTCTGACTTTAAACCCATCACACCTGAAAGAGCTGAACCTCAGTCAGAATGAAGTCAAAGACGCTGGAGTCAAGCATCTATGTGATCTACTGAAACTGAAGAAACTGGAGAAACTGGAGTGAGTCTGAAAACAATATTCCTCAGATTACTGATGTTTTTGTGGTCTGGTTAAAGATGTTTTTAGGTGTTTGCTTCATGCTTAAAATTCTTTCAAATGACCAGTCACACATTATATAGTGTTTTATTTACAATGTATTCAGTGGTGTGCGGTGGACTTAAAAAATGAGGAGGCAGATTTCTACCCCTTGTAATTTTTGTTTATCTCTGCACTATTAACAAGTGCGATTGTCAAAAAACCAGAGTCATTTCAGTGTTTATGTGTGAAAAATTCCTTTTAATTACTACAAGTTCATTACAGTATGTACTTCTGATTTTTTTTGTTTTTTATTTTCCCTGCTTTGGGAAAAGGTACATCAACACCACCTTCATCTTTTTCTGGAACATTTGGGATTTCCTATATAAGAATAAGATCATTACCAATACCATCAATTTAATTATTAGCAGTCCCAGAAATACTCAAAGCATTTAAGAGATCAAATCAAATAGATGTGACTTACTTTAAACTTGCTCTTATCGTGAGCAAACCTGATCACAAGCAAAAGTTTTTGAACAAATCTGAACCACGTAATATTCTGTCAACAATCGATAACTCCTCTGCCCCCGCCATCTCCGACACGAATCCTAAACTCTGATTAATACAACTAATAAAACAATTTAATTAACGTTCAATCTAATTTAGCGCCCGCAGTTTAAAATGAATGACGAAGACGAGCAGGAAGGCGGGATCTCGCTGATGAGTTAATCCAATCACAGCCCATTGGAGGCATTGCCTCCTCTCACGTGACTTTTCTCCATTCTTTTCAATTACCCCCACTCAAACTCACGGCACGCTTTAGCGGGTATATTTAAAGTCAATGAGCTTAAAGGAGGCAAGAGAAACGCTGTCTCCCTTTGGATTTCTTTCGAGCGGGGTCGCTGTTTCACACTGTTCTACACGCTGATTGATCTCATATTTAGCTCAATACGTTATATCCGCTGTCCTATTCTATTTCTGAACTGTTAATAATATTCTCATTCGATTATTTTCGAGGGGGTGGGGAGGCACTGTCTCCCTTGCCTCCACGGAGGAAACGCCCCTGAATGTATTGTATTTACATAATAATTTAACTGTGAATGACACACTACACTGTGAAGAATACACTTCTCTTGTACCATCCAATGTTTTCTTTGTTTTTGAAATTTAAAAGACTTCTTTCAATGCATTAGATATAAAACATCAGCAGGGTTAAAGCAGACTGTGGGAATACCTGCACATCTTTTCAATGAATAGTGAAGCAGCACTATAGTACTTGTGCTCACAGGTTCCCTCATGTGGTTGATAAGCGCAACTGTCTGTTATCAGCGTCGTATATGATGTTGCTGTATAAGCTTCCTGTGATACACATGACTCAGTTTATTTCTCTTTCTCTCTTCAGGATGTGTGGATGCAGTCTAACAGATCAACAGTGTGTTCAACTGATTTCTGCTCTGTGTTCAAACCCTTCACACCTGAGACACCTGGACCTCAGTGGAAATAAACTAGGAAACTTAGGAGTCAAACACTTATGTGATCTGCTGAAACATTCAGACTGTAAACTGGAGAAACTGGGGTGAGTCTTACTGAAGTCCAAAAAGCCAAACCCTTTGAATGATTGACAGATCTGTCAGAGAATATTTCTTATTGACTCATGTTATCCTCAGTGTTATATGAAGATGCTGAATGTCCATCATGTGGAACTGTGTTTTGTGTTTGTTGTCTTTCTAGACTGAATGGCTGTGACATTAAAGATGTTTCATGTCTGGCTGAGACACAAGAAGTGAGATGTTTAAAGGTTCTTGATCTGAACAACAATAAACTAGGAACCTCAGAGAAGAAGCTGCGCGAGATGCTACAAGACTCTAAATGTGAACTGAGGTTAGTAAACTAAAGGATTTATAAATAGATACAAATTTTGGATGATATCATATATTTACACATACAGTATATTTATCATACGGTTAGTTCCAGTTCTCCATTAGGATTAGTCAATAGCTGTGTTTTATCATGAATAAAGCACAGCTATGAACTATAACTTCCCCTAATGATTCTGTGTATCACTGCGCATCCTTAGCAATGTAAACTAAACCTTCTGTTGCTGTTTACAGTCGATCAGAGACTATTGTTTCCTGCGGAAGGAAGGCTTTATGGGATTTTTCTTCAAGAAAAGTTGCATTGATACATATTCTTTGGCTTTAATATTTGTACTGTGGAGTATTAAAGCAACAAGCTACGTGAGGTTGTGCTTTACCGTGGAAAAGTCGCGTCATTTACAACTAGAAATTCGTCTGTGCAACCGTGAAAATATATTTTGGAGAGAGAGAGAGAGAGAGACAGACAGACAGACAGACAGACAGACGGACGGACGGACGGACGGACAGACAGAGGGACAGACAGACAGAGGGACAGACAGACAGAGGGACAGACAGACAGAGAGACAAACAGACAGAGAGACAAACAGACAGACAGACAGAGAGACAAACAGACAGACAGACAGAGAGACAAACAGACAGACAGACAGACAGACAGAGAGACAGAGAGAAAGAGAGAGAGAGAAGATCTGAGTGCAGGAGTTCTCATACAAACACACTGGCTGACACAAGGAACATCTATTCACTGGCAACACCAAACACTGACTCACAAAAGCACAAGAGAAACTGGAGCAAGGCAAACACACACAGTACAATAACACAAGACAAGAAGAATATATGACACACACGGCCGGGTTCCTAGCAGACCTAATAGGTGTTAGAGTTTAGGATCCAAGTTTAATGGTTCCCTTGTTTTATTGTGTTATTATTGTTGTAATGTTTTCTTATGTTTTTGTTTCTCATTACAGACTAGAGAGTCAAGGTTTGTCATGGCTCTTCTCTTGGCAGTCTGTTAAATCTGCAACACTGGGGGATGAACCATCATTATCAGATGAGCAGTCTTTAGAAGAGGAAGATGAGGACACTTCATCTCAAAAGAGTACTGTGTCTTTAACTGAATAACATTTAAAGAATGAAATAAGAATGATTATTTCTGTATGTATGGTGTGATTATTTCTGTATGTGTGTTGAGGCGTTTGATCGATATGCTCTGAACTATAAAACCAGCAGGATTTGTAATCGCAGCATCATCACTCTTATCGATTAACATTATAAATCAAGCCTTATTTTATACCATTTGTACATTAGATCTTACAAATATCAAAATGGTTGACAACTTTAAAAACACAGTTTGGATTAGTTGTATTGGAACAGGCGTTGTTTGGCCCTATGGAAGAGTAGACTGGTTTAAGTGTGGTGATTTCTTCAAGTCGCGTTGCCGTTGTGTACAATGTGAATATCGGGAGATCAGAAAAGTAGACAACGCTTCACAAATGTATTTCCATAGAGAGCAGGTGAAAACAAAAGTGTTTAAGAGAGGCAACGGCGATGTGATGTGCCGATACGGTGTTGTGTAAATAGATGCTTGATGCACGGCATTCTGCATCTCCTCTTCATATGATAAACAAGTTGTTTCCAAGCCGGTGACAAACATTCTTACTGTACTCGAATCACCAAAAGTAACCAAACATTATGTGGCTCTTGCATCAAAATATTAATATCCACAAACTTGGTCATAACTTTATGGCATCATGATAATAACTGGAACAATATAACACCAAATCAAAACTGATTTAACATGAAATACTCTGTTCCAGGAACAGTGACAGCATTAGACCCATCACAAGATCCCACTGATGATGGTCCTGAAGAAGATGCTCAGGATGAGAGTGAAGCTGAGACCAGAGTACCACTATATATGCTTAATGCATCCAACACACTTTATAACCGAAATTACATTTAGTCTTTTCCATCTTTGTGACAGCTTATCGTTATATAAATAATTTCACATAATGTGTTTTTCTTTAAAATGGCTAGATTTCACTGTTTACTCTGATAAACTGTCTGTGATGGCACACACAATGAACACTAAAACTGGGAAAAAAGCTCAAAATATTACAAGTGGATAGTTAAAAAAACACCTGAATAACAGGATGAATACAAAACTAGAAGAGCAAACATTACTCAATATTTGATCATATATACACTTATATGCAAAGAATCACAATGTTTGCTCTTCTAGTTTTAAGTGTATATATGATGAAATATTGAGTAAAGGCCAAAATGACTTTCTGTCAGTATGTGTCAAGTAGTCTACTTAAGTACTTAAGTGTAATTTTAAATATATTTCTGAGTAGACTAAAGGTTTACTTCCTTATTCTTTATTCTGTTTAAAACAGACACTAATACCACACTTGCATGAACTTGTTCTTGTAAGGCTATAATACAGTTTTACATTTATGTTCTGAGATATAACATGTTGGTTTAAGAACATGTTGGTGATTGGTATGATATATACAGATCCATTTGTTTTCTTTTGTCCCTACAGATCAAGCAGACACTGGGCAGAGCACCAGAACAATATGACAATATATGGTTTTAAATCATGTATATAGTTCTAGTCTGTGTATTTACATGTCTGTAAGATGCAGGTTTCATTTATTTGAAGAAAAACACACATATATTACATTTAATACAGAACATATAATATAATGTAGATACTTGTGTGCATTTGATACAATTTGTGCTTTAGTGTCACTGTTTGCTATGTGTTGTTGAGATTCACATGATCTCATTATGTGTCCATTTCTTAATGATACGGAGTTCATTAACAGTGGAAATGGATTGTTTAACCAAAATGAAATCATCATGAAAGGAGAAAATCAAAGGAAGTTGATTATGTTCATTCTTTTAATCCTGCTATGCTGTTTGGCTCTTTTGCTTTTGGAATAAAAATGAAATATAAAAAATCAATGACTGCATGTGTGGTCAAAAATGACCAGCAATAGGAAATGAATGGGAAAAAGCCGAACACAGAACATGTTTTTATTTGTAAATTAAATACAATAATTGATGCAGACACACAGAAATGATGGTGTGAGACACAAATCCTCAGAGAACATGAACGAGAAATGAATAGGATAAGGTATAAAACGGGCAGAAAAACAGACATGTGCACAATGACACACACATACAAACACTAAACAGTCCAACGCCCACTCAATAAAAATGATTAAACTGGCTAGTTTATCAATTAATCTAAAAACATCTAAAATCATGATGTTCCAAAGAAGGCCCAGTCGCCAAAACCAACATCACAATTGAAAACTAAACAACACGCCCTTAGAACAAACCCAGAACTACACACATAAACATAAGCAACACTGGAATTTTAAACAAGCACGAGAGACAAAGCACAACAAGCCTTTTGTGTCACAAAGAATATCAAAATTGACATCCCAACTGGAATCTGGCTGAAAATAATGCAATCAATTACATTTACATTACAGCATTTGGCAGATGCTTTTATCCAAAGACACTTACATTGGGGCCGTCTAACCAACCAAGGGTTCACCAAATGGGACAAACACCCAATAGAGACTCTGCCAACAGGAGTTTGTAAAAACATTGGTGTTCTTATGGTTTCGCAGAGTTTTGGCTAAACTTTTATTCTTATTTTCATTTATCTCTCTGTAAATCGCTTTGGATAAAATCATACACCAAATGACTAAATGTAAATGTATTTATGTTTTTGGATTGCCTTCTGGGATTTATCCCAAAGATGCTTACCAGATTGGTTGGAACTATTATTTATGGGCTTCTGTGATTAAGACAGTAATTCTTTGTATTTTTTCAGAAACACAGAGTTCAATTACTCATTTCTTATGGCCTAGAGCTTCCTTCAACACGTCCCGGTCCTGACAAGACCATTTCAATTGCAATAATGAATTAAAGGTTAAAACATTGAGGCTCCGTTTCAAGGAATTCAATTATAGAGACTTAAGCATGGATTTTAACAGACAGGGTCATAGATGTTTAACAACAACCTCTACACTTAAATATGTTATGTGTCAGCAACATGAAAAACTATTTATTCTATAAAACCCTGAAATAATTGACAAAAAGCATAATGTGACATTGCTGCCAAACATGATTTGATAAATAAAAATAAGCTGTACTAATCCTACTTGAATAAAGTTCTGTGGCAGGGTCTTTAGACTGTCTATGAAGTCTGACTATCTGAAGTCAGTGAAGAAAGACATCAAATAAGATCACAGCTGTCTTTAGTAAGTAGCAGGTCAAGCAAGAACGTCCAGAAACCATTACAAGTTTTAAAATGATTCAATTGTTATTGATTGTTGTGGGGATTATAGGTTACAGAAGATGTTTAAAGGAATGCTAATGAAAAGATGAAGGCCTTAAGAGAAGTTTTTCTGCCCAACCATAAAAAAATCAAAGCTCATACAGAACCAAAGTGTCAACATGACATTGATGTGTTGTGTTCATACAGTCTGTGGGATCTGCAGTGATCTTCCTCATGAGCATTACAGCATCAGTACTTACCATCTGCCCTTCAGAATAATGTGTGTTCACACTCAAACTCATTTCTACAGAGATTATTCACATGAACGCACATAGTAAGACAAACACAGGTCTTTTAAATAATCTACATTTAGTCTCAAAGAGAATAAAAAGCAGATTTATTTCTATAATCAACACAAGCACGAGACATGTACAGTAAGTGTGTGTTTAATACTCCAAAATAAGATTGAAAGAGATTCAAGGTCTGTCTTTGGCTGCTTTCTGTTGTTGTTCACAAGATCCACCAAGAATCTTTGTGGTCATACCAGTCCCAAAGAAACTTAAGTCATTCAATAATGATTATGGACCGGTTCATTTCTGTTGGAATGTAATATAAGTGCCTCAGGTACACTGCTGAAATCAGATCATTTGCAGTTGGCCTGTGTGGATGTTTTAACCTTTACTTCTTCACTGGAAAGAGTGGAGATAATAGTGTATCAAGTACGGAAACGCTACACTTCGGTGTATCAAGTACAGATTTTTAAGGGAATTTTACTCTGTGAATCTCATGGTGTTATGAGGTCCATCTCTGGAACTGCTCTCCTCTTTCTGCATCACATTTACATCAGATGATACAGAGTCATTACTAACAAGATTCAGTATAATAATAACCTGTATGGCATACACTACACTTCAGGGACTCTGTACTGCAGTTACTTTGTACACTTACTTTTGACCGCAGACTCTCCTGATGACGAGACTTATGCCATGTGGGCAGCACGCAGACTACTTCTGCCTTAAAGCAATGAGGAAAGATGACAGTTTGTCAGAAACCCAACTGGTTTCAAACACAGAGGATCACAAGATCACATCATCTCCCTCTTTGAATATGAAGGGGTCTGGTCCACACTATACTGAAGAATTTCACAGTGACAATCAGCTTCTCAAGTTCAAACCCGATCACTGCTTTTAATATGGATTGCACATCCCGGTAACGCTTTAGATTACGGCCCGCAAAGTACAGAAAAATTAAACTACAGAATATACAGCGAGACTAATTGTAATAATACTGTACTTCTACAGTACATATCTGTAAGTATGGAAGACTTTTACTTGCAGCTAACACAGATATCTCAGACGGGTCAGTGTGTGATGTTTAGTATGTTCAGAAGCGTAACATAACGTAAGAGTGAATGTAATGAAACTCATTTTACAATAACATATTACTCGGAAATTCCTGTTTAAAAGCAGTTGAGCTGTGGTGTGTGGATATTAAAACTAATGGAACGGTTCACAAATTCAGAAATGTAGATATTGATGTGATTTAATGATTCAGTTTATTCAAAATTCAGTTACTAAAATATATTCATAGATTTAATTATTTGTAAAATAATTTGAATTTTTTTATGAATTATTTGTTAATTGGTCTTTATTATTTTACTATTTGGTGTATTATTTTGTTAAATTTGATAAACGTTATTTGGTCAATTATTTCTTTGTTAAATGATTTGTAATTTGTTAAATTTCTTGTTCATTTATAGAATATAAACTCTTAAGAGTACTTTTTTGTGTGTCGTCCATTACTGCAGCCTACACTTACAATCACATTTCTTATAGAGCAAGTAATTCTTTCAAATACGCCTTAAACTTTACTTTGAAAGTGTGATATTTTTATTACACAAAGTTGAGCTTTGACAAGGACGTTCAACAGTTCTAACAAACTCAAAACCAATAACAGTGACAACAGCTGATATGACATCCAGCTAGGTCTGTCACATCCTAACCCCTTCCATATAGGATCGACTATATTACATGAAGTGCCGCTGCCCTCGTGCATATTTCATAAGAAACAAGCCCTGCTCCTATGCTTTAAGCGTCTCTATTTACAGTACAGGCAGGGTAGTTGATTCCTCTCTACTTGAGGTAGTTAACCGACCCTTAAAAGACAAGTTCTCAAAGAACCGCGCTCTGGAATGCCTGACTTTCCCACGTCAGGTGGTTACACCAAAACCTGCAGAAGGTCTCTAGCCAAACGTTTAAGGTTAACAAAGATATTCTCACGAAAAACTATACATCAGCATCATCACGCTCCTCCGAGCCACTTCAAACCCAGGAGAGAAAACAAAACAAAAAAAGGTCTAAATAAAAGTGCGACACATTCGACGTTATGGGAGTCTTGAGAATCTGAACTTCAATTTCCAAAATGTGGGCATGGACACACTCCTTGTGTAAAAACTGCAAGTCCAAGTTGGTGACTGTTGAGTTTTTCTGCATCGTCAGAAGTGGCAGTATATAGGAGATATGCTTGAATAAAGGCTGGAATATCATTGGACCATTGAGACGACTTTAACCTTATAAACACTGTAGAGTCCGGTGTAACCCCATACAACAAGTCAGTCTTCATACTACCTGGTCAGGACCAGCCTCGACCCCTTTCCCCTGCCAAAACAAAACACACATGGTAGCAGATGAAGAATTAGACAGAATCTTCAACAACACGAGATTAGAATCCTAAAAAATCTGATTACGGTTAAGTTAATTTTTATAGAGAAACATTACCATTATAAGCACAGACCTTTAGCACAATATTTAGTGTTTGCAGTCCCATTTTCTTCAATAACACTTACATTTGCTAGGTCGATATAAAATAATATTAATGATACATTTACATTGACCCCTATAGCACATCAATAAATGTGTAATAGTCCTAGAATTAGCAATTGAAAACATTTTTCAAATCATGAACGTGTATGGGTTCTCATGTCATTTTGATTGTGTTATTGACATTGAGCAGTCCGTGTTACTGATGTATGTGACAGGTGAGTGTTCAAAGAGAAGCTTCTGGTTGATCAGCTCCCTCTGCTGTACAGGACTGAGATTAGTTTACATCTGGAGTGAACAGGCACTCCAGATGACATGAACTTCCGTAAATCAATTTAAAGTGATTCAAACAGCCACGTGAATCAATTCATTGTCAAACGTCTCAAGATTTCTAAGATTCACAGTACAAATGACAGTTTTGTCTTAGAGAGTCTTATTCAGTCAGGAAGGACAAAATGAACGAGACTGTGACGAATGAAAGAAAAGTGCAAACCTTTGGTCCGTTTCGCTCGCATGGTGCCTTGCATACGTAAGCAATGTGAAAAAGGGAAAAACAAAACGCCAGAACATGTATGTTGAGAGATAAAGGGGAAAGAATTTTGTTTTGTTTTTTTAAGAAGCTGAGGATCTAAGCCTACAGAGTCTAAAACCTCCTGCCAACACTCCAAGAATGCTCCACCCACACATCACGTACCACTCGACATCGCTGCTGGATGCCACCTCTAGAGCCACGCCCACCTCGTCCGGATCCCGGACCTCCACGCTGAGAGAATCCAGCCCGTCCCCTCGCCATGCCGGAGCCCCGGCCCCTAGACAGCGTGGGCCCGCGAGCTCCTCTGCTGCCCGTTCCTCTAAAGTGAGCTTGAAAGTCTTCATAGCCGTAGTATGGATCTTCGTAGCCTCCTCTGTAGTTGTGATAGTCGTAGCCGTAGTAGTCGTAATAATCCCTGTAGCTGTAATAGTCGTTAGGGTAGGAATAAGATGCTCTCACACCTCGTCCTCTGCCTCGTGATGAAGGCTGCACTTGTGGCGGCCCGTAATAATAATAATCATCATACCTGCAGGAAACAGATGTGATCAGACATATAGACAGAAACACCATTCTGTTTCGTAAAAAAACCTGGAAGAGTCTTACATTTGAGTTTTAGCAGCTTGTCTCTGGGCCTTCCGTTCTTTCCTCTTCTGATCAGGTGGCTTAGCAAAGACTATTTCGATTTGTTCTCCTTCCAGATCCTTCCCGTGCATTTCAGCTAAAGCATATTTCGAGAGGAAGCCCTGTATCTGTATCAAGAGCTGGTGGCAGGACCAGAGACGACGGCTTTATAATTCTAACATCATGGACAATATAGCAGATAAACTGGTAACATGAACTGAACATGAGACCAATGTTTAATAAGCTCAAATATCAGAAATGGTATTCTGCAAACAGTATGTACCTGGTTTAAAATAACAAAATCTGCAACAAGGAGAATTTACTCACAACAGGAGTCTTGACCTTCCTCGCTGTATTTAACAATTCATATCGTGTTATCATTTTGATATGGGATTTTACAAATTTACTTGAAATTACATTACTTTAATTATTACTTTATTTGCAAAAATATACTGTTATCCATCTTCTACGTTTTAAGGTCATCCGTGTTCCTGCATATCTGTGTGTAATTTCTCAAAGCATTTCTGAAAAGTTTTTGATATTTTGATATAAAAGAAATAATGTTATTTGAATCAGATTTACAGCCTCCATTCACTTTGATCCATAAAGCCCAAGCATTCAAACCTGTTTCCAGGTTATTGTAGGAAAAAAATGTTTGATATAGGAAATATATTTATTAATCCTTATAAACACACATTTAGTCAAAAGTAGGCCATCACCTACTGAGCGTCAACCCTGTTACTTGCAACCTTTGTCTACTTTGTTTTAATATAATATGTTGTATTTAACTAAACAAGTCTGATTACAACTGTTGTTTATAATACTACACGTCAAACTAAAGCTGCATATTGTGCAACAGGAGGATGGATTAAACGATGTTCAGGAGATCATTAAAACAGAGAAGGCGTATCCTGAACGCAGACTCAGAGGAGTCCTGGAAGAGCTCAGCCAAGGCTGCAGGTTAGCACTACATCCACCCGTTCGCTCGTGTACATGATTCATATCACTGCAAAATATTCACATAGATGCTAACTTTTCCTTTCAGCCTCAACACAGCATTCCAGATATTTACATTTGGATGATAAGCAACAACAAGCGCATCGCGTACGCTCGCGTTCCCTCCAAAGACATCCTTCACTCTCCGCTGGAAGAAGAGAAGGGGAAAGACTGTGGGAAGGTCCAGACCCTCTTTTTCAAGGTTAGATGTCTTTGACCCGCTGGTGCTCACACTCGTACTCCTCCTGGTCTAAAGAAACTGAATACCTTCAACTTTAATTGAACAATTTACAGTTTCTAACAATCCAACATAGTATTTATTTTGGTTCATTTATATCAATGCACAATGCATCATGAAAATATCATGTATTTTAATACAATATATTCTCTTTATTTTCGTTATTCATCTATTCTTATTATTATTATTATTATTATGTGTATTAACAGTATTGTATCATGTAAAACTGCTTTGCAACAATGACAATTGTGAGAAGCACTAAATAAAATAAAATTAAACTGAATAAAATTTGGATTGATTTATTTTAGAAATCAAAGTAAAATATTTAAGATCAATAATATTTGACCTACCTTATATATTTTATGGATTGATGTAATATTTGTGCAATACAAATAATATGTTTTCCATTGAAATAATTGAATGTTCAATAATATATGGTTTATGACATATTTATGCAGTAAATACTGAATAAAACATTATCATGACAATAAATATATTTATTATTATGATAATATTATTGTTGAGTATAATTTTGACAGATTTGGGGGAAATCTTATAATTTTATATAAAATGTATGCAATTAATATTATATTTAACAGTAAAATACATTATATTACAATTCATTTCCTATGGTGGTCGGTCAGGAGTAAGAATGTGACGCTTGCGTACAAAAGTTAAGTTTCGTACTGTTGTGATAAAGTAACACTGTTACATTGAGCAGAGATTCTTCCTCTCTCCAGCTCCCTGGTAAGAAAAGTTTTGGACCTGCGGGGTGGACCGTTCAGGCCAAAACCGAGCCGTATCTGTGGCTGGGCCTGAACCGACAGCGTAAGGACTACCTGAGCGGATTACCCAACGGGTTTGAGGAGAACAAAGCAGTCAAAGGAGTGCAGTCGTCCCCACCCATCAGTCTACAGTACACCAGTAAGATGACCCAGTAACAGAGCGTTCATCATAATATCGTAGCACTCCAGACTAACGCTTGAATGCCGTGTTTAAATGTGTCTGAACAGTGAAACAGATCTTCCAGCTGAGGGTCCACATGTATCAAGCTCGGAGTCTGTTTGCTGCAGACAGCACGGGACTGTCGGACCCTTTCGCTCGGGTGTTTTTTTCCACTCACAGTCAAGTAACAGAGGTACCATAAACGTCCCACCTAACAGACACTTTGGCTTTGAAATGTTGTGCGTCAGAAGGAGAATGAAATGTGTTGACTGTAATCCGTCAGATCCTGAATGAAACCCTGTGTCCCACGTGGGATCAGCTGATGGTGTTTGATAATGTGGAGCTGTACGGTGAGGCAGGTGAACTGAGAGATGATCCGCCAATAATCGTCATCGAGATCTATGATCAGGACACAGTCGTGAGTGCTCGTGACATTGAGTGTGTGGTTATCGATGACCCTCCCTGCTGCTGTTGTGTGTCCATCTCATTCTCATTCTTTGTGTGAAGGGTAAAGCTGATTTCATGGGCCGCACGTTTGCTAAACCCATAACCAAGATGTCAGATGAGCATTATGGACCTCCACGATTCCCTCCTCAGTTAGAGTATTACCAGATCTACCGGGGTAACGGCACGGCTGGAGAAATGCTCGCAGCCTTTGAACTGTTACAGGTGCGTCATGTTTGTGTGTCTGTACTTTGTGTGTGTGTGTGTGCTCACACATCTCTTGTGTAACTCTTTCAGATTGGCCCCGGTGGAAAGGCTGATCTGCCTCCTATAGATGGACCTACAGATATTGACCGCGGTCCAATTCGGCCTGTTCCTATCGGTAAACAGCTCAGATGTGTATTTATTTTTTTAAACACTTTAAACCGTAAACAGTACAGTGATGGATATAGTACAGTACAGTCGCCCACAACCATATATTTGTATAAACATGACAGAAGTTAGCATGTGAAAATCTCTCTCATGACTTGTTAACTGATCAGGGTGTGTAAATACACCCCAGGTGTTGTTCTGGGGTCTGAGGGACCTGAAGCGAGTGAATCTGGCACAAGTGGATCGTCCTCGTGTGGACATCGAGTGTGCGGGGAAAGGCGTTCAGTCATCGCTGATTCAAAACTACAAGAAGAATCCTAATTTCAGCACTCTGGTGAAGTGGTTTGAAGTGGTGAGTTGTCACTGCGGTGTATCTTAAGAATATCTTCGGGTGAATCACAAACACTTGATAACATTCACACTTGTGGTCAGCTGTGGCCTGGTGGTCAGAAGGTTGCTGATTCGAATCTCAGTGCCAGCAGGTCATGACTGAAGTGCCCTTGAGCAAGGCACCTTACCCCTGATTGCTCTGCAGTAATGTGCCACTGTATAAAAACTACTTGTAAGTCGCTTTGGATAAAAGCGTCTGCCAAATGAATAAATGTAAATGTAAAATGTTGTCGTTCAGGATCTGCCTGAAAACAAACTTTTAAACCCATTCTCATCACGTACGGATAAATAACACTCGCTGTTGCAATATCGTGTAATACACCAATGTTCAGTTGTGTGTGCATACAAATCGTTTATTTTTGCGTGCATATGATCGACCAATTTTAACGTGCATGCAAATTAAACAGCACTTTGCGCTAAAGCTAATGTTAGCGTGCGTGCATATTATAACCTCAACCGTTAAACAAACCCTAAACCTATCTGTGTTATTTAAATTATTTCAGTGTTTCCTCTTCATGTACGACTCAAATTGGCAGCTCTCCATCGAGGTGCACGCAAACATTGGCATATCATATGCACACACTATTGAACTTTGTCGTACGTATTACACGATACTGCGACAGCATGTTATTTATACGCAGATCAATGAGAACGGATAGAACTTTTACACTCACTCAACTGAATTCTCAGGATCATTAAATGGTTCGATTCTCAGGCTGTAGTATATTTGTGTTACTATAGTAAACTGTATTGAATCACGGTATACTGTAGAATATGATATTGTACTATAGTCTGTAGTATGAAAAAAATTATTGCGCTAATTAGTTATCACAACTTAACATTTTGAGTTAAGTTAACTTCTCTAGATTTAACTTGTTGAGATAACTCAAAATCAAAATGCTATAGTATGTAGGAAGTTTACTACCCTTGAAATATAGTATTTCGTAAATACTAAATAAACTAACTGAATATATAAAAAGGATTATTATTAATGTTTTCAATAAATAAACTTCCAAATTAAATGACTTTATCATAATTAATTACTACTGGAATTACAAAATTGTTGGACAATGAAGAAGGTGTTTCAAAACGTTTTAATGGCAATGTACATAATATCATATATGAAAAACAATAAGAGTAAACAATAAGTAACGACATGTGCATTGACTGTGTTGCAGTCGTCTGACGCTGTGGTGAAGGTTGACATGGTGAGTACAGTAAATGTACAGTAGAGTTTTGGTGTTAATTCAGTACAGTATGAAAGTTAAACGTGTGTTGACCGTGTTTATTTTTGTTCTTAACGCTGCGACAGGAGGAAGAGAAGGGTGGAAAAGGCAAAAAGAAGCGTAAGAAGGGGGAGGAGCCAGAGGAGGAGGAGCTAGATGAGAGCATGCTGGACTGGTGGTCCAAATACTTCGCTTCTATTGAGACACCGAAAGAAGTGAGACGTTCTTATACAATATATGATCATTTTCAAAAATCTTGTTTTTTTGTGCATTCCAACTGATATCAATCAAACTGCAGAAGCTTTGTTTTGATTTAAGCCATAATAACATAAAAATACAGCTTATTAACACAATAAAAACATGATAACATCATAAAAAATAATAAAGTTATATACTCTTCATATATAATGTATTTTAAAAACATGTAAGCTAGTAGCCTATATGACAATTATGTTCCTTTAAACTGAAACATGACTATACAGGAGCCTTCATTTAACTGTTTTAAATGTGTAATAATGGTTCTTTAAGGTTATTAAAGCACAAGAAGCCGAGGCTGAAGAGAAGGATGATGTCGACTCTGGAGAAGGTAACTCAGTATTAACATCATAGCGGATCAGAGGTTTTTCAAAATAAAGTTCATACAATACAACCTCTATTGCGTTAAATACTTGTTTTCTTTTGTTAGGTAAAAGCTTGTGTACATATTACACATTTTTATGATGTTTGCATGTTTATCTTGATCTGACAGGCAGGAGGAAGCGAGGGAAGGGAAGGAACAAGCCAGCGCCTGGAGAGAGCGGACCAGAGAAGAAGAAGCAGAAAATCGAGGAGCTGAAGGTCCATAAATATACACACTTAAGATTGAAAAAGTCCAGTTGTTCTTCATGTGTGGTTTCATGTGAAGGTCTTATGTTCTTCACAGATGTATAACAGAGAACTTGAGATTGAATACAACAGTTTTGAAGACTGGCTTCACACCTTTAATCTGTTCAGAGGGAAATGCTCAGACGACGCTGATGTGGACCAGAACGCAGCCGATGAGGACAGACTCATTGGGAAATTTAAGGTCTGTTGTTGAGTTTTCTTCTCTGTCATCAGGGAAGAGGGCCATTTAACACTCATTGGATAAGGCAACCAAGATAGCTACATTGTGTCGGCCCAGATCCGTCCCACTTCTGGCTCGCGTGAGATGTATCAAATGCAGGCCGGATCTGGGCCAACACTAAGTGGCTGTCTAGGAACAAACAGGAAACAAAATGTTACTCAAGGACACTAAGATGTCAAATTTCTGTTCAGTTGAATGAGTTTTTTTTATCTGTGTGCTCTGCAGGGATCTTTGTGTATCTATAAAGTTCCTCTGTCAGATGAGTTTTCCAGAGAAATGAGCTTTGATTCCAACATGGGCATGTTCCAGAACATTCCTCACAACGACCCAATAAACGTCATGGTCCGAGTCTATGTCGTCAGGGTATGTGCGACTCACATAACTGCGGTTTTATTCTGTTTGCATATGTTTAATAATAATTTATGATTGCACGACTTTGTCTCAGGCAACAGATCTCCATCCCGCAGACATCAATGGGAAAGCGGATCCTTATGTCGCAATTAAGCTCGGAAAATCCGAGATAAAGGACAAAGAGAGTTACATCTCTAAACAGCTCAACCCTGTGTTTGGAAAGTTAGTACATTAGCTGTCATTCTCATTCACCTCAATGATATAAATATTACAATCGGAATGAACTAATTTACTCCAAACATTTATATCTTTTGATATTGAAGCAACACTACCGATGGATTCCACCCTCACCGTGTCCATCTATGACTGGGATTTGGTGGGGACCGATGATATGATTGGAGAGACGAAGATTGATTTGGAAAACCGTTACTACAGCAAACACCGGGCAACATGTGGCCTCACCTCCAGCTATGCAATGTAAGCATTGATCTGCTGCTGTCATGATCTGGAGTACATACTGTATTTACACTACAATATCAATAACTTTACTTGTGCTGCTGTTTTGTGAAGTCATGGCTATAACGTGTGGAGAGACCCCCTGAAACCGACGCAAATCCTTGCCAAACTCTGCAAAGACAGCAAAATGGATCAGCCCCAGTATGGCCCGGGAGAAAGAGTGAAGGTGGCCAACCGAGTTTACACGGGACCCACCGAAATCGAGGATGAAAACGGTATTACCATGAAGCATTTGAAATGAACCAGCTCGGGAGGAATTTAGAAATAATTTCGTAATCAGTTTTGACATTTTTGCTCATGAGCTCCAATGTAAAATCTGTAAGATATAAAGCCAGCTGGTTAAACAGCAGTGATGGGGTTCTAGAGTTCTTAAACATCTCTATGACAGGACTGAAGAAACAGACGGATGAACATCTGGCTCTCGCTGTGCTCAACCGCTGGGATGATCTGCCAAGGATTGGCTGCAAACTGGTTCCAGACTACGTGGAGACCAGACCTCTCCTGAATCCCGATAAACCCGGCATCGAGCAGGTCAGGAATGATCTAACAGACAGATGATCCGTCCAGAGATAAAGATTATGAATTAACGTGTGATTATTATGATGCAGGGACGAATTGAGATGTGGGTGGATATGTTTCCAAAGGATATGCCTGCGCCTGGACCTTCTCTTGATATTTCCCCACGAAAACCAAAGAAGTAAAGTCCATTTACTGATCCTAATACAGCATTTCATCTCTGTGATGTTGTTGTAATGATATTGTAATGATGGACAGATTCGAGCTGCGGGTGATCGTGTGGAACACAGATGAGGTCGTTCTGGAGGACGATGACATCTTCACGGGAGAAAAGTCTAGTGACATATTCGTTCGCGGGTATGACGTCACGCGTGACATCACTACACAAACACCAATTTAATGACTTGAAGTAATGAAATGAAGATGTTGTTTTCACGTTTGTATTGACCAGCTGGCTGAAGGGTCAACAGGAGGATAAACAGGACACTGACGTCCACTATCATTCACTGACCGGCGAAGGAAACTTCAACTGGCGCTTCATTTATCCCTTCGACTATCTGCAGGCAGAGGAGAAGATTGTCATCTCAAAGAAAGAGTCCATGTTTTCCTGGGATGAGACCGAGTATAAGATTCCTGCCCGACTGAATTTACAAGTCTGGGATGCCAATCATTTCTCCGCCGATGATTTTCTGGGTGTGATGTTGGATTTTTTATCATAAAGAGAATCATTAAGAGTCTCAGTCGTCTTTCATGTCATCACACAAATGTTTGTTTGGGATTCAGGTGCAATTGAACTGGATCTCAATCGATTCCCTCGCGGGGCCAAGACGGCCAAGCAGTGCTCCATTGACATGGTGATCAATGAACAGGACATGCCCATGGTCAACATCTTCAAACAGAAGAGAATTAAAGGATGGTGGCCGTTCGTGGCCAGAGATGAAAACGATGAGCTGGAAATTACAGTAAGTAACCAAGTCACCAATGAATCTAGAAATCATAAAGGCTTAGGAGAAATAAACATGAGATGAGACTGTAGAGGTCAAATAATCTGGATTTGGGTAAATTTGATGAGTAATGTTTGAGTTCATATCGAGATCTTCAACAATATTGATGTTTGGCAGACAAATTTGTGTTTGAAACATTGTTGAGATCTCTTCAGAAACTCTATTTCTTTGGAGAAATATCTCGTACGATACTATCTCTTGCTGGATGCAGATTAAGAAAAAGTTTCCATTTGCTCTCCATTTATCTCATTGATGTCTAGAAGAAATATTTGAGATATTACAGAAAGCTCATCTGTGATTTATCTTTGGTTGAATGTTCAGTATTTACATCGGATCAATGTTGCACACCGCTTCTTGAGACTCATTGCTTTATCTTCACACTGAGTCTTAAAAGCACAAAGGTTTGGACAGTAAAATTCAGATTCCGGACCTTCAGCACACACTCGTTCACACAGGTTTTATTTCCTCAGGGGAAAGTAGAAGCGGAGCTCCATCTGATGACGAGTGAAGAGGCTGAGAAGAGTCCTGTGGGTGAAGGACGCAATGAACCCGAACCACTCGAGAAACCAAAGTAAGATCTACAAAACCTTTTCATCTATTTCCCTTTTTAACATCCCTCGTATCTTATCATTCAAATTAAAACGCCATTCACACATTATGTGATTTTGTGTAATAAATAAAAGGGACAGTTTAAAGTTACAAAAGAATGTGGTTTCCTAGAAATAACACAGAGATGTGTTCAGTTACAGACCGCACACAACATGTGGTAATGGTTTAAGAGTGTAGTATTAAGTAGTGTACTTACAGTACAAGTAAACTAGTACTCGTACCAACAACATAAAGTATTAAATAAAAAAATAAAAAATATACTACAACTTTGCTCAATTTTATTTAATAAAAGGAACTTAAATGAGCTTTACATATTTTTTCTTAGCATGTCCATAAAAAATAACATTTACTTTTATATGTACACGACTAAAGTTATGGCACATTCAGTCAGGACAAGAAAGCTGCGTTGTGGTACTGAGTTTGACCCGACACAACCTTCCTGTGGTTCATCAGTCCACTAAAGCCAATCCGCCATCTCATCTGCAAACAATACAAGTGTCTTATTATCTCAAGTGTTTTGGCTTTGTTGCTATCAGCCATGCTGGGGCTGTTTTTCTACAGTATACCCACATACATGGTAAAAAAACACTTCTAGGGGCTTGAAAGGCTTTCTTGTGCTCTTCAGTACGTCTGTCCCAATGATATTTCTGATACTTGATGGTTGGAGAAGTCTTACTGTCTCTCAACTTTGTTCAAAATCATTCAATACAATACACTGAACAGTTAATCAAACCCGAACTAACAATATGTCAACATTTGACAGAGCTTTTATATTCTCATGCATAGTTGCGTAGACATAATAACAAAGATGTCTGGTTTGCATCTCCAAGGTTTTTTTAGTAGTTCTTGATCAGAGCAGCACAAACTACGGTCTTTATTATTAACTTATTATTTATGATAAGCTTTAATTTCAGTATTTTTAGTCCATAACTGAATGCTTTCATTCTGAATCGATTTGATATTAACAAGCATGTTCATGTTCACGTTCATTAAATGTCAATTTGTTAACCAAATTCGATTATACTAGAATACATTTAGCTATTCAGACAAAGCTGAAGTTTTTCATGGAATTGACTGGTATGACTAATACACGTAGAAATTTGCAACGAACTTCCAGCAACTTCATTGTGTTAATCCATGAGATAAACATTGTGAAACTGGCAATGTCTGTGTTAAAAGTCCGTGTTTAAAAGTTTGTTTACTGGTTTTGTTCCACCAGCCGTCCTGACACGACATTCCTGTGGTTCCTTAGCCCACTAAAGGCAATCCGCTATCTCATCTGCAAACAATACAAGTGGCTGGTCATCAAAATTGTGTTGGCTCTGTTGCTCTTAGCCATGCTGGGGCTGTTTTTGTACAGTATGCCCGGATACATGGTGAAAAAACTTCTAGGGGCTTGAAAAGCGTTCTCCTCCTACTTACAAGACATGGATGACATTTTGTGATATTTGTTTGTTGGACTAGTCTTATTGTTTTCAATTTTGTTCAAAATCACGAATGCAATAAACTGAATGAATAATGTAAAATGAAATAACCCAAAATATTTCTGACCTACACGCAGCAATTGAAAAAGCATACATTTCTTTCCAAGCATAGTTGCATAGAATTAAACAAAAAAACGATCTGGTCTGGTTTGCATTTACGAGACTAATGTCAAATGTTGTTTTTGTATTGATTCAGAAGTCTCTGGGTAATGGTTTGCATGAAAGTTGACTATTTATATTGCATTACTGCTATGTGTTATTGTGTGCTTTGAATCTAACCAATAAATGAATAAAAACTATAAAATGCATTTGTTTTCTTACCAGTTCTTGATAAATGCATCTTAAATCATATTTATTCTTGTTTTCTGTTTTTATCTGTTGATGATTGAGTGTATTGTGATGTTATCAAGCACCTTTTAACATGTTAAATGTTCATTTAACGTTTATTTGTCAGCATGTTACGAAATAATTATTCGGATTTCCTAAACAAATGCAATTTCTCTTATTGACACTGCTCTGTTTCGATACACATAACAACATATGTCCAATGCATTTGTTAATGAATAAGGACATTTGAAAACTGCCAAAAGTTGAAATTCAGTGTTTACAATGTTGTTTACCGTTTTTGTTCCACCAGCCGTCCTGACACGACCTTCCTGTGGTTCCTAAGTCCGCTCAAGGCAATCCGCTATCTCATCTGCACACAATACAAGTGGCTGGTCATCAAAATTGTGCTGGCGCTGCTTCTGCTCGCCCTCCTTGTCCTGTTCCTCTACAATATGCCCGGCTATATGGCCAAGAAACTTCTGGGAGTCTAAGAGAAGAAAGTCCCCTACATCCTTATAAAACTTCTAAAGTACCTTTACTTGGCATTCACTGTTTGTTTTTTCGCTTGGTGTGACTTGCTTTTTTATTTTCAAGTTTAGAAATGACAACTTGGGGTTAAAGAGAAGGCAAATCCCACGATGAACTTCTATCATAGCAAGTGTTCTGCTGTTGGACTCATATTTTCAATAAACCTATTGGCATTATTGTGTTTTGTTACAAAATTGCCAAAGCAATAAATAAAGTTTCCTCAAAAATCACATAGTGTTTGACCTTCTGTCTGTAATGTGTTTAAAGAATGATACCACTGTAAATATCACTGTATATCATGAGGTATCCATGTTGATGAAATGGCAACATCATTTAATCTCATCACATTGGCAATAAGAAGTAGACACATTAATACTACATATACCTCAAACCCTATTTCTGTGATGGAGCTGGTGTGTAGAAAGACATTATCGCCAACACTTCTTCTGGAGACCTGCGGTCTGGTTTCAACAAATCAGTATGTAGGAAGATTTTATGTTGAAAACAATAGTTCACAAAAAAGGCTTCAGCTTGGTTATTACACCAACTTATGATCAACATTACTACATTTTAAAATGAAATGATATTGCTGGGGTTAGTTTTACAGTGAACATGTTTTACACCAAACGGTAGGTTTTGAATCTTGGGAACAATATGTAGGTTTTACTTTGATAAAAACAGAGAAGCGCATGTTGCTACAGGCAGGACTGCCTGCACTTGAAATAGAGAGCCGCAGAGATGACGTATTTTTCTATGCAAAACCCCGGAAGCGAGTTAGCATTTAAAGACTTCTGGTTCCATCGCCCCAAAGTCTATTTATCAGTTTTTGGTATATCGCCTGAAAAAGGACTGTGGCTAACAAAACTTCGAAATATTTTTGTGTGTAAAATCTACCACATTAAACACACCAGTTATAACCTGTTTGTGATTTTTTTAACCTTAATTGTGTTTTTAAAATAGCGGTTGCTAAAAGCGACTACTTCCTTTTCTTATAAATAATGCAACATGGCCACAAAACTCTAAAAACATTGTTGGGGATCCATTCACAGAGTAAGTATACTTACCAGGGAACACATTTTTAATAAAAGTTTGAAAACGTTGTCAGAGGTTTGGTGGTGGTGAGGTTGATATTGAGATATCGTAGTGTAGTCTGTTGATAGCCTTGGGTTAGCTTTTTACTTCACTTCGGCCGATTAGGTTGGACTACAAAAATACATCATCTCTCAGGTTCTGGATATAGGCCTATCTAGACATTTTGTTTATCTTTGACATTTTCAGACCAAGTGTTGTAGTACTCCAGACCGGTCTCAAGACCATTTTTTGATGGTCTTGGGTATTGTCTCGGCCTCGACGGTCTTTGATATCGGTCTCAGACTGTGAGGTCTCTGAATTTTATTTCAAGAACGGTCTAGACTATAACTTTGGGAATTCCACTGAATTGCTGGTGCATTTTCTGATTTATGTGTTAAAACCATTCATGTGATTGATGATGTGATTGTCAGGTCTCAAGTCTAGCACTTGTTATGGAAATTTTCTAGTCTAGCTTCTTGATGTGTCTATCTATATGTTTACGAAGTGTTTATCTATGTTTTCTTTTCCTATGTTATCATGTTTTTCTCTATACGCGTCATACCACTCTGCCTTTGCCCTCGAGCAGAGGCCAAGATGTTCTGTTTGGAATAACGGGCATCACTTCTAGTAAACCAGCTCGGGATTCTTGCTAGGGGGCAAAGGGAGGGGGTGTCAGGGATCTCGGGGAGAGATCTCAGGGGAGAACCCAATTGCAGGCAGACGCGGGGATGAAGTGGTTAACAAAGGGATTTTAATAATATTAAACAGAAAACAAAAACCCACGAGGGGGTAAAACAAACAGGAAAATAATGACAACTAGGACACAGATAAACTAAACTGGAAAAAATAAACACTAAGGACTAAACTAGACTGACTCACCAAACTACAAAGAACAAGAACAAGATACTTGGAAAAAACTAGACTCAGAATACACGAATGAGGAACAAATCACAGGGTACAGCAACCAATGAACAAGCACAGGTGTTACGACCGCTAGGGGTCAGCCGCAACAGGAAAAGGAAAGAGTCCCAATACCACGCAGTTGCCAACAATAAATATATTTATTGTTTAAGGGTTTAGTATCAGGGGCAGACACGGCCAAAATAACAAACAAAACAAACTTTTCTTTAAGCTCTACATTTCCTAAAACAAAAGAATAACAAAATACACTTTAAACTTACCTACCTCCCTAAATGAAAACAAGGTGAAAAGATAGATACCAAAATAAAATGGCGTCAAACCCCCTACCTCCCTTGTCTTGGCAAAGGTATATATACAAAATATTTACGTGAGATACATGTAGGCGACAGTTACGTGGCCAATGATGTACAACAGAATCACAAAAATTATAATCAAACAGGCGTGGGTTGGTTAATAAAAAAAAAAGAAGTCACAAATCACAATCCTAAGATAATTACTCACAGCACAATCTCAAAAACCCATTAACACTCTCATCAAATAGGAAACACGAAACACAATGGCATGAAGCACTAAAGTCAACAAGGCTCAACAGAAGAAGAGGCCTGTTGAGCGTTTGGGGAGGTCCTTATATCTGGATCAGGTGTGGAGGAGAAACCAATCGCAGCCTTCAACCAATTACCACCAGATACCGCCCACCTGTAACAAACAACTACATGCACATACACAGAGACAATAATACATAGAATGGATTCAATGAGCAAATGACTCAGGCTCATAACACCCCCACCCACAAAAATAAAACATACACTGTTTTACCGATCGACACGGGATAGTGAATCAGCAATGACATTGTCGATACCCTTTTTATGACATATCTTCAAGTTGTAACTTTGGCAGATTAGTGACCATCTCATAAGACGATGATTAGCATTTGACATGCGCTGGAGGAATATAAGAGGGTTATGATCAGTGTAGACAGTAACAGGCTGTGAGCTCGAACCAATGTAGACCTCAAAATGTTGGAGAGCGAGAATTAAGGCAAGAGCTTCTTTTTCAATGGTACTGTAATTAAGCTGATGCTTGTGGAATTTTTTTGAAAAGAAACTAACTGGGTGATTCAAACCAGCAGCGTCTGTCTGAAGTAGGACGGCACCTGCACCGGTACCGCTAGCATCAACTTCTAAAAGGAACGGCTGTTCAAAACAGGGGGCAGCAAGAACAGGGGCACTACAAAGCAAAGTTTTCAAAGCCTCAAAAGCGAATTGACATTCCAAAGACCATTTGAATGGGACTGCTTTGCGTAATAATGCAGTGAGAGGACAAGCAACGTCAGAAAAGTTCTTGCAAAAACAGCGGTAATATCCAGTCATCCCAAGGAATCGACGGAGGCCTTTCCTAGCCGTGGGAACTGGGAAATCAAGGATCGCTTGTATTTTGGAGTTAAGTGGACAAACCTGACCATTACCAACCTCCTTTCCTAGGTACGTAACAGTGGCACAACCAAATTCGCATTTTGACAAGTTGAGTGTGAGGTTAGCATCTCTTAGATGTTTGAAGACATCGTCCAAGGTTCTGAGGTGATCTTCCCACGTATCTGAATAGCACACAACATCATCAAGATAAGCTTCACAATTAGACACATCAGACAACACTATGGACATTAAACGCTGAAAGGTAGCTCCAGCATTTCGAAGGCCAAATGGCATTACTTGGTACTGTAGAAACACATCAGGGGTGGCAAAAGCAGAGATTTCAGATGCTCGACCTGTGAGTGGCACCTGCCAATACCCTTTGAGTAGATCAAGCTTAGTCATAAATTTAGCATTACCCACACGGTCAACGCAATCTTCCATGCGAGGAAGTGGAAAGGAATCAGCTTTTGTCAAAGCATTAACTCTCCTATAGTCGGTGCAAAACCTTGAGGTACCATCTGACTTGGGGACAAGTAGACATGGTGAACACCATGGACTAGCACTAGGAACTGCTAAATTATGCTCTAACAGGTACTGAGTTTCTTGCTTCATCAGTTCTTTCTTAACTGGGTTGACACGATAAGCGTTTTGTTTAACTGGGACATGCCGACCAACATCTATATCGTGTTTTATTACATGGGTAGTTGAAGGAAAATCGTTAAACAAGGTCGGATACCTACTAATCAGATGGGTAATATCGGCATGGGCAGATACAGATAAGTGTGACAATTTTTCTGATAAGTTCGACAACGTTTCAGTGTTCTGTAAACGAGCAGACAGGAACGAGGCACTATTCATTCTCAAATCATCACTTTCAGGTGAATACTCCGATAATGGCACTGTAACTGGTACAACAGTAGCAACAGGTATGTTAATGTCCCTAAAATCAGAACGCGACACGTATGCCTTAAGCATATTAACATGACAAACGCGTGACTTCCTTCTACGATCAGGGGTATTAACAACATAGTCGGTATCTCCTAGCTTCTCCTTAATCTCATATGGCCCAGCGAATTTAGCTTGGAGTACAGAACCTGGTACTGGAAGTAAAATGAGAACTTTGTCTCCAGTGTGAAATGAACGCTGTACCGCCTTCTGATCATAGCGTTTTTTCATTTGACTTTGGACTGTACCGAGTGAGCGTTTGGCCAACACCCACACCGTATGTAGTCTCTCACGGAATGAACTGACATAATCTAGGACACTGGTTGTTTGAGACGGATGTTTAGTAGAAAGAATTTGCTCTTGCAAAATCTTCAATGGACCACGAACCGTGTGTCCAAAGATTAACTCAGAGGGACTGAAACCGAGTGAGGCTTGGGTAGTATTTCGAACTGCAAATAACAAGAGCGGGATCTCTTCATCCCACTCTTTTTCATTCTCCACACAGAAAGTTCGAAGCATTGATTTTAATGTTTGATGAAATCGTTCGATAGCGCCTTGTGACTGAGGGTGGTATGCACTGGATACCTGATGTTTGATATTTAACTGTTTCATTACCTTCGCGAACACTCTGGACATAAAATTTGTGCCCTGATCAGACTGAATGCATTTTGGCATTCCAAATGTAGTACAGAACTTAACGATTGCTTTAACAATCGTTGGAGCTTTGAGAGAACGTAGTGGTATTGCCTCAGGAAATCTGGTCGACGCACACATTAACGTTAAAAGATAAGCGTTTCCAGACTTCGTTCTGGGCAATGGACCAACACAGTCGATCAGAATCCGTTCAAATGGTTCACCGAGCACTGGTATGGGCCTCAGTGGCGCTGGGGGAATAACCTGATTTGGTTTACCTGCTATTTGACAAGCGTGGCAGGATTTACAAAATTTGGCTACATCTAATTTCATCGAAGGCCAAAAGAAATGCTTCAACAGATAATCATACGTTTTCCGAATCCCAACATGACCAGAAAGT
Organism: Barbatula barbatula; assembly: GCF_947034865.1. Taxonomy (NCBI): domain Eukaryota; kingdom Metazoa; phylum Chordata; class Actinopteri; order Cypriniformes; family Nemacheilidae; genus Barbatula; species Barbatula barbatula. Next base: position 1,485,443 of record NC_136765.1, on the reverse strand, counting down.
TCATGATCATGCGCAACACTCATTACCTGCTCTCTGTAAGGTTTCGGGACAACAACCTGAAAGACAGTGCTCCAGTCATTATCTGCGTGACTTGGAGTCCACTTACGCATCAGTACGCCATCTTCGAGGAAGTACGCCACAGGATGCTCTGACAGCACAGACGGCTCAACAGTAATTGCCATACAGTGACTCAAAGTTTGATCAACATGTTGTGCTTCAATTAACTGTGGCTTCCCAAAGGATAGATCAACATTAGGAAGTGCACACACATCTATCTTAATTGCCTCAACTTCCTTCTCTGACTGGGCAAAATCATCAACACACATAAAAGAATTAGAAAGATCTACAGTTTCCTTAAATTTGCGAGCTTGAGCTCGTGTCACAACACATGTGCTAAACACATCAGGAAATTCTTCCTTCAACACATCTTCCTCACTCACATTAGGAACATCTATTACTTCCGGTAAACAGAAAACTTTTTTACCTGCCAAATCGTTCCCCAGAATGAGCGATACACCCTTTACAGGTAGTTCAGCTCGGACTGCCAGCTTAACAATTCCTGAAATTATTCCAGATCGCAAGAACACTTTGTGCACGGGAACTTTAACTACTGCAAGATCAATGCCTTGCACTAACACATCAGAATCACAACTTGATTGTTTAGAGAATGATAACACACTTTCCAAAATAAATGATTGCGCAGCGCCGGTATCCCTTAGGATGCGGATACGCTTCGTTTCTGACTCATTTTCGCTCAATGACACAACGCCCTCACAAATAAACGGTTCAAAAGTAGACTCAATCACTGTATTCAAAGAAACATGCCCAGGTAACAAACTATGTCGTTCCACCAATGAAACGCTTTTCGAAGGATATGCTTTCCTGCTAACCTTGCGTTTCAAAGTAGGACAAGTGGCAATGAGGTGACCCACTTCATGACAATAAAAACACTCACGGCTTTCACTATCGTATACAGCAGAAACGTTCTTAGGTGCTGCTGCGGTATCCTTAGAGCTGCGAACCCGTTCAGGGAAATTACGCCTGGAGGATGAAAACACTACTCTATGAGTAAGCACAAACTCATCAGAAAAAACAGCAGCGTCAGAAAGAGAGGAAGCTTTCTGCTCATTTAAGTAAACCACGATTTTCTCTGGTAAACAATTCTTAAACTCCTCCAACAATATTAGCTCTTTAAGCTGTTCAAACGTGACCACCTTGTTAGCAGCGCACCATTTTTCAAACAAATTTGCCTTGTCTCTCGCAAATTCGACAAATGTTTGACTAGAGGTTTTTACATGACTACGGAATTTTTGCCGGTATGCTTCGGGGACTAATTCATAAGCGCGTAAAACAGCATTTTTCATCACATCATAGTCCAAACTCTGTTCAAGTGTCAATGCTGAACAGACTTCTTGAGCTTTCCCGACGAGTTTGCATTGTAATAACAGTGGCCAAATATTTCGTGGCCATTTTAACGTGGCGGCGATTCGCTCAAACACTGTAAAGTAAGTGTCAACCTCGCTCTCTCGAAACAATGGGACTAGGGCAATTTGTCGACTAATATCAAATTCAGGTTGACTTACTTGAGGGTGTTGTTGTGGTGCGGTACTCGGTGTGGAGGCAATGATGGGTGTCGGCACGGTCCCGCTTACACCAGGCACATCAACAGCTGATGGGTGAATAGGTGATATCGCTTTAAGCTCAAGATCCAGCTCCTTGAGCTTGATATCTCGATTAGTTTCCAGCTCAACTGTGCGTACATGTAACACCTGACTCTCGTAACGTTGCCTGCCCAATTCCACCTCTAACTCTTTCAGTTTGATTGCCAGTAAAGGATCGGGCGGAGAAGGTAAGTCGACAGGATCCATGCTCACCAGCTCCTCAGAGTCGGGTTTCTCACCCTCACCTGCGGACACCGGCAACGGAAATGCAACACCCGCCGACTCACTCTCCTTTGGCCAAACTCCGAGCTCCACCAAGTGTTTATAAATCACCTCCTTAATCTCCCGTTTCACTGCACCGCGAGGAACTGTGATTTGATATAAATGTGCAACCGAAAACAGATCTTCTTTGCGGCAGATGTCTAATTGCTGGGGCGTTGGTTCAATCGCAAACCTCTCTAGTTCAAATTTCGAGGCCATTCTGAATTCCCTTCCCCTTAAAGTAAAAAACCACTAGCCAAACAACAAACAAAGCAAATTTCATAAGTTCTTATATCGCGATGATGAAACTCCAAATAGGTATTTGAAAATTTCTTTTAAGACGAGCCCCCAATTTCTGTTACGACCGCTAGGGGTCAGCCGCAACAGGAAAAGGAAAGAGTCCCAATACCACGCAGTTGCCAACAATAAATATATTTATTGTTTAAGGGTTTAGTATCAGGGGCAGACACGGCCAAAATAACAAACAAAACAAACTTTTCTTTAAGCTCTACATTTCCTAAAACAAAAGAATAACAAAATACACTTTAAACTTACCTACCTCCCTAAATGAAAACAAGGTGAAAAGATAGATACCAAAATAAAATGGCGTCAAACCCCCTACCTCCCTTGTCTTGGCAAAGGTATATATACAAAATATTTACGTGAGATACATGTAGGCGACAGTTACGTGGCCAATGATGTACAACAGAATCACAAAAATTATAATCAAACAGGCGTGGGTTGGTTAATAAAAAAAAAAGAAGTCACAAATCACAATCCTAAGATAATTACTCACAGCACAATCTCAAAAACCCATTAACACTCTCATCAAATAGGAAACACGAAACACAATGGCATGAAGCACTAAAGTCAACAAGGCTCAACAGAAGAAGAGGCCTGTTGAGCGTTTGGGGAGGTCCTTATATCTGGATCAGGTGTGGAGGAGAAACCAATCGCAGCCTTCAACCAATTACCACCAGATACCGCCCACCTGTAACAAACAACTACATGCACATACACAGAGACAATAATACATAGAATGGATTCAATGAGCAAATGACTCAGGCTCATAACAACAGGACAATGAACACGAGGATGTTTTATAGGGGAAACAAACACAGGATAATTGACAAGGGTCAGGTGCGGGTAATGAAACACTCAGGGAAGGTTAACGAGGAAACGAGATGGCGGGAACAAAGACACGGACCAGAGAGAGAGCATAGAAAGCTGATTAGCCAACATCTCTCTCTCACATAAAACATAAGACTTTGTCATGAATCTGCCTCAAGACCAAGAATAGACATGACATGAAGGCAGATTCATGACAGGGGGTGTCACGTGGAAATAATATATAAGCCCTGTAAGCGAGAAGGAGGGCGCCTTCTCTCTGCACCATGCTTGTGATTCAATTCAATTCAATTCAATTTTATTTATATAGCGCTTTTCACAATTTGCATTGTTCCAAAGCAGCTTTACAGGGGAAAAACGAAAAACCCAAGAAAGGGTAAAACACACTACATGGTGTTTTATATAATAAATCCAATTATTCTAGTAAATAATATTTAGCATATTTGCTTTAAGTGAATGCTTGGCTGAAAAGATGCGTTTTTAATCTAGATTTAAATTTGGCGAGTGTGTCTGATCCTCGAATAATATCAGGAAGGCTATTCCAGAGTTTAGGTGCTACGTATGAGAAAGCTCGACCCCCTTTGGTGGATTTAGTTATTCTAGGTATTATCAAAAGTCCTGCATTTTGAGATCTTAGAGAGCGTGATGGGTTGTAGTGTGATAGAAGCTCTGTTAGGTAGGTAGGGGCTAAACCCTTTAAGGCTTTATAAGTGATTAAAAGAACTATAAAGTCAATACGATACTTAATGTGTAGCCAGTGAAGGGTTGATAACATTGAGGTTATGTGATGGTATTTTCTGGACCTGGTTAGAACTCTGGCAGCTGCGTTCTGAACTAACTGTAGTTTGTTTATTGATGATGCAGGACAAACACTAAGTAGCACATTACAGTAGTCAAGTCTTGAGGTCATAAATGCATGAATAAGCTTCTCCGCGTCAGCAACACACAGAATATTTCGTAACTTGGCAACATTTCTTAGGTGGAAAAAGGCTGTTTTTGTGACATTTGAGATGTGATTTCGAAATGACAGGTTGCTGTCTAATACAACGCCTAGATATTTTAATGTATTTGTGCGTGTCTTTGGTCCGATAAGTAATATTTCTGTTTTATTAGAATTTAAAAGAAGGAAATTACAGGTCATCCAATGTTTTATATCTTCAATGCACTCTGCCAGTTTGGATAGCTGGGAGGAATCATCTGGTCTTGATGAGATATATAGCTGAGTATCATCTGCATAGCAATGGAAGCTAATTCCATGTTTTTTAATAATGTTTCCAAGGGGAAGCATGTATATGGAGAACAGCACGGGTCCTAGAACCGATCCCTGAGGTAATCCATAATTTACTTGCGTTAGATTGGATGATTCCCCATTTAAATGGACAAATTGATGTCTGTCTGACAAGTAAGATCTAAACCATTGTAGTGCCTGTCCCTCAATACAGGTATAATTGTGTAAGCGATCTAGAAGTATGTTATGGTCTACGGTATCGAACGCAGCACTAAGGTCAAGCAGGACCAGGAGTGAGATGTTACCTTTATCTGATGCTATAAGCAGGTCGCAGTTTCAGTGCTATGATGCGATCTAAAGCCTGACTGAAACTTTTCGTGCATGTTGTTATTTTGTAAGAAAGAGCACAACTGAGTACACACTACTTTTCTAGTATTTTAGACAGGTATAGGAGATTTGAAATCGGTCTATAGTTTCCTAGTTCATTTGGATCTAAGTTTGGTTTCTTGATAAGTGGCTTAATGACGGCCATCTTAAAGGGTCCTGGGACATGGCCTAGCTTAATTGACGAGTTAATAATGTTGTAAATGGGCTCAATTGCAACAGGTAGTAACTATTTTAATAATTTAGTTGGTATGGGGTCTATAAGCAAGTTGTAGGTTTAGAAGTTGCTATAAGTTGAATTAAATCTTCCTGTTTTATAGGTGAAAAACGCTGAAGCCTTTGTTTTGGAGTGATGGTTGGTGCTAATTCATAGGACAGATTTGGAGGCTGAGTTTTTACAATTTTGTCACGAATGTTTTCGATTTTCTCTGTAAAAAATATCATGATGCTACCGAGGTGCGGTGGAATAGCCAGGTCAGGTGGTGTTTATTTGTTAATTTAGCGACTGTGCTAAATAGAAACCTTGGATTGTTTTGTTGGTTTCTATGAGGTTACGAAGGTGCTCAGCCTTTGCTGCTTTTAGTGCCTTTTTATAACAATTTGCACTCTCTTTCCACGCCATTTTAAAGACTTCTAATTGAGATTTTATCCATTTGCGCTCTAGTTTACGTGTTTCTCTTTTAAGGGCACGAGTGGTGCTATTGTTCCATGGTGCAATATTTTTCTCATTAATCTTTTTGACTTCGTAGGTGCAACAGCTTCTAATGTATTAGAGAAAATAGTACCCAATTTCCTGGTCATGTCATCGAGTGATTCTTTATTTATTGGTATGGTTATTAAAGGAGTCAGATCTGGCAAGCTCTTTGCGAAGCTATCTTTAGTAGCGGAGGTGATTGTTCTACCCTGTCGATAACGAGTTAAAGGGCTGATTCCTGACGTGCGCAAAGTACCCGTTATAAGATAGTGATCGGTGACATCGTCGCTTTGAGGCATAATATCTATTTTGGTTAGATCGGATCCGTGAGATATAATTAGGTCTAGTGTATGATTAAATCGATGAGTGGGTCCTTTAATGTGTTGTATTACCCCAAAAGATTGTAATAGTTCTGTAAACGCCAGTGCTAATGCATCGTTAGCGCTATCTACCTGGATATTTAAATCTCCGACAATTAGTACTTTATCAACGTTAACCAATAGGTCCGATAGGAAGTCCGCAAACTCTTTGAGAAAATCAGTATAGGGACCAGGGGGTCTATACACCGTAGCCAATGTAAAAGAAAGCAATGGTTTTTTACTTTTGTTAGGAATAATTATGTTCAACGCAAGCACTTCAAATGATTTAAATGTATGCTCTTATCTCTGAGTTACAGGAAGAAAGTTTCTAAATATTGTAGCGACGCCGCCACCCCGACCAACCGGACGTGGCTCATGCATATAACAGTAACTTGGTGGGGTACACTCGTTTAGGCCGAAATAATCATTTGGTTTAAGCCAGGTCTCGGTAAGACAGAGTATATCAAAACTGTTGTCCGTGGTCATTTCTTTTACAATAACTGCCTTTGAATTTAGTGATCTAATATTAAGTAGGCCGAACTTAATAAATTGGTTTTGGTTGTTTATTACATTGTCTTCAGGTTTAATCGATGCTCGAACGATCAGATTTTTTCTCTGACTTTTGCCAAAATTTTTACTTTGTAGTATTATTCGGGGGACACATATAGTCTCTATATATTTGGAAACAGTAACATTTATAGCAGTTGATGCGCACATACTATGGTTAAAGTTTTGACTTACCTGAGGGAGACATAGTCAACAGGTGCGTAGCGCCTTCGAGATGTTGTCGGACAGGAGAGCCGCTCCGATGCTGCTGGGGTGCAGGCCGTCGGGGCGGAAGAGCCTAGGTCGCTCCCAGAACAGATCAAAATTATTTACAAAGAGCAGCTTCTGTTCAATACACCATGACATCAACCATTAATTAAGTGAAAAAAGTCTACTGAACTTATCATTCCCTCGTCGGTAGGTAGGCAGCGGTCCTGATACGATAATCCTCACTGTGGGCGATGCGTTGCGTACCGTCTCGATCAGACTCCTGAAGTCCCTCTTCAGGATCTCCGACTGCCGCATTCTGACGTCGTTCACTCCCGCGTGCAGCACGACAGCTTCGACGTTAGCGTTGTCCTTCAGGATCGCAGGTACCTGCGCAGACACATCAAGAACACGAGCGCCGGGAAAATAGTGAGTGCACACCTTACCTTTAGTGGAGGAAGCGCTTACGTTCCGGACAATCGAGTCTCCGATGATCACAGCGTTGCATTCGGTCTCGCAGAGGGCGGCAAAGCGGTTCCTGGTCTGGATCTCGAAGACCGGTGGCGGCAGCTGAGTCATCTCACCGGTCCTGGCTTGCGCCTTTCACCGTTGGTGTGCCGGTGCAGGAGTGAAGTTCATTTGGGCTGGTCGTGTTCTCTTAGCCTGGGCTCTGTGCAGAGAAACACGCGGAGTAGAAGTGGAAGAAGTATTATAATCGCGATGAAAACTTACCGCGGATTTGCGAGCTTCAGCACAGGATGTTTCCAGCACGGTTATACGTTTTCGCAGCCGTGTTTGCTTCTCAAGTAAATCCTGGATCTGCTTCTCCACAGCCTCCAATTCCGACTGAAGCGCAAGCGTTTCCTCATCTGCACTCAAAGGTACAAACACGTCTGAAGCATTAGCATTAGCCATTAGTGATGTAATAATGAGAACAGCGAGTTAAATAGGTCACTTTCACTTAAGAAGTATGCAGGCTGGTAATGCTAATAGCCTAAGGGCTAACACAGAATGATCCGATACAAATAATTTATCAGTACGTTTAACAACGGTTTTTGTTTATGCTATACTTAAGGATAGGTTTCACTCTCGCTTAATAACAATTTAAGACACAATTCTTCAAGATGTAACAAGAATTATTAGATTTGAAAGAGCTCCCGCTCAAAACACGCGCTCTCAGTAAACTCTCAGCAAACTCTCAGCAAACAGGAAATGACGTCCACTCAGCAAACAGGAAATCTCTCAGACTGAATGTCAATAAAATATAAAATACCTTGCAAGGTAACTCATCCTCTCTGTGTGTTGCATTTGTTTAAAGTGTTTAAAACTGACCTTGATTAAGGAATAAGAAAATTCCACGACAATTTGGCGACGAGGCATGGGATCACAAGGCTGACGGAGAACGGACTAGAGTTGACTGATCATCCTGGACATATCAAATCCAGCTCTAACCCCATACAGGGACGAGAGAACTCTACTCCGGACTCCAAGCTGACGTGATCCCAAGAGAACTCAGTGCAAGGCACGAATGTGAAAAACGGTGAGTCAAAAAGATTCTAAACAGCCTAAATAGATTCTAAACAGAATCATGAATGAGAGGGGGGACTACTCAGAACCGTGAATGAGAGGGGGGACTACTCAGAATCGTGTTAGATTCTAAACAGCCTGATTAAAGAGGGGCGGCTACTCAGAATCGTTTTAGATTCTAAACAGCCTGATTAAAGAGGGGCGGCTACTCAGAATCGTTTTAGATTCTAAACAGCCTGATTAAAGAGGGGCGGCTACTCAGAATCGTGGAAAAATGGGGCAAGGAAGATCCCATGTGAATATGGATAAACCAACATACAGAGAAATAAGGGAAAATTGGGGAATGGGAAGTTTACAAGGTGTACCCTATTTAAAAGAAAAAGAAAAAGAAAACTTTCCAGAAAACGGTACATTTAGTACCACAAAATTAGAGAAAATAAGAAAACAAAAAAAAGAGATATTTAAAATGTCTAAAAAAGAAAGGGAAAAATATGATGAAGCATGTAAATGTTTAGAATTATGGGAGAAGGAAGCAAATAGACGTGACTATGTTTTTAAAGAAAAGGCTTTGGAAGAATTGCCACCCCCGAAAACTCCATTGTACCCTGTTTTGCCTGAGTATAATGATTTAACCCCTCTGTCTTCTTTACCCCCATCCATGACTTGTTACAAACACCAACCGGAGGATGATTGTGTCCCTCCTCACCGACATCTGAACCCGATCGAGGCAGCTCCAGTGCCCCCACCAGTGTCTCCACCAGCACCAGTGCCGTCTCCACCACAGCCTGTATTGCATCAAAAGCAAGAAACAGTGCAGCCAGCACCGACAGACAAAGAACTTTTGACATTTAGCAAAGAATTCTCACCCTCAATGAAAGAATTAGAGAGACTGTTGAAAGTCAAACTGAAACCATCTGACCTAAGAAAGTTACAGGGTAAATGGCCTGTGGAGGATTTCTTGGCCAGGCTGGAGGAAGTATTTAAAGAACATTCTGGACTTCAACCTGATTCAGACGGACCGGACATTGGTCCGTTCGAAAGACATCTCAGATCCGCTTTTCTGCGGAACCTCAGAGGAGAGCTGGGACGAGAAGTGGAAAAATCGTGCATCGAGCCAGATCGCGCAATAATGAGTGAGATCGTCCGTCATGCTGTACAGGCCGAAAGACAAACAGGCAAGAAAGAGCTTAGGAGGAAACACACACAAGATAAAGAACTCTACATGGCTCTAATGAATATCGGAGGAGAACACGGAAGAAAAGGAAGATGTCTAGGGAGAGGAGGTTTTAAACCCTCTAGTAATTATGATCCAGAGAAGTGTTTCAATTGTGGAAAAACGGGACATTGGCGCAGTGCCTGCCGTGAGCCTCCAGGAGCGCGGAGGTCAAAGAAAAGGGAGATTGAAGTGAGGAGGTGAGGCATTTTGTCCGAGGGTGGTGAGTATGATTTCCCTTAGCATATGCAATGAAGAAATGCTTTTTCCTACTGTATGCAATGAAGATCTGCTTAGCTCACATTCCATGATGAATGAAACCGCTTTCTGAACTTTGCTAAAATGCACAATGCTTGTGTGCAACAAACCGCTTGAATTTTTGATAGATTCAGGGGCAACAAATAGCCCACTGTGATTCACAAGAAGTGTTTCAATTTGCCAGAGTCTAAACTAGCTGTGTTTTCCCTAAATGCTAGTGGCTCTAATGTAAAATAATTGATGTCAAAAGGGTGCAATGTGAGTTGGGGAGTGACAAATTTCAACACAGGTTTCTCATGTCTGACTGCTGCCCGATTCATTTGCTGGGCAGAGTCATAATGTGTATGATGACAGATTGAGCATGATACCAACACGACCCAAGTGCAGCGCTCGTACAGCTGTAGGATGTAATATTGAATTACATAAGTACGATGTAGAAAGTTTTGCCTCACAGAGCCTCATGACGTTGATTGTAATGGTGTGGGGAGCTGTGGGTGTTTTGCTGACAAATGTGCGCACACCATAGAATGGGTTAAAAGGGACGACGTGCAATATTCAAATTTGTTGCACGCCCATTGTGAGAATCATGCCTGCCTGTCAGCAACAAGGGGACTTGAAGTGTTTTCACACACAAAAAATATTAATGAAGAGTATTGACATACCAGACATTTTGGGAAAGGTGCCCTTTCAACTGTTGGTAACAGGAAAATATTATGTTGGGTTGATTAGGAACTGTGAGCCTGTTGTGATAACGCCCAAGGGTAATTTTCGTCCATGCAAACAGCAATACCCCCTCAAACCAGAAGCCCTCAATGGCATGAGGCCAATATTTAATGAGTTTAAAAAGATTAAAAAATAAAGGCATAGTTGTGCCATGTCCAAATTTACCGGTGCACAGGCCTTTGTTTCCAGTTTAAAAGATAAGAGAAAAGAACACAAAGTAAATGTCTCCAAAGTCCAGCTGGCAAAACGTTTTGTTCATTTTTGGGTCACGAAATGACTGACCGCGGCAGACAGCTGTCCGCAAAGCGTCTGCAATTACAGACATCGCAAGTCCAAAAGCAAAGAAGCAATTGATATCATTTTGGGACCATCATTTTTAGGGACAGCAGAGCTTATCGAGCTTATATTATCACACGCGCATGCGAATTAGCAAAGAATAAAAATATAGACATTCACACAGATAGTAGAAATGCATTTGGTGTAACTCATGATTTTGGAACACTGTGGAAACACAGAAACTTTTTAAAAGCTGATGGTAAAAACATTCTTAATCACACACAGGTTGCTGATATGCTATCTGCCATTCTTCTCTCATCAGCCATTGTTGTGTGTGATGGTGACACACACACTTTTGTATCTGAAACAATTTCTACAGGAAGCCGACGAGCTGACCTTGCAGCAAAGCAAGCAACATCAGAGACGGACAGATTTTCTCCAGAAATCACTAACAAAACTCTTTCTCTTGCAGAGATGCAAACATTTTGCAGAACCAGCTGAGCGTGCACTCTGGAAGAAGTGCTCATGTAAATACACAGACAATGTTTGGGGGGCCCAAATGGCCTCAAAATGATTGAAAAAAACTATAAACAGCATTCACACCAGTAAAAGAGTGCGTACGCATGGTCATGTCTGTAGGGTGCACATTAATTCAGAGCAAGTTTATTTTTTATAAACCCTGATATGTGCATGAAAGATTATATATGGACATTTCTAGGCCTATTTTGTTTATATGCATCATTAATAAATGAGGATGCAAGGAGACCTGTTTTCCGGTTTCTGCCTGTGATGTGAAAAAGGCCAGAGCTGTAAGCCTCACATCCGATATGTGGACATCTCTTCATATGGATGCCTGTTTGGCAGTGACATGTCATTCTATAAATGAAAATGATCAGATGTCCACAGTTTTACTGGGGTGGGAACGTTTTCAAATGCTCACACTTCTGCAAATATATCTGAAGTGAAGACCACTTTGAAGGAGGAGTGGGGCATTCAAAACAAAGTTAGATGTCTGGTAACTGATGCTGCTGCCAACATGAAAACATGTGCTGGCGTCCTTAATCTGTGCCAGACAAAACAGCACAGCACATGCTCTTAACCTGGTTGTGAAGAAGGCAATAGAACAAACATCAGGATTAGTGGATATTACACTAAAGGCTCACACAAGGTCCAGCTCAACAGCGAGATAAATATTATTGGTGTTACAAAATCAGATGCCAAATCCTAAAATGATCCAGGAGGTGGATACGCGTTGGAACAGCACATATGCCACGTTAGAGCGTCTCTTTGCTCAGAGGGAGCCAGTAGATGCTGCTTTGGTAACTTTGAAGACAACCCTCACACCTTTGACCTCAGAAGAGTACCAGATATAAATGAATGTCTTGGTGTAATGTGTCACTTCAAGGAGTGTCAGGGTCAAAGGTTATTCCACTAATACCAATGCTGAGGCACATAATTACCTCAAAGACCTCACAGGTTCAAGATGAGACAGCAATTGTGCAACAGCCTCATAAGACTTCTTTCTGAGCGGATGTCTACATAAGAGACTGTGAATGTCATGACTCAATTTTGCTTGATCCACGCTTTAAATCTCCAGGTCTCTGCATTCAGTCAAATGCACAGACTGCTGTGAAACGCCTCACAGAAGAATATGATGCAATCATACGTGCAGCTCTAAACACACCATCAGCATCCTCTCAGATCCCTTCATCTGAACCAGAGACCACAGGAGTCACATGCAGCGATGTGTCCCACTCAGGTACTGTTTGTTGTATAGAGTGTGTGTGTGTGTGTGTGTGTGTGTGTGTTTCATTACATTTGAGATGGATCATGCATAAAGCAATTGCAGATAATAACATCAATTCTCTTATAACTTTATTTGTATTGTTTCATCTACCAGGTCTGCGGGATCTACTGCACAGCCATGTGGTGGAAACCAGGAAAATGAAAAGCGCAGCTGCAGACGCCACAGTTGAAGTTCAGCTCTACCTCAGTGACTCAAATATTCAAGAACTGAAGATCCGTTGCATTTCTGGATCACACAGAAGTGTGTCTATCTCCATCTTTATTGCACTAGAATCTGAATGCAATTCTGCCTCCTCAGTCACACGTGAGAGAATATTTTCCAATGCAGGTGAAGCTTTAAATAAAACAAGAAACAGACTTTGCCCTCGCAGTGTTGAACAAATCCTGTTCCTTAATAAACATCTTTAATTTCTTCTATTATAAGAACTTTACTCCCCAGTTCACAAGCACGTCATAATCCCACAATAATGTTATTTTATTTTATCATAGATGTCTATATGAGCCTTACCTATGGACTCATAGATTGAGGACTAAAGCTTAAGTTTATGTGAAATCGGCTGCGTGTGTTGATCAAAACAGATTCTTAAAGATAGTTTCTGTAAAGGTAAATTACTAATATATGAATACATTCATCAATAGGCTCATGTGTACCACAACAACACAGAAAATCACATGTTTATTGCTTTTGGGTTTTCAAAGCGATTTATTACATGAAACAATCAAACAAACAGACAGACAGACAGCACATTCACCGTTTGACCACAAGATGTCGTTATTGTGCGCAGAAGTGCAGTGACCGAGACACATACAAGACATTGCAATGAATGACAGAATGAACTAGATTTAAATAGACAGTCGATGAGGTTAAACAGGCACAGCTGAATCTAATGAGGTATGAGTCCAATGGATTGTGGAAAATGAAGTCCAGGGTGGATATCAACTATCATATGAGCGCCCTCTACTGGCGCACAAGATGCCGGATCTCGTGTCGAAAGGTCTTGTCCTCAAGATACATTAAGTTCTGTGAGTCTGCTCATCCAGGAAGTGCACGCATGTGTAACATCTTATAATAGGAAATCAAATAACTGTATTTATTTCCATAAGGGAGACTATGTATTTTGAAACGTACATGACTCACAATTTTTATGCATAGACCTTAGAGATGTATAATAAAAACACAATAAATCCTATACAATACAAGGATGATGGTAAAGAAGAGAACGAGGTGTGTATATTGTGGTTCAAGCCCATGCACTCATATTTACAGTTTGATGAGGATATGCGATTGAATAAGATAGAAATGAAAAACTGTTCTGCAGCTGCGTTATTCATTTATTACATTTATTCAGCAACTTAATGTCCCATGCATGTGTGTTTGGGTTTATTTGAATAAATAAATAAACATTCGGTGTAAACATGTAAAGCAGAATTTAGTGTTATCAAGACGAGCAAATTATTATTTTCTTTCTCCTAAATGTAAACCCAAAGTATGCGATAGTTACATAACAACAAAAAAAAACTGCGTCAGTTCTGTCACGTGATTCTCGGAATCGAAAGTAAAACTGTTAGGAGAGAAGCTGCCCCAGGCATGATCGACCTTCAGAAAGTATTTTAAAACCTCGAGCTATAGACTTTACTTTACGCTCGTATAGATTTTTACGTGTTTTACACGTCACGTTTGAAATACTTGTAGCCTATATTTCTTTTTCTTCGTAGAATCAATCAGATCGCTTTTTGTCAGACTAGTGCACTTAAAGACACATCTAGTGCACATCTAGTACACTTAAAAAGAAGTTAAGATTTTCAGAACTCGAAGGGGTTTCTCTTGGAAGTGGACAAGACAGGAATCAGACTGAAAAGTAAGTTGAAATAACTGTCAGTCATTTTATATGAAATGTGATTTGAATCAAGCGGCCTTGTTTCTTAATTTTTTTTAACATTTCAATTGACCGAATAATACAATGGGCTGAAGCCGCACATAAATCGCTCGAACAAACCTTTGGGAATGACTCGACTGTTAAAACATTAAAAAGTAAAAACAGTGTTTTTGTTGCTTTTGCTAAATAGAAAGTATCCTCGTGTTGATACAGTGTATATATATATATAGCCTAGAGATATAGCCTATTTTCTCATTCACCCTGTAAGTTTGCCTATAATGCGTAATTTTTGTGTAATAATATGTTGTTACTATATCATATTTTGGGTTAATTTCAAATACTTATTATGGAAGTTTTTTTTTCATTCATGACATCAATCTTATCAGTTATCTAATACACCTAAATGAGTAAATGGGAAGTACATAATGCAAAAAAAACCTTATAAAGGAGTTAGAATTTGCTCAGGTTATGACGACAATGATTGAACATGCAAGAGTGCACTTTGAACTGTATTATAGAGTTTTTTCAGATTCAAGTGAACAAAGTGACACATTAACAGGGGTAACACTCAAGTACTGTTAATGGGTCTAATAAAAAAATCGCTCGTGTGGGATACAGGGTGAGACTTAAAGCAAGCCTATAACCGCACATTTTCTAGATTCTGAAGGTTTCTTTCAGAGAGATGTGGCAAAACAGGTTATCATCTTCCACTTCAGACCCCTGTGAATGAGGTGAGGAGAGATGAACTAATCAAACCCCTTCAAGAAATACAAAATAACTATCAATTGTCCTTGGTCTGGAGCTCCCTGCCAGATTTCCCCAATGGACTAAAGATGATCATGAGAAAGGTTAAAGATCAGCCCAGAATTATACGGAAGAAGCTTGTTAATGATTTCAAGACAGTTTGGACCCAAGTTAGCATTTGGTTACACGCTATGCCACAATAAAAACCTCAACATGATTCAGAAGGGGCTTTGGAGATATTGCTGGGAGACAAATTAACTCCTGTTTTTGGGGGCAGAGAAATGCTGACCATCCCTACAGATAAGCTCAGTGTTGGAAACATTCTGCTGTAGGGCTTTTTCTTTGCTCGGGTACTGTCATGAATGGTCTAGGAAGAACCCAAGTGCAGGCAGACACGGGGATGAAGGGGTTAACAAAGTTTATTTTAACCATAAACAAAACAAAAACCCACAAGGGAGTAAAACAAGACAAATAATAGTGACGACCAAGACACAGACTAACTAGACTGGGAAAATAAACACTAAGGACAAGACTAGACTAACTCACCAAAACACAAGGTAACAACTAGAGACACGATGCAAGCATAATCCATAAAACAATCTTCAGATAAGGTCGCGCATGATGTAAGACATACAAAAGGATACAACATACAATGAATGAGCACAGGGACCCGTTTCAGAAAGCAGGGTAAGTGCAAACTCAGTGTTAGTTAACCCCAGAAAACGGGATACTCTGGGTTTTCAGTTTCAGAACGCGAGGTATATCAAACCCGTGACCGCGGGGTAAGTCAAGCCTGTTTCAGAAATCAAGGTATCTTATACTTAGAGTGAGTAACCATAGTAACCTACTCTGTGAACCTAACCTGGTCAGGAGCAGGTTTTATTCCACTAACCCGTTTTTTCATTCGTTTTCCTTAATCGCGCACAAGTTCGTAACAGACATTAAATGTCCGTTTATTCAGGAACCCTTAGAGGAGGAAGCTGCGTTCATTCAGAGAGAGTTACATTTACGTCGGGAGAGAATATATGGTGAAGCCACGTTTGGATGTTTTATTGTATGCGGAGGATTCTTTATTTGAGCGGCACAGTTTTTCTTTACAGTCCATTAAATATATTCATAATCTGCTTCATCCTTACATCACAAACCTCACTCGTCGTGGCTGCGCTCTTACATCTGAGCAGATTCTCTGTATGGCCTTATGTGTCTTTGCTAACGGAAGCTTTCTTTACAACACGGGGGATGCAGAACACGTTAGCAAGGCAACTGTATGCAGAGCAGTAAGAAAAGTGTGCATCGCTCTCAAGCACTTTCTATACATTTGTGTTAAGTTTCCTGTGAGAGCCATCAAAGAGGAGTTTCATAGGATTGCAGGTGAATGGTGAAAGTCTTTCTGAATTAGGCTGATCAAATAAATGTGCTCTTGCTGCCAACTCTAATAATTCAAATACCCTTTAGGATTTCCCATTGTGATTGGGTGCACATTTAAAAGGTCCCACTCGCCCCGCTCTGCGCGGGCTTCGAACTGCCATCGGTCAGAACGAGAGACGGGCACTCTAACCACGAGCCTAACGACCGCAGTTAGGTCGTTGGCCAGTTTTCGCTGGGATAACTGGGATAACGAGCATGGCCAGTTTTTTGTCTTCTATAGCCACAGTGCTCGGTTCTCATATCCTCATAACTTTCAAGGCCAAGCGCATTTAAACTCACCGGACTGAATGATGTTTTTATATTTTATTTTCAGCTGCTGCCATGTTCTTTTTATTGCAAAAGGATTGCACCTACATGACAAAAATCTTAGGTATATATGTGTTTATATAGATATATAATATCTCTTACATGTAAATGTGTATATATATACACATATATATATAGTGCCTCCAATTCACTGAAAGGAAATAAACGGAGCGCTTTTTGTCACGTGCCGTTGCCAAGGTGAATCGTGTTATCTTCGCTCAATTGATGATGTCTTTTTAAAGCCGCGGTGAACACGCGTAACCTAGAGTAAACTTACTCAGAGTGGATTGAACTCATTGAAACCAGCTGTTCTGAAACAGAAAACTCAGAGTAGAGATTATCTGAGTAAATCAACTCAGAGTTCATATTTTAACTCAGTGTTGCTTGAACCTCCTTATTGAAACGGGTCCCAGGACAATGATGTTTTAAAGGGAAACAAACACAGGATAATTAACAAGGAGCAGGTATATGTAATGAAACACTAATGGAAAGGCTAATGAGACGAAAGGGCGGGAAAGACCGATGAGACACGAGAAAGCACATGGCAAGTCAATATCAAAACAAAGCCATGTCTTTCTCACACAAAACCTAAGGCTATGCCATGACTCCGCTGCAAGACCAAGAAATAATTGGCAATTCTTAACGGAGAAATATAATAAAGTAATTTCCAAACATTGTTTCATAAGGTACAGACAGACACAAACCATGAGTAAAATCAAACAACCAAACAATTATAAAAACGTCCTGGTTACGGATATAACCTTGGTTCCCTGATGGAGGGAACGAGTTGTTATGTCAAGACTGACAGAATGGGGTTTGACTTGAGAACCTACTATCTCCAATTGTACTTTTGAAAAGGCCAATGAACTTGGAGAATGGGAATGTGCCCATTCATTCACCTTATGGGCTTTGGAAACTGAGAGGCACGTGTCGTTCCCTCCATTACCGAAACCAAGACGTTATATCGACAGTCAACCTAGTGATTGGTGCTCTTGCCCAAGTGACCCTGCTCACGACTGCGGGAGACGAATTAATCCATATTGAAAACAGACAACACAATCATATGCTGTTATGAGCAGTATAAAAAACATTTGGTTCGTTTTGAAACAAAATTGGAACAAATTATAATATGAATGGGAAACACTGACACTGGGTGTATTTACCTTTAGAATTGCATTTTAACTAATTTCATGTAACTAAATGAAAGCCTAGTTAACCAAATTTTTTCTGGGAAACCAGAAAGAGATTCTTGATGTAAAGGCATCAACAAAAGATTGATTGGTTGATACATCCCAATGTAATGTTGTTTTTTTATTGCATGATTCTACTCCAAATTCTGTATTTCTTTAGTGTCTGAATTTTTTTCAGAAATTTACACTACGACTGTGATCTCCGGGTCATGATGTAATGATGTGATGTCAGAGGACTGAGTAAGGAACTTTTGAGGACTGAACCTCTGAGATGAGTCACCCAGGTGAGCAGAGGTAAGCAATTTCATTTAAATACATTTTGTTTGTACAGCACCTTTTGCAATTTTGCATACATTTAGGTAGTGGTTAATAAAGTAAAGAATACAAGGAATTATGATGTATTTTTTAAGACGATTTATTTTTCACGAAACATAGTTACTTTCATACATTTTAAGCAAAATTGTAAAAAAATCAAAACCATGCCATGTCAGAGAAGTTTTAATATATTTTGAACATAGTATGCGTTCCTCAAGGACCACAGTGCTACAAAAACAAGGCAGGAGTAGGAGCAGTGTCGAAAACTGCACATGCGTCACTCCTTCCCTGTTCCCTATAATGACATTTCAGTACACTATATGGGGAAAAGGTAAACGATAATGAGTAAGCGATTTCGGACATTTATGTATGCTTTAGACAGCACTGTTGAAGACATTAATCATGTAAATAAAGCTCCTTTTACACCAGCCAACAACTGGGATAATATCAAGGGAAATAAAAAAAAACATCTACATATATTCTGTTTTATTTACGCTTTGAACTTCATTTTTTTTAAACCCCTCCGTTTTCCTAATCCACACTACAACGCGAAAAAACGTGTTTTCAAATGTATTGCGTGAAAAACGTGAAAAACAAATGTAATGTTTTTCAAAAAGCTCAGTTTTCGTTAACATAATGCAGTCTCAGTGTGGACGAAAGGCCAAAACGGACAGAAAAAGCACGGTGTCGGTGTTAGTCTGATTGGATATGAAAAGTCAGTTGTAAAGACGGAGTAACTTTGGATTCATTGTGTTAATGTTGTCTTACAGGTAAAAAGACAGATTTCCATTGCTTGTGTGCAGGCCCCTCACAACACCCCCATCCCCTCCACCTTTAAGAATAATTAAGTATTTTGAAAATTTTAACAAATTAATGATATAAATAGAAAGTCTGTTTCAATTTGAAATAGTTTAAACATTTTGGAGCAGCTATTTCTTTTTTGTAATTTTTAAAACAATTCTACAGTAACACAGCCATCACTTTTCAACGAGTATATTTACATTTACATTTATTCATTTGGCAGACGCTTTTATCCAAAGCAACTTACAAGTACTTTTATTTTTACTGCAGAGCAATCAGGGGCAGTCAGGACCTGCTGGCACTGAGATTCGAACCGGTAACCTTCTGATCACAAGCCCAATGCTAGGCCATAGCTGACCCCGTCAGTATATATTTTCAATGGGAAAAAAGCAAAGCACCATCATAAATAAATGACTTAAAATCAGGCAGCTGCAGGAAAGTCTTTATTCTCTTTATAGCCTACATTCAGAGACTGTACAAATAGGCTATAACTTTAGTTTTTTGCTGTCTGTATGGCGGACAAGTGTATTTGGATACTTTAGGTGTGTTCCACTTCAAAAGAAAGAAAGAATCTCAGACTATTTTGGCCAAAGTAGGGGTTGACAAAATCTTATTATCAGGTACAAGTCCAGTTGCATTTTAACTAAGAAACTAAATAATGTAGAAATGAAACACTGCTTATTCACTGTATTAAATAAACACACTGATTTAAAATAAAGGAAAAAACTTCTTTAGTCAAGAGCAGTTCATTATTTTGTATTTTGTTGTTTTATTAACATTGATGACAAAAACAGCAGAAGGGTTTTTAGTCTATACATAAAGGATAATGTAATGCAGCCAGAGAATAAGCCTGACACGACCCGAAGCGGATGGTTGTTCTTGTCAATGACAGCCTGCAGGAACTGGCCCTTGTTGCTATTTTCCTTGGAGGCTTCTAGTGTGATGCCTTTGAACACGCATGATGTTATCCTCACTTCTGCCTTTGCTAGTGACTTTCCTGGTGTTGTTTTCATGGCCTCCAGGACCTCTATAGTCAAATGAGTCCACCGGAGATTCTTGGCATTTAGGTTTACATTTATTCATCTGGCAGACGCTTTTATCCAAAGCGACTTACAAGTAGTTTTTTACAGTGGCACATTACTGCAGAGCAATCAGGGGTAAAGTATCATGACCTGCTGGCACTGAGTTTCGAACCAGCAACCTTCTGATCTAACCTCTAGGCCACAGCTGACCCCAGAACAAAGCCTGTGCTGCTGAGTTCCCTTTCTGTCAGTCTCTCGACGTTGTGTCGACAGAATGGGGTTTGACTTGAGAACCTACCTTCTCTGACTGACTTGAACAGGCCAATGAGAATTGGCGAATGAAATTTGCATGCCGGACTCCGCCCCCGGATATCCGGGTATAAAAGGGAGCCGGCGTGCCGCATTCATTCACCTTTTGTTCTTCGGAGCCTTCGCATCTCATGCTGACGACTTCGCAGAATCATCCTACGTGTTGCTGGTCTTACGACGTGGTGCAGCGGACTGTCCCGTTTCCTGTGACTTCCCCTGGGCGTCTCGGCAATCTCCAAGGCATCTCTCTAAAGAGCGAGCCCTTTTCAGGGCTTAGAGTATTTTCCAGCGCGGCATGTCCCGCTGTGCTCGTGGGTGCGGCGCACTCATCGAGGAAGGGGACGGACACGATGTCTGCCTCGTGTGTCTGGGACTCCAGCACGCTGAGGCAGCGTTTGTGGATACATCTTGCCCGCACTGCGGGCGGATGGTAATTCAGACGTTGCGTTCACGGGTAGCTGCGTTCTTCCGAGAATCAGCCGCCACCTCGGCTGCTTCCCGTTCTGCGGCAGCAGTGGCATCAGCCCTGCCGTCCGCTTCGGCGAGCACCGAGGGTGATCGGGGACTTACCGTGAGCCTCAATCCGTCAGCCATTGAGGGCAGCTAAGGGCTATGTCGACATCCCTCAGGTGGAACGTGCAGTCGCGGTGCACCTGTGCCCGCAGACAGCTGCCACCTGGAGAGATCGACCAAGGCTCCCTTCCAAGGCGTGTAAGTTTTCGGCATCGCTGGTGTCGAAGGCTTACAACGCTGCGGGTCAAGCTGCCTCGGCTCTTCACGCTATGGCCATCCTGCAGGTCCATCAGGCCAAGGCGTTGAAGGAGTTACACGAGGGAAAGTCCGACCCAGGGATTATGCAGGAGCTCCGCACCGCCACTGACCTCGCTCTACGGGCGACAAAGGTGACGGCGCGAGCCCTGGGTCGTACGATGTCCACATTAGTGGTCCAGGAGAGACACCTATGGCTGAACCTTGCGCAGATGCGGGACGCTGAGAAGGTTCGCTTTCTCGACGCCCCCATCGCGCAGGGGGGACTGTTTGGTGATACGGTCGAGGACTTCTCCCAGCAGTTCTCGACTGTAAAGAAGCAGACGGAGGCGATAAGACATATCCTGCCCCGCCGCGACCCGGCCGCCTATCGTCCGTCGAGGTCCCGCGCGGCGTCTGCTTCCCAGCAGCCCCGCCCCTCTCCGACTCAGACTCCGGCCCCAGCGCCCCCTGCACAGGCGGCCTCCCGGAGAAGGACGTCGTCGAGGAGAGCACCATCCCGTCACCAACCTCCGCGGAAGCAGAAGCGTTCCTGACGGGGTGAACCCAGGGAGATCGAGGTCACCGGGCCCGACCCTGGCAACTACATCGCTAGAGGGTCGGACTGGGACGGTGCCTGCCCCGTCCCAGCAACACCAGCCGGGCCCTTTTCAGGGCCTGGCGCCCACATTCTCACAGAAAGAGCTTTCTCTCTCCCTGGGTCTTTCCCACAGCCGCTCTCACCCTCCGCAGGACGGTGCTCGGCAACCCCACGTGGTGTTTCGGCGAGACACACGCTTGGGTATCACTCTCAGTGGCCACCAGCACCCTCAGTCAGATGGTGCGGTATGCCGCGATGTCGCCCGACAGGCACCTCGGCAGAGCCGCTCTCCTCCCCGGGGTTTCCCCCACGGCGAGGGAGCCGTACTGCCAGCCATCGAACCACCCCCCACGGGGGCAATGAATCAGATCGAACCTTTGGTCCCCCTGTCTCGGTACCTGGGAGCCTGGTTGGCTCTTCCCAGACCAGCACGGTGGCTAGAGAGAACGATCCGTCTCGGCTATGCGATTCAGTTCGCCAGGCGCCCACCCAAGTTTCGGGGCATCCTCTTCACATCAGTGGGAGTAGATGCTCCCGTGCTTCGGGCCGAGGTCGCTACCCTTCTGGCGAAGGGGGCGATCGAGCTCGTCCCTCTGGCCGAGATGTACTCCGGGTTTTACAGCCCGTATTTCATTGTCCCCAAGAAAGGTGGCGGGTTGCGCCCAATCTTGGATCTGCGTACCCTGAACAGGCACCTACACAAGCTGCCGTTCAGGATGCTAACGCAGAAGCGCATCCTGACGTCCGTCAGGCGTCAGGATTGGTTCATGGCGATCGACCTGAAGGACGCGTACTTCCATGTGTCCATCCTCCCTCGTCACCGGCCGTTCCTACGGTTCGCTTTCGAGGGACAGGCATATCAGTACCGCGTCCTCCCATTTGGTCTGTCCCTGTCTCCTCGAGCCTTTACGAAGGTCGTGGAGGCCGCCCTCACTCCCCTCAGGGAGCAGGGGGTGCGCATACTCAACTATCTCGACGACTGGCTCATCTTGGCGCACTCGCGAGATCTGTTGTGTACACACAGGGACCTGGTGCTCCGGCACCTAGACCATTTGGGGTTACAGGTCAACCGAGAGAAGAGCAAGCTCTCCCCTGTGCAGAGCATCCTTTTCCTCGGTATGGAACTCGACTCTGTCTCCATGGTGGCGCGTCCCTCTTCCGAGCGTGCCCAGTCGGTGCTGACCTGCCTGAGGAGCTTCAGGCAGCAGCCAGCGGTCCCCCTGAAACGTTTTCAGAGGCTCCTGGGACACATGGCGTCCTCGGCGGGGGTGGTCCCCCTCGGGTTGATGCACATGAGACCGCTACAGCACTGGCTACAGAGCAGAGTTCCTTGGAGTGCGTGGCACACCGGCAGCAGGCGCATCTCGATCACGCCCTGCTGCCGGCGCACCCTAACCCCATGGTCTTCAATGACCTTTTTGCGGACAGGGGTCCCCCTTGGGCAGGTTTCGAGGCGCGTCGTGGTGACGACCGACGCCTCCCTGCAGGGTTGGGGTGCGGTGTGCAACGGGCACGCAGTGTCGGGTCTCTGGACGGGCCCCCGCCTGCGCTGGCATATCAATCGCCTAGAGTTGTTGGCGGTGCTGCTTGCACTGAGGAGGTTCCTTCCCCTCGTGCAGGACAAGCACGTGCTGGTGCGGTCGGACAGCACGACTGCTGTGGCGTATATCAACCCACCGGGTGGTTTTCGTTCACGGCAGCTATCGCAACTCGCCCGACGCCTCCTCCTGTGGAGCCAGCAGGTGACGAAGTCCCTGTTAGCCACTCACATCCCGGGCGACCTGAACCAGACAGCCGATGCGCTCTCTCGTCAGTCGACGCCCCGTGGAGAGTGGCGGCTCCACCCCCGCGCAGTCCAGCTCATTTGGGTGCAGTTCGGGCAGGCACAGGTGGACCTGTTCGCCTCCCTGGACACCACCCATTGCCCGCTTTGGTACTCCCTGACCGAGGGCCCCCTCGGCACGGATGCCTTGGCGCACAGCTGGCCGCGGGACAAGCGGAAGTACGCCTTCCCCCCAGTGAGCCTCATTGCACACGTCCTGTGCAAGGTCAGGGAAGAGGAGCATCAAGTGCTACTAGTTGCGCCTTACTGGCCCAACCGGACTTGGTTCTCGGAGCTAATGCTCCTGACGACAACTCCCCCCTGGCAGATTCCCCTGACGAAGGACCTTCTTTCTCAGGGGAAGGGCACGTTGTGGCATCCGAGACCAGACCTCTGGAACCTCCATGTCTGGCCCCTGGACGGGACGAGGAGATCCTGAGTGGTCTACCCCCAGCGGTGGTAGAGACCATTGTTCAGGCTAGGGCCCCGGCCACGAGGCGGTTATACGCTTTTAAGTGGCGCCTCTTCTCGTCCTGGTGTTCTTCTCGTGGAGAAGACCCACGGATATGCTCGATTGGGAGCGTGCTGTCCTTCCTGCAGTCGAGACTCGAGAACAATCTCTCCCCTTCCACGCTGAAAGTGTATGTAGCCGCAATTGCCGCTCATCACGAACCAGTTAGTGGGAAGTCTCTGGGGCAGCACGACCTGGTCGTTAGGTTCCTGAGGGGCGCGAGAAGGCTGAATCCGGCCCGTCCGCGCTCCGTTCCCTCTTGGGACCTCAATGTGGTCCTGGTGGGCCTCCAGAGGCCCCCCTTCGAGCCCCTCGGAGTTGCCGCTCTTTCTCATCTCTCGATGAAGACGGCTCTCCTAGTGGCGCTCGCTTCCATCAAGAGGGTAGGGGACCTACAAGCATTTTCCGTGGCCACGGATTGCCTAGAGTTCGGGCCTGGTCAATCTCACGTTATCCTGAGACCCAGGCCGGGCTACGTGCCCAAAGTTCCCACCACTCCCTTCCGGGACCAGGTGGTGAACCTGCAGGCGCTCCCTTCTGGGGAGGAAGACCCAACCCCTTCCGTGTTGTGCCCAGTACGCGCGCTGCGCCTCTACTTGGACCGCACGCAGAGCTTCAGGAGCTCTGACCAGCTCTTTGTCTGTTTTGGAGGTCAGCACAAGGGGAGGGCTGTCTCCAAACAGAGGTTGGCGCACTGGATCGTGGACGCCATCACTATGGCCGATCACAGGATCTCCCGTGCCCTCTGGCAGACATATGTAGAGCTGCGGGTTGGGCTACGCCCAGCACCTTCGCGAGGTTCTACAGCCTCCGCGTGGAACCGGTATCTGCCAGAGTCTTACGAGACACCGCCAGGTAAGTCCGGCAGCCGGTGGGCGTACGCCTGCGATAGCACCCCTCCACAGGTGAGACGTGGTGCTATCCAGCCTCCCCTCTTCCCCCCACATGGGCGAAGAGCAGGCATTCCATCCATCACTAAGCACTCCTCGGCGGCGGGCTCGGCGGAGCAGCCCTGCCTCCCTTGGCCTGTTTCTGAGCTCTAGCAGTGACTCAAACGAGGCCTAGTGCTCCACACGTAGTAACCCCCCCACAGGGCGGTTCCGTCTGTTGTCTTCTCATGAATGGCTCTCAATCGATGGCCCATGACCTCTCCCAGGTGTACTGCACCTGCTCGCGACACCCTCTCGTGTCTGCATGTTCCCACGTGCTCTCCCCTATCTGGTGAGACCGTGTGTGGGTCTCCACTAAACTCCTCCCTGCGGTAGGAAGTGGTCTCCGTAGCGCGTTCCCTCAGGGGGGAATGACGCTTCCCAGTGGCCCTTACGGTGCCGGGCGGCTTCTCGCTGTTAAGAGAACTAGGCCGCCGTCCGTGACGGCCGGAGGAAGGGGCTCCCATCTTGTAGGTAAGCTCTGGACCCCTTCCCTTCCACTGGAAGGTTGCAATTCATGCTAAAGCGCCCACGTTTGACACGCCCAGGCCAGTCAACGTCGCTTCGCGAGGAATTGTGACGCGGCACAGTGCTGTGGCGTTTTCCGAGGAACCCCATTCTGTCGACACAACGTCGAGAGACCGACAGAAAGGGAACGTCTCGGTTACGTATGTAACCTCCGTTCCCTGATGGAGGGAACGAGACGTTGTGTCCTTCATGCCACAACGCTGGCCGCCCGCTGCAGCAGTCGGGGCAAGATCCTCAGGCTCCTCAGCACAAAAGGTGAATGAATGCGGCACGCCGGCTCCCTTTTATACCCGGATATCCGGGGGCGGAGTCCGGCATGCAGATTTCATTCGCCAATTCTCATTGGCCTGTTCAAGTCAGTCAGAGAAGGTAGGTTCTCAAGTCAAACCCCATTCTGTCGACACAACGTCTCGTTCCCTCCATCAGGGAACGGAGGTTACATACGTAACCGAGACGTTTCCTCAATAGGCCACTGCATTTTTGCAGTGAACCATTCTGCTGTTGTGTGGCAAGTGCTGGAAAGTCCTGCCAAACAGCTCTGACAGTGCTGAAACTGCTGTCAACCCAGCGAATGGAGAAAATGTGCTCAATCTTCATCAGTGAGATGTTAACATAAGTGGCAGCATCATGGAGCAGTCGGGCATTTTTTGGAGATTGGTGGTAAATCGTATACAACTTTGAATTGAAGATTTCAAAGTGGTTACATCCAGTTACAGACTTGCATGTGTGGCGCACAGTAGGCTTTTGGCAGAAAGAAACTAGAAGACAGGGAGAGAAAGCAAGAAGAGAGAGAGAGAGAAAGAGTCAAAGGAGGAAGAGAGTCGACTACGCCACCCTGGTCACTAAGCCAGGGAAGTATCCTAATGAGGACACACAGGTTTGGTTTTTCCTTTACACAGAGACCCTGATACGTGGGTATCAGAAAAGTACAAAATAGTATTTATTTAACAAACGTACAATACTGGGACCCGTTTCAGAAAGCAGGGTAAGTGCAAACTCAGTGTTAGTTAACCCCAGAAAACGGGATACTCTGGGTTTTCAGTTTCAGAACGCGAGGTATATCAAACCCGTGACCGCGGGGTAAGTCAAGCCCGTTTCAGAAATCAAGGTATCTTATACTTAGAGTGAGTAACCATAGTAACCTACTCTGTGAACCTAACCTGGTCAGGAGCAGGTTTTATTCCACTAACCCGAGGTTTGTTACAATCTCCGCCCCTTTTAGAAGCGCGAGCGGTGTTGAATTGCCTTCGCCGTTTGTTTATTCATTCGTTTTCCTTAATCGCGCACAAGTTACACAGACGTCTGTTCATTCAGAGAGAGTTAAATTTACGTCGGGAGAGTATATATGGTGAAGCCCCGTTTGGATGTTTTATCATATCCGGAGGATTATTTATTTGAGCGATACCGTTTTTCTTTACAGTCCATTAAATATATCCACACTCTGCTTCATCCTTACATCACAAACCAAACTCGTCGTGGTCGCGCTCTTACATCTGAGCAGATTCTCTGTTACGTTTCTTTACGATTGGAAGCTTTCTATATAACACCGGGGATGCAGAACACGTTAGCAAGGCAACTGTATGCAGAGCAGTAAGAAAAGTGTGCATCGCTCTCAAGCACTTTTTATACATTTGTGTTAAGTTTCCTGTGAGAGCCATCAAAGAGGAGTTTCATAGGACTGCAGGTGAAGGGTGAACGTCTTTCTGAATTAGGCTGATCAAATAAATGTGGTCTTGCTGCCACCTCTGGAATTAGATAATAATTCAAATACCCTTAAGGATTTCCCATTGTGATAGGGTGCACATTTAAAAGGTCCCACTCGCCCAGTTCTGCGCGGGCTTCGAACTGCCGTCGGTCCGAATGAGAGACGGGCGCTCTAACGAGGAGGCTAAAGACCGCAGTCCCTATTGCGTCTGTCCCTATAGCGTCTCTGTTGGTCGGGGAGTGAGGCTTACACACTGCACAGCTCCTCACTAGCTGGCCTCCGTTACACATAGCTGGAGCAGGGGCAAGCATGGCCAGTTTTCTGTCTTCTACAGCCACAGTGCTCGGTTCTCATGTCCTCATAACTTTCAAGGCCAGTTTGTTAAATATATCAAACATTTCCCATCCTACTAGCAAGAGCATTTAAACTCACCAGACTGAAGGATGTTTTTATATTATATTTTTAGCTGCTGCCATGTTCTTTTTATTGCAGAAGGATTGCACCTACATGACAAAAATCTTAGGTATATATGTATATATATATATATACAGTGCCTCCTATTCTATTGGCGAGAAATAAACGGAGCGCTTTTTGTCACGTGGCGTTGCCATGGTGAATCGTGTTATCTTCGCTCAATTAATGATGTCTTTTTAAAGCCGCGATGAACGCGTGTAACCTAGAGTAAACTTACTCAGAGTGGATTGAACTCATTGAAACCAGCTGTTCTGAAACAGAAAACTCAGAGTAGAGATTATCTGAGTAAATCAACTCAGAGTTCATACTTTAACTCAGTGTTGCTTGAACCTCCTTATTGAAACGGGTCCCTGGTATGTAAGGCAATTAGGCTCAATCATAAATACCACAAAATAATAATAAAATATTATCAGGACTCGAGATTACCAGAAGCAGGACGAGCTAGTGCCAGACTTCACCAGCGTAATCGATCGTCAAGGAGCCCCCACACGTGCACTACACTTCACACACACGTCAAACAAGATCAAGCCCTATGGGTTGTAGACTACACACTGTGCATCCGGACCCACCACCAAAAATGCCAACTAGCCCTCCTGCTTCGGACTCACAGTGCCTGAAACACAAGAAAGCAAATTATAAAACAAAATTATAATTGTTCTTTCACATATGGTTACCCAATTTACAAGATACAATATGCAAAACAAACAAAATAACAAAAGAAAGGAAGGATGATCCACTCAAACCTACACCCATCGGGGTTCAGTAATTGTGCATAGACACTGTCACCAACCTGTCCCAGCTGAACAGGCGGGTTTCCGCTGGCAACCCCTCTTTCCCTTTCAGCATTCGTATTACTCCTTACGGATCTATACCGGATCTCAAAGTCAAAAGCCGCCAACTGGGAAGACCAGCGCTGTTCTGCCACCCCGAGTTTCGCCGAGGTCAAATGACTGAGAGGAATATTATCCCTAAAGACCAACACACAGAATTTCTCGGTCATGGCCCACTTGAGCGCACAAAACTCCAACTTCATGGAGTTATAGTTATCCATATTGCACTCAGTGGGCCTGAGACTGCGACTTGCATATGCAATGGGTACCCTACCCTCGTACTCCTGTGAGAGGACTGCTCCCAACCCTCCATGACTAGCGTCCACCTCCAGGATGGAAGGCAAAGAGAAATCTGCATATGCAAGCACCGGGGCCGTGGTTAACCTCCCTTTTAATTCCTCAAAGCCCAACTGACACTGCTCATCTCAAGCACCCTCAAAACTTAACTCAGTTCGTTTCTTAGAAGTTTCTCACGAGACAACTCAGCCACCAGCCTATGCAGGGGGGCTGCCAATTTAGCAAACCCCTCCACAAAACGCCGGTAGTAACTGGCAAATCCAAGAAATGAGCGCAATTCAGTGACGTTAGATGGACCATGCCACTGAGCCACAGCTTCAATCTTACCAGGGTCGGTTGCAACTCCCCGGGCTGATATAATATGACCCAAATACTTCACCTCTGTCTGAAAAACCGCTCGGCTCAAGACCATCTCCAGACTCTCCAAGTGCTGCTCTACAGAGGAAGAAAACACAACAATGTCATCCAAAAACAACAG
Organism: Barbatula barbatula; assembly: GCF_947034865.1. Classification (NCBI taxonomy): domain Eukaryota; kingdom Metazoa; phylum Chordata; class Actinopteri; order Cypriniformes; family Nemacheilidae; genus Barbatula; species Barbatula barbatula. Next base: position 1,456,258 of record NC_136765.1, on the reverse strand, counting down.
TAATGATTGACACTGCTGGTCACCAAATAACCGCTGCATAAGTCGCTGGAACGTGCTGGGGGCATTGCAGAGCCCAAATGGCATCCGATTCCACTCGAATAACCCGAATGGGGTGCAAAAAGGGTTTTTTGGCTTATCCCCCTCTGACATGGGAACCTGATTGTACCCACTGGTTAAATCAAGAATGGAAAACCAGCGGGCACCAGTCAGGGCGTCCAGCGACTCCTCAATTCAAGGCAATGGAAAGGCGTCCTTCCTTGTTTTAGAATTTAATAGATGGTAGTCCACACAAATGCTAGACTACGGTCCTTTTTTTTACTAGCACAATTGGAGAGGCATAGGGGCTGCAGCTCTCCCGCACTACCTGAGCAGCCATCAACTGAATAATGTGTACTCTCACCACTTCATACTCAGATGGGGGAATTCGATGATACCGCTGTCGAACCGGGGTGTCATCTATCAGTGGAATGTTATGTACAATGATATTAGTGCACCCCAAATCCCCTTCAAAAGCAGAAAAAAACGATTCATACTTCACCAGGAGAGCCTTAACCTTACGTTGCTCCTCTCTGGACAGGAGGGACAAATCCAACGCATCAATTTGGCCTGGAACAGTTGGAATACTCAGAGGAGCAATAGACCACACCCTAAAGGATGTAGACTTCACTTCAGTGACACCTGGGGGCAAACTGACCACATTCACATTCGTTAAAGTACCTATTATTCGGCGAGGGAAAAGCAAAACATCCCTACGTTAACCACTGGAACATACACAGTGCCGTTAACATTTCGGAACAAGGCAGGAGAAATCAATAACCCCATGGGTAGTCCTAATTCTGGAGGTTCAAGGAGTGCAGTAACGTTGGAATACTGCTCCGAACAAGTTGCCGCTACCAGTTTAATGGTGCCACCGGGTATACAGTATGCCCGAGGACCGCAGGTCATAACCAGACCTGTTTCTTCAACTGGAGGAAGAGTGCTGGTTTGATGACAATATTGCAATGCCCGAACAACAGGGATGGGAGCACTCACTACTGGTGGAAACTCAAACAGAGAGGGGCAGTGTTGTCCCAACAGCCACTGGTAACACTTACCCAGTACTATCATCCCCAAAACTCAAGGCACCTTAGCACACATGCCACCCGGGGGGACTTTATCTACTAGCACACCACAATTTGGTTCTAATTTCCTGCAACGCTCAACATCTAATTCCATATACCCTATTTAAGGAATGGAAAGTCTGTTCGCAGTCTTAAGTTTCAAACATTGACAGGTTCTAAGGCGTTCCTGTCCCCATGGCTCAAAAACAACTCTCCGTAAGAGTAGATACCATGGACCTAGCATCTATCAAACACGGTACTGAAATGCCCCCCATTAGAGCATTAATATGAGGTCATGGGGACATCAAATTTAACATGGGGTCAAGAATATGCAACACATCTGAGCCGATGTTCCCCCACCGAGCTGTGGCTCTGCAACTCGGCGGAACTAGTTTTCCGATAACGGCCCTGAATGATGCAACTCCCCGGCCCTAGTGTCTTCTCTACTAGAAGCAGGTACCCGAGGCAGTACCCGCTCCCTGGCACACTCCAGCGTAAAATTGCCCGGTTTGTGACACCATCTACAGATAACCGGACCATTACGAAATGAACAAGGTTGAATACAAGACTGCTGAAAGGGGTCCTGTAACCGAGCTACATTTTGTGCAAGTTAAGCTAACTGCTGCAGTTTTAACATCTCTCTCAACTCACCCGTCACAGACCACTGAGGAGAGTCACAAACACCCGGACGAACACACTGTACGCCGTATTGAAAACCATGTGCAGAGGGGAGAAAATGACTGTGACCTCTTGCCCCGCCCAACATGCCCTCCTGCTCCCACCTAATATCCTCCCTGCAAACCTCCAATAAAGTGACACTAGGTTGACGATGAAAAAGAGAAAGACCAAGTGATGTCAATGCTGTAGTCCAGTGATGAAGAGGAGCAACAGCCAGGGGACAGTAAGATAAGGGCTTATTTAAAGGACACTACAAAAAGCAGAACAGGACCACTGGAATGGTGGCAAAAGAATGAGGAGAGATACCCAAAACTGTCCAGGGCCGCAAAGAGATTCCACAGCATCCCATCTACTTCCACACCATCAGAAAGAATTTTCTCCAATACTGGATTTATTATCAGTAAAACCAGGATCGCACTGCTGCCGGCCAACGTTAACAAGTTGGTTTTCCTCGCACACAATTTGAAAAGACTCACAAGCAGAGTGAAAGATTGGATTTTTTTCGATCGGGTAGGGTACAAGTGTTTTCAAACATTTCAGCCGTTTCTATTTTAATTTGCTGTGAACATGTTTAGCTAAAAAAAAAACAGGTTTAGCGTTTATTGTTGTTGCGGCAGTTATAAAGAGAAAGTTCACAATTCTGGCTAAACTTTCGTTGTTGTAATAATTTCTTTATTTTAATTTTATTTGTTGATCACTCAGGGCTACCTAATTTAACTGTGGCTTGTGTTTTTTTATATATGTTCCCCTGCACTTTGGCATTTTGCACACATTTATTATGCTTCCTGTGACTTGATTCTGATTTTGTTTTTATTTATTTTTTTATTATTAGAAATATATATTTCTAATTTTATTCTATAAAGTAATGTTTTTTGTTGTGTTGATGTTGCGCTGCACTTTAAGCATGCTGGCACAGGCAATTTTGCCGATCTAATTTAATTTTGCAAAATGTGAAATGCAAATCCTGTCTGCAGTCAGTGTGTTCTTTTTTCTCTTTAGGCAGGTATTTTTTTAGGTATTCTAGGTATGTTCTTTTATATATTTGTGTGATGTTCTGTATTTCGATCGCGGCTTTAAAGTATTATGAGAAAAGGTTTTACGAATGAATCCTTAGTAGGGGACACCCCTAGAATATACTGTAAGTTTGTTGTGGAAAAAGAGCTCTTATTCTTACTTTCTTGATGTATTAACCACGCATTAAATGCTGAAATATAAATTAAAAAATCCATATAATCACACTGTGCTTTGGCCCACCTCTTCCAAGCGAGCCAGGGACTGCTAAACGAACCATGCCCGGGGGTCAAACGTGCTCGGGTACAGTTCAGATTGCCTAGTGAGAGTACACCCTAAGGTTTTTCCTTTAATACAATGTTTATCTCTCTGCTCTTTGTTTAATTTCTGTAGGGAAAGATCAGGATCACCTGTGTCTGTAAAGAGTGACCAATCCCAAGAAGAAATGTCAGACTTCAGTGAAAAAACACCTCCAGATACTGAAAGGCAAGTAAAAAAAGTGTACACTGCAAGTAATGAAATCCTGTTAAGACCCACCTGTACTATCTGACACATTTCCCATTTTCCTAACTCTATGCATTCATTTAAGACTTATTTTACTCATTGAAGTCTGTGCTTATTAAGGTACTTGACAAAATGTGCTTTATGAAATGTTGTACGTTTTTGTTCATTCAAGCACGAAAGAAGACTTGATATTGGCACGCTGTCTAAAAAGAGATTCACCTTCAACTGAAGCTATCTGTACAACGGTGCCAAGCAACACAGCTACAACAATACAATACAACGTTTATTTATAAAGCATATCTAAAACAACCAAAGTCGACCGAAGTGCTGTACAAACTATTGCAAGACAAAACAGGTGAATACAAGACTATAAAAACACACTGTAAAATGGATAAGGTTCATCATAGCATACTAGGTCAAAGAATATTAAATGCCAAGGAGAAGAAATATGTTTTAAGAGTAGACTTAAAAAATTTATATAGTTCTGATAAGGACTGTGAGACTATTCCACAATTTAGGGCCAACAACAGAAAGAAACTCTCGGTTTTTGAACCTTTTGTTCTTCGGAGCCTTCGCATCTGATGACATTCTTCGAATTGCCGATTTCTATGACGCGGTGCAGCGGAGATTCCCCTGGGCGTCCTGGCAGTTCCTGAGGTATTTTTCTAAAAGAGCAATTTCCTCAGCGTGGCATTGCCTGCTGATCTCTTGGGTGCAGTACACTCATCGAGGACGGGGACGGACACGGTGGTTGCCGCAAGTGCTCGGGGGTCCGACCACTGTGGCAGCCTTGTGGATTCGTCCTGCCCGCACTGCGGGCGGATGGCTATTCAGACGTTGCGTCACGGTGGCTATGTTCTGTCAAGAGCAAGCCACCACCTCGTTTGCTTCCCGTTCTGTGACCGCAGCGGCTACGGCCCTGCCGTCAGCGGCGGCGAGCAGCGAGGGTGATGTGGGGACTATCGTGAGCGTTAACCCGTCAGCCACGGCTCGCGGACCGCTCGCGCCCCGTCTCGCTTGTTTAGCAGTTCCCCAAGGATGGTCCTAAGCCATCTTATTCCTCAGCCATGCGCTCGGACACGAGCCATGGAGATGAGGTGTCTCTTGCAACATCGGAGCGCGACCTGCTGGCATCAGACCCTGGCGATTCCCTGAAGCTCCCTCCCTCGGGAGGTCGAGCACAGGTGAGAGCAGACGTCAAGATGTCAGCCATGCTCGCTCGGACCGCCGTGAGCGCCGGTTTGCGGTACGCCGCAGCCCTGGTGCTCGCGGCTGGGTACTTCGCACATTGGGCCCGGGCGCGACTCCAAGCCGTGCCCGGCTCAAGTGCCAAGTTTTACCGAGCTGCATAAGGAGTTCAGTAAGACCTGGAGCGTCCCCTTCGGCGCGCTTTTCGTCTAGCTGGCTCTATCGCCCTCTCTTCCCTCGGGGCGGGGAGGCGGCTAGGGACTATGTCAATGCACCCTGGGTGGAGCATGCGGTCGCGGGTATCCGCAGACGGCGGCCACCTTGGGAGCTTGACCTAGACTCACCGTCCACGGCATGTAAGGTCTCGACATCCCTGGTGTTGAGACTGGCAGTGCTGTGGGCCAAGCTGCCTCCACTCTTACGCCATGGCCATCCTGCAGGCCAGGGCGCTAAAGAGAGCCCCACAGGGTAAGACCGACCCAAGTAGTGCTGCCGCCGACTGGCCCTCCGGGGACCGCGGTGGCAGCGCAGGCTGGATCGGACGATGTCCACATCAGTGGCCCGGAAAGATGCCTCGGACTCAATCTTTCGCAGGGGGGCGATGTCGAGAAAGGCCACTTTTCCCGACTCCCCTCTCGCAAGGTAGGCTGATTGGTGGCGCTGTCAAGGACTGCTCCAGCAGCCTTTTGACAGTGTAGAAACAGACCGGCCTGCTGTGACCCGGCCGCCTTTCGGCCGTCGAGGTCTCGCACGTGGTCTGCCCCCAGCAGCCCTGGCCTTCTCCAGCGTCGACTCCGGTTCTGGTGCCCCCGCAGGTGGCCCCCCGGAGGAAGACGTAGAGAGAAGGACCACCTAGAGAGATTGAACCATCGGGCCCGACCCAGCCTGGGTTGCTGGATGGTCGGACTGGGGCGGTCCCTGCCGTGTCCCAAACACCTTCTGGGCCCCTTCGGGGGCCTAGTGCCCGCCTTCTCACAAGGAGAGGTCTCTCTCTGGGTCCCACTTGCAGCCGCTCTCACCCTCTGAAAGATGGTGTTCGGCAACTCGACGTTGCGTCGTGGCGGCACGCAATGACGAGTATAAAGCAGCCCTCAGCACTCTCGCTTCGACGGTGCGTCGAGCTGCGCCATCGCCTGGCAGGTGATTTAGCGGAGCCGTTCCCCCCGGGGGACCAGCACTGCTAGTCATTGAACCAACCCCCGCGGGTTGATGAAGCAGATGGCAGCCCCCCCTGTGAGGTCCCTGGGTGCTTGGTTAGCATTTCAAACCATCACGGTGGCTGGGAGTGTGGTCCATCTCGGCATTCGATCCAGTTCGCCAGACCTCCGCCGGACTTCGGGCATCCTCTTACCTCAGCAGAGGCAAGGATGTTCCCGTGCTCCAGGCCGGGGCTGCCACCCCTCTGGCGAAGGCGATCGAACCGTCCCTTCGGCCGAGATGTCCAGTGGCTTCTACAGCCGCACTTCATCATCCTCAAAACCAGGGGTCGCTGCATACCTTGAGCAGCACCTTGCAAGGGTGCCGTTCAGGAGGCGCAGAAACGCATCCTGGTGTCTGTCAGACGCCAGGAGTGGTTCATGACAACTGACCGCATACTCTCATGTACAGTTCCCTCGGCACTGTCGAGGGGCTGGCATGTCAGTAACGGGTCAGCCGGGAAAAAGAGGGCAGCTCTCCCTGGCGCGGAGCTCCCCTTTTTCCTGGTAGAGAACTCAACGCTCACGAGCACGCACAGTCAGTGTTGAGCTGCTTGAACTTTCAGGCAGCAGCCAGCAGTCCCCTGAAATCAGTTTCAGAGGCTCCTGGGCATGGTGTCCTCGGGGGTGGCCTGTCCCCCTCGGGTTGATGCACATGGGACCGCGACAGCACTGACTACAGAGATGAGTTCCCTGGAGAGCGTGGCGCACTGGCAGCAGGCGTATCGTCATTACGCCTGTGCCGTCGCATCCTAACCCCGAGCAGGTCCTGAGGCCGGTCGTGGTATGACAGACGCCTCCCTAAGGGGTGCAGGTGCGGTGTGCAACGGGCGTGCAGTGTCGGGTCGCTGGACGGGCCCCCGCCTGCGTTGGCAGATCACTGCCTCCAAGTTGCTAGCTGTCCTGCTTGCACTGATGAGGCTCTGGCCTCTCGTGCAGAGCCAGCATACTGGCCCGGACAGCACGACCGGCGTAGCGTACTAAACCCCAGGGTGGCATTCGCTCGCTGCAGTCATCGCAACTCGCCCAAAAACGCCTCCTCCCGTGGAGACAGCTGGTGGCAAAGCCCCTGTATGTCACACGCCCACCGGGTGTCCTGAACCAGACAGCCAAGCGCTCTCTCGTCAGTTGACACCCCGTGGGAAGTGATGACTCCACCCCTGCGGGCTGGCCTGGGTGTGGTTTGGGCGGGCACAAGGGGACCTGTTGCCTCCCTGAACACCACCCAGTACCGCTGGGCACTCCCTGGTCGAGGCTCCCCCCTCGACACGGAGGCCCTAGCGCGCAGCCTCCAGTGGAGACAGCAGGTGGAAAGGCCCCGGCATGTCACACGCCCACCGGGTGTCCTGAACCAGACAGCCAAGCGCTCTCTCGTCAGTTGACGCCTCGTGGGAAGTGACGACTCCACCCCTGGTGGAGACAGCAGGTGGCAAGGCCCCTGCATATCACACGCCCACCGGGTGTCCTGAACCAGACAGCCAAGCGCTCTCTCGTCAGTTGACACCTCGTAGGTAGTGACGACTCCACCACTGCGGCCGGCTTGGGTGTGGTTTGGGCGGGCACAGATGGACCTGTTGCCTCCCTGAACCCCACCCAGTGCCGCTGGGCACTCCCTGGTCGACGCTCCCCCCTCGACACGGAGGCCCTAGCGCGCAGCTGGCCGCGGGACAAACGGAACTACGTTTCCCCCAGTGAGCTTCATTGCGCAGGTCCTGTGCAAGGTCTGGGTGGGAGTATCAAGTGCTGCTAGTTGCGCCTTACGGGCCCAACTACACTTGGTCCTCGGAGCTAATACTCCTGACGACAACTCCCCCTGGCCAAATCCCCTGGCGAAGGGCCTACTCGCAGGGGATGGACACGTTGTGGCCTCTGGGTCTGGCTCCTGGATGGGACGAGGAGTTCCTGGATGACCTACCCCCACAGTGGTGGAGACTGTCACTCAGGCAAGGGCCATGCCCACAAGGCTGGATGCCTTTAAGTGGCGCCCCTTCTCGTCCTGGTGCTCTTCTCGAGGAGAAGACCCGCGGAATTGCTCGCTCAGGAACGTGCTGTCCTATTGCAGGAGAGGCTGGGGAGTAATCTCCCCTTCCACATTGGAACGTGGGTACCCGCTGTCGCGGTTATCACGTACCAGTTGCTGGTGAGCCTCTGGGGCGGCATGACCTGATTATTAGGTTCCTCTAGGGCGCGAGGGGCTAAGGCCTCGTCCGCGCCCCGTACCCTCTTCGGACCTTAAGGTGGACCTGTGGGTCCCCTTTTTTCGGGCCCTGCCGAGAGCCCCTTCCTCGTTCTGCGAGGGGGTTGGCTCTCCTGCTGGGGCTCGAGTCCATCCAGAGGGTGAGGCACCTGCAAGCATTCCGTGTCCACCGATTGCCAAAATTCAGGCCCGGTGACTCTCACGTGATCCTGAGACCCCGGCCGACTTATGTGCCCAAAGTTCCGCCGCCCCCCTTTGGGACTAGGTGGTCAACGTCGCTTCGCCAGCCTTTGGGACTAGGTGGTCAACGTCGCTAGGCCAGTCAACGTCGCTTCGCTGGAGATTGTGACGCGGCTAGTGCCGTGGCGTTTTCAATAGGAACCCCATCTGTCGGCTTCGACACAACGTCGAGAGACCGACAGAAAGGGAACGTCTCGGTTACGTATGTAACCTCTGTTCCCTGATGGAGGGAACAAGACGTTGTGTCCTTCTTGCCACGACAATAGCCGTCCGCTGCAGCAGTCACGAGATGCTCTCAGGCTCCTCAGCACAAAAGGTGAATGAATGAGCACGCCGGCTCCCCTTTTATACCCGGATATCCGGGGGCGGAGCCCGGCATGCAAATTTCATTCGCCAATTTCATTGGCCTTTTCAAAATAGTCAGAGACGACTGGTTCTCAAGGGCGAACCCCATCTGTCGGCTTCGACACAACGTCTTGTTCCCTCCATCAGGGAACAGAGGTTACATACGTAACCGAGACGTTTCCCCAAGAATAATTTTTGTCCCTTAGAAAAGGTTAGCATTTCCCAGAGGTTATTTTGCTCTATCTGTTAGTGGATCACCAGCTTTCTGACAGATAGGCAACAGTTAGTCAGACTGGGGAAATTCATGTCAAACAGCTGCTCCACCAACACGGGTGCCCCTCAGGGTTGTGTTCTCTCCCCACTGCTCTTCTCACTGTACACCAACGACTGCACCTCTAAAGACCCTTCGGTCAATCTCCTGAAGTTTGCAGACGACACTACAGTCATCGGCCTCATCCAGGACGGTGACGAGTCTTCTTACAGACAAGAGGTTAAGCAGCTGGCTTTCTGGTGCAATCTTAATAACCTGGAGCTGAACACGCTCAAAAAAGTGGATATAATCGTGGACTGCAGAAGAAACCCCCCTTCACTCCCCCTACTACCATCATGAACAGCACTGTGGCTGCAGTGGAGTCATTCAGATTCCTGGGAACCACCGTCTTTCAGGACCTGAAGTGGGACAATCACATTGACTCCATTGTGAAAAAGGCCCAACAAAGGTTGTACTGCTTTCGCCAGCTGAGGAAGTTTAACCTGCCACAGGAGCTCCTGAAACAGTTCTTCACAGCCGTCATTGAGGCTGTACTGTGCACTTAAATAACTGTGTGGTTTGGTTCAGCTGCAAAATCAGACATCAGAAGACTACAGAGAAATGTTCGGACTGCTGAAAGGATTATTGGTACTCCCCTGCCCACCCTTCAAGAACTGTATACATCCAGAGTGAGGAAAAGGGCTCAAATAATCACTCTGGATCGCTCACATCCAAGTTACCCCATCTTTGAACTTTTGCCATCTGGCCGGCGCTTCAGAGCTGCAAATACCAGGACAGTCAGGCACAAGAACAGTTTCTTTCCTCAGGCAATCTACCTCATGAACAGTTATATGTTCCACACTTATGCAATAAAAATGTGCAATATCCTTATATTTATTTGTTACCCCTCCATCCTAGTAATTCCCTGCATCTTACTCAATCCTATTTCATTATCATTTCTAGCACAATTGTTTATACACTTATTTATTTGCCTATTTTTTGTCTGTGTGTTGTTGTCTCTGTGTACTGGAAACTTATGTCACTAAAACAAATTCCTTGTATGCGCAAGCATACTTGGCAATAAAGCTCTTTCTGATTCTGATTATGTTTTTAACCTGACAATGCAAACAACAATTAAATTCAATCACAGGTTCATTTATTTATTTGTCAAAGAAAGATGTGCTCACTTTTAGCAAAAATAGCCATTATTATCAGCTTTTTAACTATAAAATAATTTGATCTCTTCAAATTAAGTGTCTTTTCTCTTTCTGTCATTAGTGAAAGATCAGGATCCCCTATAATCAGCTCTGTGTCTGTGAAGAGTGATCATTCTCAAGACAACAGACCAAACTTCAGTGAAGAAACACCATCAGCTACCAAAAGGTAAATTAAAAGTATTCAGGTCTCAACAAAAAGCATCAATGACATGTCACTCTGGCCTTGCATATTTAAATATTGTGCCGCAAAAAGATCACTAACTGTTTTTGTCAGTAACAGCGTGCAAATGCTGAATTGACTTCTCCCCCCCAACAACTCCCCCTCCCTTGTTTGTTATTTTTATTATGCCACCCCAACCCTTTTGTCATGTTTTATTGTCTGCCCCTGATTTTGCATACCATGTTTTGTTGGATGTTGTCTGTTTCCCAGTCAGTCTTGTCTCGTTAGTCTGCTCCCTTGGTGAACGCCAGGGGGTGTTCATTAAGGGGGGGTTCTGTCATGATTCTGCATTCTCTTGTCTTCATTTTCTGGTCTATGGGCAGAATCATGACAGACCCATGTGTTTTAAAGACGTGTGTGTGTGCAGAGTTTATATGTATGTGCGAGAGTTTTATAGACGTGTGTGTGCAGAGTTTATATCTGCGAGTGTTTTATAGATGTGCGTGTGCAGAGTTTGTATGTATGTGCGAGAGTTTTATAGACGTGTGTGTGCAAAGTTTATATCTGCGAGTGTTTTATAGATGTGCGTGTGCAGAGTTTGTACGCATTGAGTTTATATGTATGCGTGAAAAAGTGTACATGCATGCATTACTTACATAATATGTATTGTTATGGATTTCACATTAGTGCGGACATGTTTTTAATATGTGTTTGCTTGAACATCCAATACTATACATGTATATGTGAGCAATGTATCTGTGTGTGAATGATCGCTTTTATATATGTATTCATAATCGCAGTTTGATTTACACCCTATACGGCACCTCATATCCTCGCTCCAGCCGCTCACTCGCTCTGTTTGGTTTCATTACAGCAGTGGTTCTCAAACTTTTTTGGTCATTCCCCACTTTAGACAAGGGGGAATTTTCAAGCCCCACCTGCCCCCATCGCCCCAACACAATGCTAATGAAATGCGCAACAAGCTTAACATGTTCCATATTATTGAACTAAAAAGTAGTATCAGAGTAACAAGTTGTATCTAAAATACAAACTATATACATCAAATAACAGAAAGTTCTAAAATAATGAAAATAAAAGTGCAGCTGTGTCATAATAACTTTCATGAAATAAAAAAAATAGAGAAAATAAAAGTGCAGCTGTGCACTACTAATTTCAAAAGTAGAAAAGATATAAAAGTGCCATTTTGAAATCTGTAAAAAAAACATTTAAATATGTTCCGTTACAATTAATATGCCGATATCATGTTATTTTGGCACTTCGGTTCCAGGTTATATTTTTCTCGGGGACTCATATCTAATGTTCTTTTAATATAGACTGCATGTAGACTAGTGATGATTACCCCTTAATGTTTCCATGGCAACGCGTCATATTTGTCACGTGACACACCGCAGCCACAATAACACCTTATGATAGATCGCCTTAATTTCCTTTTTTCTTTCAAAATATTCACAAACTTGCTTACCACGTCATCAACTATCTGATATTCCGATTCTCAAAAATGTGTAAGTGAGTGTGTTTGGTCATTTATAAATAATCTTGATCTATACGTGAGACGGGTGCAACCATGTTTCTTTGCGACGCAGTTCAGAGAGTTTATTTGTCTGTCATCAGTTTCTCCTGAAATACATGCAAGAAATTGGCCGGTGAACTCCGAGAAGTTTAACTCTTGTAAACTTTATAGTTACTTCCACTTTGTTTGTCTGATGTGAATAACACATTATATTTGAATAGATTGTTATTGCTGCTTCCACAGACACGAGTGTGTATCTTACAAACTCCAAATGTATTGTTTTACTTGTGCTTATGTGTATTTAAATGGCTGAAACCTAAAATAAACATTATTAGGTTGAAAACACTGCATAGTTGTGATCTATGACAGCGCTGAGCTCGTCCGTCTCTGGCTCCGCGCAAACCAACGCGCTAAAGCACAATTTGAATCTGGCAGTCACGGAACATTCTTAATCTAATATCTGGGACCGTATTCTCAGGGGCACAGAAATAATATCCCATATATGGGACCAAACCGGATACCGCTCAAAAGGTTAACAATTTCTGTAGCAAGGTAGGCGGGACGAGAGCCGGGATTCGAGGCCGTTGCGTGAATGATAGTGAGCGTCAGCTGTACGCGCACCGTACTATTGGGTTTCGGCACCAGTGTAAGTTCCACGAAGGGAAGGAAGGAGGCGGGAACCCGCGAATTCTCTCTTACTGACGGTCCGGTCGCTCGTCCACTTATGCTTCATAATCTCCTCCGTGATACCAGACCGGTGCGCGTACAGCTGACGCTCGTTATCATTCACGCACCGGCCTCCAATCTTGGCTCTCGCCCCGCCTACCTCACTACAATTTCATTTGTAACCATGAATACAAAATTCCGGAAGATGTGATCTCACGTTTCCATATAAGGCATAAAAATGAACATTTCGTCACGTTTGACGCGCCCCACCTGTCACGTCTCTATTCCCCACCAGTGGGGCGCGCCCCACAGTTTGAGAAACGCTGCATTACAGTGTGCTCCTTAGCATTGGGAGCTGCTGTTCATAAGGTGCCTCTGTGCACCAGCCATTTCAAACCCATCCCCCAGTATTTGGGCCACGCCTCCTTATTTGCATACATGGCTCAAGCCTCAAATGCCCAATCCTAAATCCTCAAACCTAAATGATTAAATGCCCAATCCTAAAAACAAAATGCCCAATCCTATATACCAAATTCATTTTCGACGTGGACTTTTAGTATTAAATTTAGAGTTTTAGTTTTGGTTTAAGACTTTTAGTTTACAATCTGACCCAAAAATCCCTCCATATGTTATGGTCTACGGTATCAAACGCAGCACTAAGGTCAAGCAGGACCAGGAGTGAGATGTTACCTTTATCTGATGCTATAAGCAGGTTTCAGTTTCAGTGCTATGATGTGGTCTAAAGCCTGACTGAAATGTTTCGTGTATGTCGTTCTTTTGTAAGAGAGAGCATAACTGAGTGGACACTACTTTGTAGTATTTTAGACAGGAAAGGGAGATTTGAAATCGGTCTATAGTTATTTGGATCGAAGTTTGGTTTCTTGATTAAAGGCTTAATGACGGCCATTTTAAAGTGTCCTGGGACATGGCCTAGATTAATTGACAAGTTGATAATTTTATAAATGGGCTCAATTGCAACAGGTAGTAACTCTTTTAATAATTTAGTTGGTACGGGTCTAATAAGCAAGTTGTAGGTTTAGATGTTTCAATAAGTTTAATTAAATCTTCCTGTTTTATAAGTGAAAAAACCCTTTGTTTTGGGGCGATGACTGGTACTTATTCATAGGACAGACTTGAAGGTTGAGTTTTTACTATTTTGTCTAATATGTTTTTTATTTTCTCGTATAAAATGTCATGAATTAATTGCTACCAAGGTGCGGCGGAATAACCAGGTCAGTTGATGTCTGTTTATTTGTTAATTTAGCAACTGTATTAAATAAAATCCTTGGATTGTTTTTGTTAGTTTCTATGAGGTTACAGAGGTGCTCAGCCTTTGTTCTATAACAGTTTACACTCTCTTTCCACCCAGTGATAAAGACCTCTAATTGGGTTTGTTTTCCATTTGCGCTCCAGTTTACGTGTTTCTCTTTTAACGGCGCGATTGGTGCTATTGTAATGTGGTGCTTTGTTTTTCTCATTCATCTGTTTTGACTTCTAATGTATTCGAGAAAATAGTTGCCAATTTGCTGGTCATGTCATTGAGCAATTCTGCATTTATTGGTATGGTTATTAAAGGAGTCAGATCTGGCAAGATCTTTGCGAGATTCAGTCTCTTCAAATGAAGTGTCTTCTCTCTTTCTGTCATTAGTGTAAGATCAGGATCACCTATAATCAGCTCAGTGTCTGTGAAGAGTGATCATTCTCAAGACAACAGACCAAACTTCAGTGAAGAAACACCATCAGCTACCAAAAGGTAATAATAAAATCAAACCAATTTCACCCAAAAAGTAAAAAAACACCATCATGACCAAAGGATAAAAAAATGTCTTATTGTAACACCTCATGCGGAAAAGTAATGTCTGGGATAGAAATTCTAAAAATGAGGATTTATTTATTTAGATTCTACTTTCAGTAAATATTGATGAAAGTCACTGTGAGTCAGAATCGGTTTTAAATTTTCACCAAAATCATTTCCTGGGACCATATAAAATGTAATTTTGCAGAAAGTAAGTACATAAAAAAAAGACTACATTAACAATGTTGGTTAATTGTCGGAAAATATAATCTTGTTATCAATATATTAACTTAAAGTGCAGAGATATTCAATAGACAGAACTCGGAAGCGTTTCATCCAGACCCCAAGATAAAATGACCCATTAAAACATTTGACCTTTTCCTCTTCAATATAACTGAGCTGCAGACATAATCACACGTGCTTAGAGGCATACAGTGATGATGATCTTTACCCACTAAGATAAATTTACGATACTGATATTCCCTTTATTATAATATAGCGCCAAAATGTTTTAATGTAAGCATATTCTGTCAGGAGACCGCTTTGTGTGAGATGTACAGTACTTGTCACAAACACGAATGGTGCAGTTCCCGTCCCTGACCACCAGAGGTCTTAAGTCAATATTCACAGGGAATGTTTCTGCTATCTGCATCAACTTTAAACTTTGATTAAACATAACATTTGGAATTTTTAAAGTTATAGCAAACCGTTGGAAATGCATTTTGCATAATACAAACTTATGTTATTCAATAAATTTGATACATTGTGCAGCATTACAAGTTTCATTTCATAATCCTATGGATAAAAGGATGATGCTTTAGCCCCATTAGTTCTCATGTTCTTTTTTTGTTTGTGATTATTATTAGTAACCAGCGGCAGAGCACCGTAGTAAATATTGGTTTAGAAATGACTCGGTGGAAAACACTTAAGGAGCAGAAGGGAATAAAGAGTGATGTCGAAATGGCATCTTTTCTTCTGAACATGTGAGTACACAAACACAACTTTACTCTACAGAGTTTACGTGACACCCAGAATCTACATGGGTTAGTTCAGCCCAAAATGTTCCGCCATGTTTTTTCTAACCCTAACTCCAACGAAGCAGTTCAGGCAAAGAAAATCTGTGTGCAAAGTTTATCCTAAAATAGTTATTAGAAGTAAGATGTTTTTAAATAATTTTTAAATAAATATTTTACAGATAAGGGGTGACAATTTTTTTTGCCAACAGGGTTCAGTTTAAGACATCGGATGCAGGCTCCAAAAATGACAAGTTCCCCAAGAATTTCCAAGAACACAGTCTCTGGATATTTCAGGTAGGAACATACATTTTAATAAATGTTTGATATCGGTCTATTGTAGTGAAAGGATTTTCCCTGTTGTAATTTGGGAGGGCTGAACAAGCTCAGTGGTTTTCAATCCTGGTCCTGGGGATCCACTACTTTTTGAATGTCTTCCCTATCCAGCACACTTAACTCAGATCATCATAAGTTGAGATCTCCATGAAATGAACTAAGTGGCCTCTGGTTTCTCAGACCAGACTGGCAAGGCAACCTTGGAAGAACGAACTCTTGGACGCGCCACATTGACTTCTGGGAATTCAAGGCGGTTCGGTAAACGAAACTCTGCATATGCATGCTTTGATATCAAGAACACATCTGGGGACTTTTATGCGTTCTCTGATTTTGAGTAATGAAACCGACGGTTAATGATGACGTCAAGTTCACTCGCAAAATAGACAAAAATGAAGTTAAATATTGGTGAGACAGGCAACAACAATCACACTTCACACAAACACGCAGCTCTGTCACTGCACTTACCAAACTGTGTTGCACTGGGAAATGTATTCTTCGCACAGATACATTTTTTTGTAGCATGTGCCCAGCATATTGGTCTACATTACAGGAGCGTGGGAGTATGTATAAACCAACATGAAACAAATGAAACCAATTCTTTACCAAACTCAGTTTTTCCAAACCCCAGTCCTTGGGCCCCACTCACAGAATCTTTTAGATGTCGCCGCATATAGAATCAGAATCAGAAAGAGCTTTATTGCCAAGTATGCGTGGACATACAAGGAATTTGTTTTTGTGACATAACCTTCCAGTACACAGAGACAACAACACACAGCCAAAAAATAGGCAAATAAATAAGTGTATAAACAATTGTGCTAGAAATAGGATTAAGTAGATGCAGGGATGTACTAAGATGGAGGGGTAACAAATAAATATAAAGGATATTGCACATTTTTATTGCATAAGTGTGGAACATTTAACTGTTCATGAGGTAGATTGCCTGGGGGAAGAAACTGTTCTTGTGCCTGACTCTCCTGGTATTTGCAGCTCTGAAGCGCCGGTCAGATGGCAAAAGTTCAAAGATGGGGTAACTTGGATGTGAGGGATCCAGAGTGATTATTTGAGCCCTTTTCCTCACTCTGGATGTATACAGTTCTTGAAGGGTGGGCAGGGGAGTACCAATAATCCTTTCAGCAGTCCGAACCGTTCTCTGTAGTCTTCTGATGTCTGATTTTGTAGCTGAATCAAACCAGACAGTTATTGAAGTGCACAGTACAGACTCAATGACGGCTGAGAAGAACTGTTTCAGCAGCTCCTGTGGCAGGTTAAACTTCCTCAGCTGGCGAAGGAAGTACAACCTTTGTTGGGCCTTTTTCACAATTGAATCAATGTGATTGTCCCACTTCAGATCCTGAGAGATGGTGGTTCCCAGGAATCTGAATGAGTCCACTGCAGCCACAGTGCTGTTCATGATGGTGAGTGGGAGGAGTGCAGGGGAGTCTGTTCTGAAGTCCACGATCATATCCACTGTTTTGAGCGTGTTCAGCTCCAGGTTGTTAAGACTGCACCAGACAGCCAGCTGCTCAACCTCTTGTCTGTAAGCAGACTCGTCACCGTCCTGGATGAGGCCGATGACTGTAGTGTCGTCTGCAAACTTCAGGAGATTGACCGAAGGGTCTTTAGAGGTGCAGTCGTTGGTGTACAGTGAGAAGAGCAGTGGGGAGAGGACACATTCCTGAGGGGCACCCGTGTTGGTGGAGCAGCTGTTTGACATGAATTTCCCCAGTCTCACTAACTGTTACCTATCTGTCAGAAAGCTGGTGATCCACTAACAGATAGAGCTAGGAACAGAGAGCTGGGTCAGTTTGGTCTGGAGGACTGTTGTGATAATGGTGTTGAAAGCCGAACTAAAGTCCACAAACAGGATCCTCACATAAGTCCCTGTTTTATCCAGTGTTGCAGGATGAAGTGCAATCTCATGTTGATTGCGTCATCCACGGACCTGTTTGCTCGGTAAGCAAACTGCAGGGGGTCCAGTAAGGGCAGGGCCGGCCCGAGGCATAAGCGAACTAAGCGGCTGCTTGGGGCCCCCTGACCACCAGTGGGCCCCTAAATCGTTTATTTGATTTATTTATTTTTACAATTAAATAACTTAAACAAGTGATATAAATGAATGAACGAATGAATATGAATGAATAAATAAATGAATAATTCAAGACAAGAAAATTCAGATTTCCCGACAACTGCTGCTGTGTCTGCTAGCGTTTGAGTCATGCGCAATAGACATCTCGCGCGCGTTGACAATTAGCGCCGGTGCGCTAGTGCGCGTCACTGTAATAAATGGTAAGCCATGTAACAAAAAAGGATGTATCCTCTGGTGCCGAAAAGAGACGGAAGAAAAGGACAGAAAATGAGAAAAATGAGCAAGATTAGCGGTAGCACAAAGTTTGCTCACGTCACTTCAGGTACCATGATCTTTTATAAGCCATCACCAGAGCTAACGTAAACGTCCCCGCCATCAAAAGTAAAATGTCTCGCATTATTAATATACATTTATCTCGGTGTAGTTCACGTATTGATCATATATATATATATATATCAGTTTAAGTTGGTGAAAACAGCCGAAGGGGAACTTAACCTTCTCGGTGAAAGCGATGCCAGCTAGCATTGCTGTGTGTGTTGAAGTGAACGTTAGAAAATAGGCCAATACCGTGGGGAGACTTCTGTGATGAAAATAGACTTCAATTTTATTAATATGGTGGCGAGTGTTGTAGCAGGGCTATCCTCATATTTATAGGCTGCAGTTATGCGATTTTGAGGTCATTGTTGTACAATTGTCATTGTTGAACCGCTTGCTGTTCTTATGTTTGCTTTCATTATTTAAGTATCTATTTTTTTGTAACTTTCTGTGGTATTGTAAAGATGATTTAAGAATAATCCAGGCAACACGAGAGTAGTGAATCCGTAACTTTCTTTACTCAACTTTCTTCTTCTTTCGTGTGTCATTACGTACGTAAGTCACGTCTCATCACGTGACAACAGCAAGCGTTACTATTTACAAACAGTATACACAAATAGTAATATTGCACATTTCTCATGAACACAACACATTCTATTTTTGATTATATTAATGTTTGTCTATTTTTGTTTTATTTTTAAGATTGCAAATTATTTATTTCATGTTTTGTGACAGTTTGTATTCAGAAGTTTAAGAGTAAAGTATTTTATTTAAGTATCGATTTTGTATTATTTATTTTGTATTAATACATAACCTCACTATATAAATTTATAATGTTACATTATAGCATGACATTTATGTCAATAATCTTCAAGCAAATGGTGACTCCGCGTGGTGGGAGGGGGGCCCCCAAATCAAATTCTGCTTAGGGCCCCCAAGAGGCTCGGGCCGGCACTGAGTAAGGGTCCAGTGATGTCCTTCAGATTAGCCAGAACCAGCTTTTCAAACGACTTCATGACGACGGACATAAGAGCCACAGGTCTGTAATTGTTAAGTCCTGTTATATTGGGTTTCTTTGGAACGGGGATGATGGTGGAGTGTTTGAAGCAGGAAGGCACTTTACACAACTCCAGAGATCTGTTGAAGATCTGTGAAAAGATGGGGGTCAGCTGGTCAGCACAAGTTTTCAGACAGGCTGGTGTAACGCCATCTGGGTCTGGTGCTTTTCTTCTTTTGTTCTTCCTGAAGACCTGGCGCACATCATCTTCACAGATTTGAAGAGCAGGAGGTGTGGAGAGGGGGATTGAAGGAGGTGTTAACGGTTGTGTAGAGAGATGGTCAGAATGGGTTTTGGGGGTTTGAAATCTACAATAAAACTCATTCAGGTCGTTAGCAAGTCGTTGATTAGCCTCAGTGCAGGGGGATGGTGTCTTGTAGTTGGTGATGGCTCTCAGTCCTCTCCACACTGAAGTTGAGTCATTGGAAGTAAACTGGTCCTCCAACTTTTTAGCGTAGGTCTTTTTAGCCGCTCTAATCTCTTTGTTCAGTGTGTTCCTGGTCTGATTGTACAATACTCTGTCCCCATTTCTGTAGGCATCCTCTTTGTCCCGACAAAGATGTCTGAGTTTTGCTGTAAACCATGGTTTATCATTGTTGAATGTTAAATAAGTCCTGGTAGGAATGCATATATCCTCACAAAAACTAATATAGGATGTTACAGTCTCCGTGAGTTTGTCTAGTTCGGTGGTAGCAGCTTCAAAAACACTCCAATCAGTGAGTTCAAAACAGGCTTGTAAATCCTGCTCTGTTTCGCTGGTCCATCTCTTCACAGTCCTTACTACAGGTTAAGCAGATTTAAGTTTCTGCTTGTAGGTCGGTATAAGATGAACCAGACAGTGATCAGACAGCCCCAAAGCTGCTCGTGGAACAGAGTGATATGCATCCTTTCTTGTGGTGTAACAGTGATCCAATATATTACTGCCTCTGGTGGGACATGTAACATGCTGTCTCTATTTTGGCAGTTCACATGAGAGATTGGCTTTATTAAAGTCCCCAAAGAATTCCGTGAAACACAGAGCAGCAGAGTGTGAGAAATCCTTATTTGTCTGAGAGAGCAGAAGGAGTTCGTCCGTTTTGTTGGGTAGAGAGCGGAGATTTGCCAGATGGATGCTAGGCAACGGCGTTCGAAATCCGCGCATCCTGAGTCTGACAAGCGCTCCCGCTCGCTTCCCCCGTCCGCGCGTCCTGAAGCGTCTAATAAGCGCCGCTGCTCCTCCGACAACAATGTTCAGTAAAACTTCTGAATAATTGAAATCCGGTAAAATATCTTGTGGTGTGTTCTGCCGAATGTTCAGCAGTTCATCCCTGGTGAAACCGATCGTGTTTGTTAAACAAAAAACAGGAAAAACAAACAAAAACAGTACAAACACTGGAGAGCCAAGCACTGAAGCAGCCGTTCGCGGTGCCATCAGGTATTCAAGAGCACCTTATTCAACTCATCAGCTGATGCTTTGTGTGTGAGTGTGCGAGGAAGGTGATTGGTCAAGAAAATTATAAAAAAAAAAATTGAATTTAAGTTTAATTTTCACTTTATATAACTTTTGCTTACATTTATAGTGAGAAATGAGTAATGTAGTTTTAGAATATATGATAAGTAATTGCAAAGACACTGTTAATCATTTGAATTTCGTAATGCTGCCTATGAAGTCTGTACGAATCTGTTTCTTGGAGCTGCCCTCATGCATAAATGCTGCCCCTCAAGCTATTGCCTGATTTGGCAGTGTTAAGACATTCTAGAAAAGATGAGACTACATTTGTTCTTGATTTATTATCAGGACCTTGAGAACAAAATAATTACATTTCTGAAGAATGAACTGGAAAGATTTAAGAAAGTATTGAAAAAAGAAAACACACAATACTTTGTGAAGGATAGAAACAACATCAGAGAAGCAGCTCTTGATATCACACTCTACTTTCTGAGAAGTATGAAACAACATGATCTTGCTAATGTTCTGGAAGGTAAGATGCTCATGATGTCACCATCTGTCATATAGTTACTTGTAAATGTAGGAGGAAAACAATTTAACATATGTATTTGTTTCTATGTTTTTTTAGATGAGCGTGTCTTCATTCATCAACAACAACTGAAATCAAACCTAAAGAAGAAGTACCAATGTGTATTTGAAGGGATTGCTAAGCAGGGCGACTCCACACTCCTGAATAAGATCTACACAGATCTGTACATCACTCAGGGTGGAGGTGAACAGGTCAATACTACGCATGAGATCAGACAGATCGAGACCGCCTCCAAACGATTCGAATCACCAGAGATACAGATTGAATGCACAAATTTATTTCAGCCACCTGGACAAGACCAGAACATCAGAACTGTAGTAACAAAAGGAGTTGCTGGCATTGGAAAATCTGTCTCAGTGCAGAAGTTTGTTCTGGACTGGGCTGAAGGAAAAGAAAATCAGGATATCAGCTTAATATTTCCAATACCTTTCAGAGAGATTAATTTAAAGGAAAAAGAAACACCAAGTTTAATGAACCTTATGGATCACTTTTTCCCAGAGATAAAAGGACTGAACCTTACAAGAAATAACAAGTATAAAATCCTGTTTATCTTTGATGGCTTGGATGAATGTCGTCTTCCTCTGAAGTTTGAGGGTAATGAGACATGGTGTGATATCACATCACCTGCTCCTCTAGATGTTCTCCTAACAAACCTTATCAAAGGAAATCTGCTTCGTTCTGCTCTCATCTGGATAACCACCAGACCAGCAGCAGCCGGTAAGATTCCTCCTGACTGTATCGACCGGGTGACAGAGGTACGAGGATTCAATGACGCACAGAAGGAAGAGTACTTCATCAAAAGATTCTCAAATCAGAATATGGCCAACGCAATCATTGATCATGTAAAAAAATCAAAGAGTCTATATATCATGTGCCACATCCCAGTCTTCTGCTGGATTTCAGCCACCGTCCTCCAGAACATTCTAGAGAATAAAATCATTCAACAGTCTGACGACACCACCGAAACACTTCAAGAATCAAACACTGATGATACTCCTAGAACTCTGACACAAATGTACACACACTTTTTTCGCTTTCAGATCCATCAGAGTAGAAAAAAGTATGAAGGAAAACACTCGCCAGATATCTCCTGGGATAAAGATGCTATCCTTTCACTGGGCAAACTGGCATTTCAACAGCTGGAAAGAAGCAACCTGATCTTCTATGCATCAGATCTGGAGGCCTGTGGTATTGACGTCTCCAAAGCATCCGTGTACTCAGGGATGTGTACTCAGATCTTCAAACAGGAGACCGGGGTCATTCTGGGTACCATGTACTGTTTTGTTCACTTGAGCATTCAAGAGTTCATTGCAGCTCTGTATGCACATCTGTTTCTAGACATTGAAGAGAAAAATGCCTTTGTTCAAGAGCAAACGGGACAAGACAACGACAATAAAACAATGATTGGTTTACTGAAGGCTGCAGTGGACAAGGCCCTTGAAAGTGAGAATGGACACTTGGACCTTTTCCTTCGCTTTCTTCTCGGTCTGTCGCTGAAGTCAAATCGGCTGCTCTTACAGGGTCTGTTGACACTGCAAGACAGTGATGAGAAGAGCTATGAGGAAATAGTTGCATACATCAAGCAGAAGTTTGATGAAAATTCATCTCCAGAAAGATCCATCAATCTATTTTACTGTCTGAATGAATTGAATGATCAATCTCTGGTACAAGAGGTTCAAAAGCACATTAGAGAAGGAAGTCTGTCATCTGCTGATCTTTCACCTGCTCAGTGGTCTGCTCTGGTCTTTGTGTTGCTGACATCAGATGAGGAAGTGGAGGACTTTGAACTTCAGAAATTCAAGAAATCAGATGAATGTCTCATTAGACTGTGGCCAGTGGTCAAAGCCTCTAAACGAGCTCTGTAAGTGACATGAAAGTTTGTGCTTATTGATTGTTTTTGAGAAAATACCAAATAGTACACCAATGTTTTTATGAAATGGATGTCCTCTGTACAACAGTGAGGAAAGCATTTAGTTTTCTTTGTAACCCGCCTTAAGTCATCAGTAAATCAGTCAAGGGTCCCAGTACTGTTTTATATTTATTTTGTACTATTCTAAAATTAATTGCTGTCCTTCTAAAACTTTCTTTACTTGCTAATTTGGATTTATGGGGTTTTGGGAGGATAGCAACGTTATACTAAATTGTAATAGTTATTATGAAATTTGATATCCTTAAATGTATTTGAACACAATACCTGCCAAGTATATCAAATGCTTTGATCTGACTTGTTTTCTTTATAGACTAAATGATTGTAACTTATCAGACAAAAGCTGTTCAGCTCTGGTTAATGTTCTGGGATCAGAAAGCCTGAAAGAGCTCAACATGAGCGGTAATAATCTGCAGGATTCAGGAGTCAAGTGGCTCTGTGCTGGACTGGAGAAGACAACAAGTAAACTAGAGATACTGAGGTAGGTGTGTAAACAGACAAATAGTATACACAATATGATCTATTATAAACAGCAAAATTACTATTTAAACTAAAATTATTCATAAAGGCACAAATGGGACAAGTGTCTGGAATGATGATATAGTCCGGGAATCAATTGCTGAAGTTCCACAATCTGTTGTTGTATGATTGTGAACTAAATATGTTTCTGTTCTCGTTTTATTGTAGACAACTGTTGTGGGTTTATGTTGCTGTTAACTTGTGTGCAGTTTTCAAATGAAACCCTTTTCTTTTAAAACGAAACTAGGGATACACCAACATTTTCCACTGAAAATAGCATTACCGATTTTAGGCATTAAAGATTGTGCCCCACATTACCCGTCTGTGCTCAGATTTAAGCCACTCTCTAGCTGTTATCAAAGGCAGATCATGTCAACAGTTTAAAACTACTTTTGATGAAAATGTCTTGCTTACGTATGTAAACTCCGAGACGTTGTGTCGAACCGACACAATGGGGTTTGATCTTGACAACCTTTCATCTCTGATTGTAGTATTTTAAAAGGCCAATTAACTTGGCGAATGGCACGCCAGTCTCCACATCCAGTGCTGGACTGGTAATCTGGCATACCGGGCAAATGCCCTGTGGGCCGACGCACTTGGGGGCCGATATAATATAATATTATATTTTTTTAATCGGCCAATGACCGGCCAATAAAGCAGGGACAGCGGCCCATTGGTTCATTTTCCATACTGACACTGGGCTGGCCCAATCATCTCTTAACAGACTCCACCCCCCAGTTTCTCGTGTCAGATGCAGTCAGTGTCTTAGAGTGTTCACACCAAATGCAGTAAATCGCGCTATTAGCGTCTAGTTGGACACGTGAACATTTTGCTTTTACTCGCTTCATTCGTGTCATGGAGGGGCTTCTGTCAGGCGGTGCCCGTCTAATTGCGAAATGGCGGACATGGATTTAGTTGAGAGGATAGCTGCGCATTATGTGCTATGGAAGGCTGAAGAACGACGTAGACTCGTGCAGCGCCATGTCTGGGTCCATCAAATCCTTCAGAGGCGCAGTCCTTCATTGTTGTTTCGGATTCCTGCCTCCGCTCGCTATGTCATAATCACGTCCCTACTAGAGCAAGCTCCTGGTTCGTAAACGCGGCGCGAATTTTCGCCAAAGATCAGATTTTTCAACTCGCGCGAACTATGGGAAGCCAAATAATCCAAAAGTGGGACGAGACAGCGGGTATTACACAGCTCGCGCCGCGATGACATGTCATCTGCGCGATTCAATCTCCTCGTCAGCGCACACGTTATTTAAACAGCGCAAACCGTACACTCAAATATACAATAAAGAAACCCCTCATTCCTTAAAAACATTTACATTTGTTTACATTTACACAAGTCTATCAGTTTTTCCCTACAGAAGACAAAGGAAATCAGGATGAAATGCATAATATTTTTTTGTTATTATCTTTAATAGTGTACAAGTAAACGGTAGTGTTTTGCATCGATACTTTGAAGAACTGCGCATATGTATAGACTCTATACTATAGAGGCTACGGAAAGACCTGTACAAAGCAGAAACTTCAATGACTTCCAATATCGTAGTCGTGAGGAGCACGCCAACCTCCTGGAAATTATATAGGACAGTTTACATGTTCAGGTAATTTATTTTATTATTGTAGTACGTTTTGCGCCTAGCCATTTTACTTCAACTATTTATGTTATTACTAGCAGAGGTTTATGGGTAAAATGTAAATGAGTGGCGCCAAATGAACATTGTATATGTTTTAATTGGTAAGTGCAGCGGATTGGTTGGTGCCACTCTGCCCATCGGTTGGCGATAGGAAATTGAATCGCGCAGATGACATGTCAGCGCGGCGCGAGCTCTGTAATACCCCGCTGTCTCATCCCACTATTGGATTGTTTGGCTTCCCTTACTAACGCTCAATTTGCGCGAATCACACCACAAGTAGGTATAGGTCTATCACCAGGGAGTCAGTCAAGAGAGAGTGAGTACACTGGTCCACTTGCACTGGTACACTGGTCCATGGCACTTAGTTCTCAGCTTTGTAGGTTTTTGGGGGAATGGAACAGTAGATATGCATATCTACAGGGACCGCAAGGATGGTGTACTGGTTGGTTGTGTCCGACCCATTGTGGTGGGCCGGTCTAAGTAAAAATGCCAGGGCCCTTTTTTTGTCCTAATCCAGCCCTGTCCACATCGTACATACGGGTATAAAAGGAAGATGCTGTGCCCATTCATTCACCTTTGGGCTGAGGAACCTGAGAGGCATTCTCGGTGGCTGCAGTGGACAGCAAAGCGTTGTAGCATAAAGGACACGGCCATATATGTAGTAGAATTAGCTTCTCTAGGGGCGAGATAGCTGCCCCAATCCGGAAGGAACACTGGTAAGGGCTACCCCCTCGCCTAAAGGGGTAACACTACGGAGACCACCTCTTCCGCAGGGAGATAATACGTGGAATATCTACACAAAAATTTGACAACGGTGTCACCAAACAGCCCAGCTTGCGTCATGAGCGCATCAAGAAAGCGTACTTCCTAGGCGTCACACATCTGCGCAAGGTTGGGCCAAAGGTGTCGCTCTTGGACCACCAGAGTACACATTGTTCGACCCAGCGTGTACTCGCCACCACCTTTGTCACCCGGAGAGCGAGGTCAGTGGCGGTGCACATCTCCTGCATAAATGCTGGGTCGCACTTTCCCTCGTCCAGGTGCTTCACTGCCTTAGCCTGCACGATGGTCATGGCATGAATTGGCAGCTTGACCGTTTGCTATTGTTAATAATAAGGGATAATTTGACAAAATTTTAAAATGTAATTTAATGAGTTTAGAATGTGCTACTGTACGTTAACACGCTTTCTTAACATCAGTAAGTGTGATCTTAAAGAGGAAAGTTGCTCAGCTTTGGCTTCAGTTTTCAGTTCAGACTGCAGCAGTTTGCAGGAGCTTGATCTGAGTAACAATAATCTACAGGATTCAGGAGTAAAGCATCTCTCTGATGGATTGAAGAATCTAAACTGTAAACTGAAGATATTAAAGTGAATGAATTAGAATAAACATTTTCCCAAATCCAGATCCTAATTATTACCTGTAACACATCAGGACTATAAAGACTTTGAGTTGAGAACCGTTTGTTGCTTATAACATATTGTATTTTCATTAAAAGGAACAGCCAATTTTGTAATTAAAATAAAAAAGCGTTTTACCAAAATTACTTGATAACATTCGCATTCAATATTAAGTAACATTTTGAAGGTTTGCTTATTGCTGTTCTAAAGCGCTGGGTTGTCCCCATTAAACCATGATTTCTGGGTTGTCAACATGACCCGACCTGTGCGTAAAATAAAGTATTACTCATGTGAGGGGTTATTTCATTTCACTCAACCAGTGAGTAAAATAAATAAAAATTCTGGATTAAATATTACTTATATAATGGTTCATTTTGTGTTTTAATTGCCTTAACAACAATATTGTAATGTATATTATTTCCAACAAGCTCTTGGGCCACCATCTTGACTGAGAAAACCCATTTAACTCAGAGATAGGGTGGCCATACGTCCGGATTTTGGCCAGACAGTCGGGATTTTAAGCCCCCTGTCCAGCGCAGCCTCAAGCCGGACACTCATTTGTCCTCCTTTTTGGAGTTGCGCTGAATCGGCCTTTAAAAACGCGCTCTAAAACCTTTATTGGGATGCAGCAGCATAGCATCTTACGCCGTAAGATCTCCGGTCGAACAAATGATTGGCTGAAAGAGGTGTCAAATAAATGGTGGAAGTAAAGTCCACATACTGGCTACGTCACATCATAATGTTAACATGCCGAAACGTCCGAAATCATTTAATCCGGAATGGACAAAAGAGCACAAATTCATATCAAAAAGCAGTAGAGATGCTTTCCATGGATTTTGCAGACTGTATCGCTGTGAAGTGGACGTTAGTAGTAAAGGGAAAGCCGCCATTGACCGACATGCCAGCACTGAAAAACATAAAGGTGACAGATGAGCTGCTGGTACGTCTTCCCTTCGGTCTTATTTTCGAGAGGCAACATCACCTCAGGATGACAAAATCTGCGCTGCAGAGCTTTAAAGTCTATCATGCAGTCAAGCATCACCAGTCATACAGGAGTGTCTTGAATAAATACAAATACTGTGAATAAACACTTTTTTGCCTCGGTTACACATAGGTCTACATCATGATATGTTGTTGATCAAATTGTCTGGCAATGAATAGAGTAGGCTATTTCAGAATTACTGTATCATGATACCACAGATATGATAGACAAAATTGTATTATATTTGCGAGTACACAAGATGCAGTAATTCTTGCCTCACTAAATGCCGCAAAGCGTCCTCCTTTTGGTGTTATGGAAATGCCAGAAACTCTTGGTCATATAGGGGCGGTTTCCCAGACAGGCTATAAACCTAGTCCCAGACTAACATAAATGTTAGAAGTGTCTTGATCGACAACAATTTAAACTGACATATCTTAAAATATATCAGTGTGATTGTTTTGTCTTAAAATGCACATCATTGAGGTTTTTTTTGTAAAGTATGTTTTAAAAAATTAAATGTCCTAATTTAACTAGTCCTGGTTTAAACTAATCCCTGTCCGGGAAACTGCCCCATAGAGTTTAAAAATAGCAAAACTTGCACATTTGAGTTTACGAACTCACAATTAAAACTTTCTTTGTCGTAGACTATCTGAGTGCAGTATAACAGAAGAAGGTTACAGATGTTTGGCTGAAGCTGTGAGATCAAACCCTTCACATCTGATAGAGCTGGATCTCACTGGAAATGATCCTGGACCATCAGGAGTCAAACTCATCTATCAGTTAATACAAGACACAAACTGTGCACTGAACACTGTGAGGTGAGTATTGTATATCCAGTTGTTTTTATATGGTTAAAGTGTATTCAAATCTTTGCAAAGCTTTGAATTGAATAAGTGTGGTGTCATGTGTAACAATGAATAATTATGTGAACAATCATTTTAAAGAGGCGATATGATGTGAACTGATTTTCTGTCTGTAGATTCTTGAAGAATCCAAAAGCAGAAGCAGCTTGTGTTTATCTGACTGGTGTTCTTGGTGTGAATCCATTACTGCTAAAAGATCTGAATCTGAGTCACAATAAACTGGGAGATCTGGATGGAGAGAAACTCTCGGCTCTATTGATGGACTCTCATAGTAAAGTGGAGAAAATCACGTGAGTTTCATATATACAGTATAAGACACCTTCATACATGTGTGTGTTATAAAGATCTGATGATGATGTTATTGTGTTTAGATTGAATAACTGTGAGCCGACAGAGAAACAGTGTTCAGCTGTAGCTGCTGTTCTCTCCTGTAAAACCCTCGTGAGAGAGATGAATCTGAACAACAGTCGTCTGATGGATTCAGGACTCAAAGGCATCTGTGACAAACTGAAGAATCCTCAGTGTCAACTCCACACACTCAAGTGAGTTCAGCGATCACATCATCATACACACTCCACAGAACACAACAAACATGACAATATTATACATACGGTGATAATGTACAAATAAAACATGTAAATGTAAAATGCTCTAAATGTAAGATGAGATTCAGAACCAAGTGAAATCCAAAGAAAACATCATAAGTGTCTCATAAGACAACACTTGTGTACAGTTGTTCATGAATCCGGTCCAATAAGTGATCTATCCTTTAATACAAGAAATTCAATTAAATTCAGTTTTATTTATAAAGAGCTTCACAATGTGCATTGTTCAAGGCAGCGTTACAGGAGAAGATAAAAATAAAAACAGAAAAACACATAAAAGGTCAAACACAGTACAGCGCATGGTGTTAGTAGAACAAGCTAAATCATTCTAATAAAGCGATGTTAACAGAACTTACTGAACCTTTAAGCTTATCTACTATCAGCAGTCTCCTGGTGAGCAAGCCATCACGGCCCTGTGGTGAGGAACCCAAACTCCAATGATAAATAAATGGAGAAAAATCCTCAGGAGAAACCAGACTCAGTCAGGAGGACCAGATCTCCTCCGATGTGTCACGGATGCACTCAGTGACTTTAATTAAGAGTTACTGAGTAAATGTTTATGAATAAATAAAACTAAATTACAAAACTTTTGTACTGTGTTTTCTAGACTATCTGAGTGCAGTATAACAGAAGAAGGTTACAGATGTTTGGCTGAAGCTGTGAGATCAAACCCTTCACATCTGATAGAGCTGGATCTCACTGGAAATGATCCTGGACCATCAGGAGTCAAACTCATCTGTGATTTAATACAAGACACAAACTGTGCACTGAACACTGTGAGGTGAGATGTGTTGAAATAAGAATTAGACTAATAAAACTTGAACATGTGTTTGAGGTTTAATCTTCATTATTGCAATACAAGGTTATCACAATAGATGTTTATTAATAATGACACTGTTATCTTCTGTCTGCAGGTTATTGAAGAGTTCTTCTGCAGTCGAAGCCTTTGAGTATCTAAAGACTCTTGGTATAAACCCTTTACTCCAGAGAGAAGTGAATCTGAAGGATCATAAACTAGACGAGTCAAGAGTGAAACAGATCTCTGATCTACTGAAGGATAAACACTGTACACTCAACACACTCACGTGAGGATTTTAAAGTTTCTGTTTATCATCATATCACAATGGGAAAAAAAGAATCTTGCTCAAATACAGAATCACAATCATTAGGGGTTCATTTCTTATCAAAACTCTGTTAAAACTATCAAACTCACTCCAGCCCTCCCTTTGGAATAATATTAATGGGGAAGGAATAGAGCGGGACTCTCAAGGAGCTTGTCAACCTCCAGCTGAAGAGACCTCATAAAAGGTGTTTTTCATAAAAGGGGTTATGGTTACACGAGGTGTTTCAGGCAGGTCTGGGTGAGCATTCGCTTTTGGATAGAATTTATCGTTTGTTCCAACACTTACACTTTTGCAATTTTACGTGTCTAATACATGCATGAGCAACTTATACCACACCAAAGACACAGAGACACACATATTAGTGCCATATGACCCTTTACGAAACAAGAATTCTGGTACAGATGTCACGTTTTGTTGTTGCTTGTTATATTAACCCTTAATAATATATGTCAGTAGTTGTTCTAAGAGAGCTATGAATTTTCATCATTTTGATAAGTCATTTATTTGACGTGTTCATCATATCTACAGGTTGTCTGGATGCAGTATTACACAGAGATCCATTGGTGACCTGATTTCATCTCTGACTTCAAACTGTTCACATCTGAGAGAACTGGATCTGAGTAATAATGAACTCAGTGACGCAGTTGTGCAGCTTATGGATCTGCTGAAGTATTCAGACTGCAAACTGGAGAAGCTTTGGTTAGAAATACAGTTCTCTACACATTATTGTGTTTGTGTCTATATGCTTTACTGTTTAATGAAGTCTGACCCATTTCAAGTTCAATCGTTTTAAATATTGGTTAGTTGAGTTAAACATGTTTAGGGAATAAAGGGGAAAGATACAAATGTTGTTATTGCAGCCGATGAACATAGCAATGCTGTGTACTGTACTTGCTTTGCACTTTAACCATTGTTCCTGTTATTTTCTTCTCTCTTTATCTCTCATTGTAGGTTAACAGCCTGTGGTTTATCAGAGAAAGGTTCTGGTCTGTTTTCAGCTCTGAATTTAAACCCATCACACCTGAGACACCTGAACCTGAGTGGAAATGAACTGGGAACTTCAGGGGTTCAAAAACTCTCTGATCTACTGAAAAATCCCCAGTGCACGCTGAAGACATTACAGTTAGTACACAAGCTACAGTAAACTTAACATTGATCATTGTACTTTCATCATTTCAATGAATAGTAACAGTAAACACATACGGTGTTATTGTGTTCTGCTCCGAGTACACCAGATGTTATGTGTACACATGGGTTCATTTAACTGAACATTACACATCGGTAACGGATGACCATAGATCTGACACATCTTACTTTATCTCTGCAGACTGTGTGAATGCAGGATTAATACCAAACGATTGGACATCCTGATTCCAGTTCTGTGTTCAAACCCATCACACCTGAGACACCTGAACCTCAGTCAGAATAAAGTCAAAGACGCTGGAGTCAAGCATCTATGTGATCTACTGAAACTGAAGAAACTGAAGAAACTGAAGAAACTGGAGTGAGTCTGAAAACAATATTCCTCAGATTACTGATGTTTTTGTGGTCTGGTTAAAGATGTTTTTAGGTGTTTGCTTCATGCTTAAAATTCTTTCAAATGACCAGTCACACATTATATAGTGTTTTTATTTACAATGTATTGTATTTACATTATAATTTAACTGTGAATGACACACTACACTGTGAAGAATACACTTCTCTTGTACCATCCAATGTTTTCTTTGTTTTTGAAATTTAAAAGACTTCTTTCAATGCATTAGATATAAAACATCAGCAGGGTTAAAGCAGACTGTGGGAATACCTGCACATCTTTTCAATTAATAGTGAAGCAGCACTATAGTACTTGTGCTCACAGGTTCCCTCATGTGGTTGATAAGCGCAGTTGTCTGTTATCAGCAATCCGGTCCAATAAGTGGTCAATCCTTTAATACAAGAAATTCAATTAAATTCAGTTTTATTTATAAAGAGCTTCACAATGTGCATTGTTCAAGGCAGCGTTACAGGAGAAGATAAAAATTAAAACAGAAAAACACATAAAAGGTCAAACACAGTACAGCGCATGGTGTTAGTAGAACAAGCTAAATCCGTCTAATAAAGCAATGTTAACAGAATTTACTGAACCTTTAAGCTTATCTACTATCAGCAGTCTCCTGGTGAGCAAGCCATCACGGCCCTGTGGTGAGGAACCCAAACTCCAATGATAAATAAATGGAGAAAAATCCTCAGGAGAAACCAGACTCAGTCAGGAGGACCAGATCTCCTCCGATGTGTCACGGATGCACTCAGTGACTTTATTTAAGAGTTACCGAGTAAATGTTTATGAATAAATAAAACTAAATTACAAAACTTTTGTACTGTGTTTTCTAGACTATCTGAGTGCAGTATAACAGAAGAAGGTTACAGATGTTTGGCTGAAGCTGTGAGATCAAACCCTTCACATCTGATAGAGCTGGATCTCACTGGAAATGATCCTGGACCATCAGGAGTCAAACTCATCTATCAGTTAATAGACGACACAAACTGTGCACTGAACACTGTGAGGTGAGATGTGTTAAAATAAAAGAATAAACAATCATCTGCATTTTTAATAAACAATCCAGTATTTATATTATATAGTGTTTACTACACAATCTGTTGTTGTATTGAAGTGAATTCAAGATTTAACAAAAGATAAATGTGTAAAGTTGTTTTCATCAGCACCAGCTGCTGAGGTTTCATTAAACGTCTTCTACAACATATTTTATATTGTATATTTTTATAATTACCAATTTAGTTTTACTACAGTTAATGTTTTTGTAACTTTCTGTTTTCTGCAGGTTATTGAAGAGTTCTTCTGCTGTGAAAGCTGTTAAGTATCTGACCAGAGTTCTTGGTATAAACCCTTTACTCCAGAGAGAAGTGAATCTGAAGGATCATAAACTAGACGAGTCAAGAGTGAAACAGATCTCTGATCTACTGAAGGATAAACACTGTACACTCAACACACTCACGTGAGGATTTTAAAGTTTCTGTTTATCATCATATCACAATGGGAAAAAAAGAATCTTGCTCAAATACAGAATCACAATCATTAGGGGTTCATTTCTTATCAAAACTCTGTTAAAACTATCAAACTTAGTGGTGAGGTTGGGAATTGAAACCAACGGCTCACTCCAGCCCTCCCTTTGGAATAATATTAATGGGGAAGGAATAGAGCGGGACTCTCAAGGAGCTTGTCAACCTCCAGCTGAAGAGACCTCATAAAAGGTGTTTTTCATAAAAGGGGTTGTGGTTACACGAGGTGTTTCAGGCAGGTCTGGGTGAGCATTCGCTTTTGGATAGAATTTATCGTTTGTTCCAACACTTACACTTTTGCAATTTTACGTGTCTAATACATGCATGAGCAACTTATACCACACCAAAGACACAGAGACACACATATTAGTGCCATATGACCCTTTACGAAACAAGAATTCTGGTACAGATGTCACGTTTTGTTGTTGCTTGTTATATTAACCCTTAATAATATATGTCAGTAGTTGTTCTAAGAGAGCTATGAATTTTCATCATTTTGATAAGTCATTTATTTTACGTGTTCATCATATCTACAGGTTGTCTGGATGCAGTATTACACAGAGATCCATTGGTGACCTGATTTCATCTCTGACTTCAAACTGTTCACATCTGAGAGAACTGGATCTGAGTAATAATGAACTCGGTGACGCAGTTGTGCAGCTTATGGATCTGCTGAAGAATTCAGACTGCAAACTGGAGAAGCTTTGGTTAGAAATACAGTTCTCTACACATTATTGTGTTTGTGTCTATATGCTTTACTGTTTAATGAAGTCTGACCCATTTCAAGTTCAATCGTTTTAAATATTGGTTAGTTGAGTTAAACATGTTTAGGGAATAAAGGGGAAAGATACAAATGTTGTAATTGCAGCCGATGAACATAGCAATGCTGTGTACTGTACTTGCTTTGCACTTTAACCATTGTTCCTGTTATTTTCTTCTCTCTTTATCTCTCATTGTAGGTTAACAGCCTGTGGTTTATCAGAGAAAGTTTCTGGTCTGTTTTCAGCTCTGAATTTAAACCCATCACACCTGAGACACCTGAACCTGAGTGGAAATGAACTGGGAACTTCAGGGGTTCAAAAACTCTCTGATCTACTGAAAAATCCCCAGTGCACGCTGAAGACATTACAGTTAGTACACAAGCTACAGTAAACTTAACATTGATCATTGTACTTTCATCATTTCAATGAATAGTAACAGTAAACACATACGGTGTTATTGTGTTCTGCTCCGAGTACACCAGATGTTATGTGTACACATGGGTTCATTTAACTGAACATTACACATCAGTAACGGATGACCATAGATCTGACCCATCTTACTTTATCTCTGCAGACTGTGTGAATGCAGGATTAATACCAAACGATTGGACATCCTGATTCCAGCTCTGTGTTCAAACCCATCACACCTGAGACACCTGAACCTCAGTCAGAATAAAGTCAAAGACGCTGGAGTCAAGCTTCTATTTGATCTACTGAAACTGAAGAAACTGAAGAAACTGAAGAAACTGGAGTGAGTCTGAAAACAATATTCCTCATCTTTAACCAGACCACAAAAACATCAGTAATCTGTTTTTAGGTGTTTGCTTCATGCTTAAAATTCTTTCAAATGACCAGTCACACATTATATAGTGTTTTTATTTACAATGTATTGTATTTACATTATAATTTAACTGTGAATGACACACTACACTGTGAAGAATACACTTCTCTTGTACCATCCAATGTTTTCTTTGTTTTTGAAATTTAAAAGACTTCTTTCAATGCATTAGATATAAAACATCAGCAGGGTTAAAGCAGACTGTGGGAATACCTGCACATCTTTTCAATTAATAGTGAAGCAGCACTATAGTACTTGTGCTCACAGGTTCCCTCATGTGGTTGATAAGCGCAGTTGTCTGTTATCAGCAATCCGGTCCAATAAGTGGTCAATCCTTTAATACAAGAAATTCAATTAAATTCAGTTTTATTTATAAAGAGCTTCACAATGTGCATTGTTCAAGGCAGCGTTACAGGAGAAGATAAAAATTAAAACAGAAAAACACATAAAAGGTCAAACACAGTACAGCGCATGGTGTTAGTAGAACAAGCTAAATCATTCTAATAAAGCGATGTTAACAGAATTTACTGAACCTTTAAGCTTATCTACTATCAGCAGTCTCCTGGTGAGCAAGCCATCACGGCCCTGTGGTGAGGAACCCAAACTCCAATGATAAATAAATGGAGGAAAATCCTCAGGAGAAACCAGACTCAGTCAGGAGGACCAGATCTCCTCTGATGTGTCACGGATGCACTCAGTGACTTTATTTAAGAGTTACCGAGTAAATGTTTATGAATAAATAAAACTAAATTACAAAACTTTTGTTCTTTGTTTTCTAGACTATCTGAGTGCAGTATAACAGAAGAAGGTTACAGATGTTTGGCTGAAGCTGTGAGATCAAACCCTTCACATCTGATAGAGCTGGATCTCACTGGAAATGATCCTGGACCATCAGGAGTCAAACTCATCTATCAGTTAATAGACGACACAAACTGTGCACTGAACACTGTGAGGTGAGATGTG
>NC_136765.1:1316517-1415482 GCF_947034865.1 Barbatula barbatula | reverse complement strand
CCACAACCCCTTTTATGAAAAACACCTTTTATGAGGTCTCTTCAGCTGGAGGTTGACAAGCTCCTTGAGAGTCCCGCTCTATTCATTCCCCATTAATATTATTCCAAAGGGAGGGCTGGAGTGAGCCGTTGGTTTCAATTCCCAACCTCACCGCTAAGTTTGATAGTTTTAACAGAGTTTTGATAAGAAATGAAGCCCTAATGATTGTGATTCTGTATTTGAGCAATATTCTTTTTTTCCCATTGTGATATGATGATAAACAGAAACTTTAAAATCCTCACGTGAGTGTGTTGAGCTGACAGTGTTTATCCTTCAGTAGATCAGAGATCTGTTTCACTCTTGACTCGTCTAGTTTCTGATCCTTCAGATTCACTTCTCTCTGGAGTAAAGGGTTTATACCAAGAGTCTTTAGATCCTCAAAGGCTTTGACTGCAGATGAACTCTTCAATAACCTGCAGAAAACAGAAAGTTACAAAAACATTAACTGTAGTAAAACTAAATAGGTAATTATAAAAATATACAATATAAAATATGTTGTAGAAGACGTTTAATGAAACCTCAGCAGCTGGTGCTGATGAAAACAACTTTATACATTTATCTTTTGTTAAATCTTGAATTCACTTCAATGCAACAACAGATTGTGTAGTAAACACTGTAAAATACTGTATGTAGCCTGCAGATGATTGTTTATTCTTTTATTTTAACACATCTCACCTCACAGTGTTCAGTGCACAGTTTGTGTCGTGTATTAACTGATAGATGAGTTTGACTCCTGATGGTCCAGGATCATTTCCAGTGAGATCCAGCTCTATCAGATGTGAAGGGTTTGATCTCACAGCTTTAGCCAGAGCAACATAACCTCCTTCTGTTATACTGCACTCAGATAGTCTAGAAAACACAGTACAAAAGTTTTGTAATTTAGTTTTATTTATTCATAAACATTTACTCGGTATCTCTTAATTAAAGTCACTGAGTGCATCCGTGACACATCGGAGGAGATCTGGTCCTCCTGACTGAGTCTGGTTTCTCCTGAGGATTTTTCTCCATTTATTTATCATTGGAGTTTGGGTTCCTCACCACAGGGCCGTGAAGGCTTGCTCACCAGGAGACTGCTGATAGTAGATAAGCTTAAAGGTTCAGTAAGTTCTGTTAACATCGCTTTATTAGAATGATTTAGCTTGTTCTACTAACACCATGCGCTGTACTGTGTTTTACCCTTTATGTGTTTTTCTGTTTTAATTTTTATCTTCTCCTGTAATGCTGACTTGAACAATGCACATTGTGACGCTCTTTATAAATAAAACTGAATTTAATTGAATTTCTTGTATTAAAGCAATAAGCCCCAAGAAGCCGTGGGTTACAGTGCATTTTATAACAGCTAAGGGGCGTTGTTAGGCACGACGCGAAGCGGAGCTTATTGCTTTTATAAAACGGTTAATACATATGCATAGTAAAGTTTCATGAAGTAAAACACACCAAAATTATGTAATTATTTTAATAGAAATATATTCTTCCGCCAAACAAAGTAGTTCCTCAGAAACAGGTGCGGCTGCCAAGCAACACAGACGCAGCAAAGAACACAATGAACAATGTGCTTAAAGACGGTGGTGTTTATCTATTAACATTAACATGTATCTATTTTTATACATGAACAGTGTTTTAAAGTCAATAAACATACGTGTAACCAAGTTCCATAAAAGGAAGGAAGGAGACGGGAACCGGCGAACATAAACAAACTTTTAATTAATAAATAAACTCAAACGTAACTACCACACCATAAAATCCAGGCCTGTTCCTCTCTCACTGACCGATCGTTCGTCCTTTTATATGCTCCACAATCTCCTCCGTGATACGAGACCGTCGCACGTACAGCTGACGCTCGTAAACACTCACGCACCGGCCTCGCATCCCGACTCTCGTCCCGCCTACCTCACTACAATACCGAAAACAACTAACAGAGCACAGAGTCTGTTTATGAGTATTCACCTCATTTCTACTTTTCGAAGTCTTCAATTTCTC
Source organism: Barbatula barbatula (assembly GCF_947034865.1). NCBI lineage: Eukaryota > Metazoa > Chordata > Actinopteri > Cypriniformes > Nemacheilidae > Barbatula > Barbatula barbatula. The sequence continues at coordinate 1,413,463 of NC_136765.1, read as the reverse complement.
TTTCATTCATTTCAGCGGTGTTTGTTATTGGTCTAATTTGTCCGTCATGTCAATCTCTTCACAAAATCGGACATTTTGACAATTATTTTGCTGTACGTAGCAAGAGAGGCGCAGTGATTCTAGGTAATGCGGTCAGCCGTTATAAATTCGGGGTATTATATAACGGCTTAGATCTCCGCTCAACCAATCAGAATCAAGGACCAGAACTGACCGTTTTATAATAAAGGATTGACCACTTATTGGACCGGATTGCTGCTAACAGACAACTGCGCTTATCAACCACATGAGGGAACCTGTAAGCACAAGTACTATAGTGCTGCTTCACTATTAATTGAAAAGATGTGCAGGTATTCCCACAGTCTGCTTTAACCCTGCTGATGTTTTATATCTAATGCATTGAAAGTCTTTTAAATTTCAAAAACAAAGAAAACATTGGATGGTACAAGAGAAGTGTATTCTTCTCAGTGTAGTGTGTCATTCACAGTTAAATTATAATGTAAATACAATACATTGTAATAAAAACACTATATAATGTGTGACTGGTCATTTGAAAGAATTTTAAGCATGAAGCAAACACCTAAAAACATCTTTAACCAGACCACAAAAACATCAGTAATCTGAGGAATATTGTTTTCAGACTCACTCCAGTTTCTCCAGTTTCTTCAGTTTCAGTAGATCACATAGATGCTTGACTCCAGCGTCTTTGACTTCATTCTGACTGAGGTTCAGCTCTCTCAGGTGTGATGGGTTTGAACACAGAGCTGGAATCAGGATGTCTAATTGTTTGGTATTAATCCTGCATTCACACAGTCTGCAGAGATAAAGTAAGATGGGTCAGATCTATGGTCATCCGTTACTGATGTGTAATGTTCAGTTAAATGAACCCATGTGTACACATAACATCTGGTGTACTCGGAGCAGAACACAATAACACCGTATGTGTTTACTGTTACTATTCAATGAAATGATGAAAGTACAATGATCAATGTTAAGTTTACTGTAGCTTGTGTACTAACTGTAATGTCTTCAGCGTGCACCGGGGATTTTTCAGTAGATCAGAGAGTTTTTGAACCCCTGAAGTTCCCAGTTCATTTCCACTCAGGTTCAGGTGTCTCAGGTGTGATGGGTTTAAATTCAGAGCTGAAAACAGACCAGAACCTTTCTCTGATAAACCACAGGCTGTTAACCTACAATGAGAGATAAAGAGAGAAGAAAATAACAGGAACAATGGTTAAAGTGCAAAGCATGTACAGTACACAGCATTGCTATGTTCATCGGCTGCAATAACAACATTTGTATCTTTCCCCTTTATTCCCTAAACATGTTTAACTCAACTATCCAATATTTAAAACGATTGAACTCAAAATGGGTCAGACTTCATTAAACAGTAAAGCATATAGACACATACTGCATCCAGACAACCTGTAGATATGATGAACACGTCAAATAACTGACTTATCAAAATGATAAAAATTCATAGCTCTCTTAGAACAACTACTGACATATATTATTAAGGGTTAATAGAAACATTTCCAAGCAACAATAAAACCTGACATCTGTACCAGAATTCTTGTTTCGTAAAGGGTTCATATGGCACTAATATGTGTGTTTCTGTGTCTTTGGTGTGTTATAAGTTACTCATGCATGTATTAGACACGTAAAATTGCAAAAATGTAAGTGTTGGAACAAACGATAAATTCTATCCAAAAGCGAATGCTCACCCAGACCTGCCTGAAACACCTCGTGTAACCACAACCCCTTTTATGAAAAACACCTTTTATGAGGTCTCTTCAGCTGGAGGTTGACAAGCTCCTTGAGAGTCCCGCTCTATTCCTTCCCCATTAATATTATTCCAAAGGGAGGGCTGGAGTGAGCCGTTGGTTTCAATTCCCAACCTCACCGCTACGTTTGATAGTTTTAACAGAGTTTTGATAAGAAATGAAGCCCTAATGATTGTGATTCTGTATTTGAGCAATATTCTTTTTTCCCATTGTGATATGATGATAAACAGAAACTTTAAAATCCTCACGTGAGTGTGTTGAGCTGACAGTGTTTATCCTTCAGTAGATCAGAGATCTGTTTCACTCTTGACTCGTCTAGTTTATGATCCTTCAGATTCACTTCTCTCTGGAGTAAAGGATTTATACCAAGAGTCTTTAGATCCTCAAAGGCTTTGACTGCAGATGAACTCTTCAATAACCTGCAGAAAACAGAAAGTTACAAAAACATTAACTGTAGTAAAACTAAATTGGTAATTATAAAAATATACAATATAAAATATGTTGTAGAAGACGTTTAATGAAACCTCAGCAGCTGGTGCTGATGAAAACAACTTTATACATTTATCTTTTGTTAAATCTTGAATTCACTTCAATGCAACAACAGATTGTGTAGTAAACACTGTAAAATACTGTATGTAGCCTGCAGATGATTGTTTATTCTTTTATTTTAACACATCTCACCTCACAGTGTTCAGTGCACAGTTTGTGTCGTGTATTAACTGATAGATGAGTTTGACTCCTGATGGTCCAGGATCATTTCCAGTGAGATCCAGCTCTATCAGATGTGAAGGGTTTGATCTCACAGCTTTAGCCAGAGCAACATAACCTCCTTCTGTTATACTGCACTCAGATAGTCTAGAAAACACAGTACAAAAGTTTTGTAATTTAGTTTTATTTATTCATAAACATTTACTCGGTATCTCTTAATTAAAGTCACTGAGTGCATCCGTGACACATCGGAGGAGATCTGGTCCTCCTGACTGAGTCTGGTTTCTCCTGAGGATTTTTCTCCATTTATTTATCATTGGAGTTTGGGTTCCTCACCACAGGGCCGTGAAGGCTTGCTCACCAGGAGACTGCTGATAGTAGATAAGCTTAAAGGTTCAGTAAGTTCTGTTAACATCGCTTTATTAGAATGATTTAGCTTGTTCTACTAACACCATGCGCTGTACTGTGTTTTACCCTTTATGTGTTTTTCTGTTTTAATTTTTATCTTCTCCTGTAATGCTGACTTGAACAATGCACATTGTGACGCTCTTTATAAATAAAACTGAATTTAATTGAATTTCTTGTATTAAAGCAATAAGCCCCAAGAAGCCGTGGGTTACAGTGCATTTTATAACAGCTAAGGGGCGTTGTTAGGCACGACGCGAAGCGGAGCTTATTGCTTTTATAAAACGGTTAATACATATGCATAGTAAAGTTTCATGAAGTAAAACACACCAAAATTATGTAATTATTTTAATAGAAATATATTCTTCCGCCAAACAAAGTAGTTCCTCAGAAACAGGTGCGGCTGCCAAGCAACACAGACGCAGCAAAGAACACAATGAACAATGTGCTTAAAGACGGTGGTGTTTATCTATTAACATTAACATGTATCTATTTTTATACATGAACAGTGTTTTAAAGTCAATAAACATACGTGTAACCAAGTTCCATAAAAGGAAGGAAGGAGACGGGAACCGGCGAACATAAACAAACTTTTAATTAATAAATAAACTCAAACGTAACTACCACACCATAAAATCCAGGCCTGTTCCTCTCTCACTGACCGATCGTTCGTCCTTTTATATGCTCCACAATCTCCTCCGTGATACGAGACCGTCGCACGTACAGCTGACGCTCGTAAACACTCACGCACCGGCCTCGCATCCCGACTCTCGTCCCGCCTACCTCACTACAATACCGAAAACAACTAACAGAGCACAGAGTCTGTTTATGAGTATTCACCTCATTTCTACTTTTCGAAGTCTTCAATTTCTCTTTCATTCATTTCAGCGGTGTTTGTTATTGGTCTAATTTGTCCGTCATGTCAATCTCTTCACAAAATCGGACATTTTGACAATTATTTTGCTGTACGTAGCAAGAGTGGCGCAGTGATTCTAGGTAATGCGGTCAGCCGTTATAAATCGGGGTATTATATAACGGCTTAGATCTCCGCTCAACCAATCAGAATCAAGGACCAGAACTGACCGTTTTATAATAAAGGATTGACCACTTATTGGACCGGATTGCTGCTAACAGACAACTGCGCTTATCAACCACATGAGGGAACCTGTAAGCACAAGTACTATAGTGCTGCTTCACTATTAATTGAAAAGATGTGCAGGTATTCCCACAGTCTGCTTTAACCCTGCTGATGTTTTATATCTAATGCATTGAAAGTCTTTTAAATTTCAAAAACAAAGAAAACATTGGATGGTACAAGAGAAGTGTATTCTTCTCAGTGTAGTGTGTCATTCACAGTTAAATTATAATGTAAATACAATACATTGTAATAAAAACACTATATAATGTGTGACTGGTCATTTGAAAGAATTTTAAGCATGAAGCAAACACCTAAAAACATCTTTAACCAGACCACAAAAACATCAGTAATCTGAGGAATATTGTTTTCAGACTCACTCCAGTTTCTCCAGTTTCTTCAGTTTCAGTAGATCACATAGATGCTTGACTCCAGCGTCTTTGACTTCATTCTGACTGAGGTTCAGCTCTCTCAGGTGTGATGGGTTTGAACACAGAGCTGGAATCAGGATGTCTAATTGTTTGGTATCAATCTTGCATTCACACAGTCTGCAGAGATAAAGTAAGATGGGTCAGATCTATGGTCATCCGTTACTGATGTGTAATGTTCAGTTAAATGAACCCATGTGTACACATAACATCTGGTGTACTCGGAGCAGAACACAATAACACCGTATGTGTTTACTGTTACTATTCAATGAAATGATGAAAGTACAATGATCAATGTTAAGTTTACTGTAGCTTGTGTACTAACTGTAATGTCTTCAGCGTGCACTGGGGATTTTTCAGTAGATCAGAGAGTTTTTGAACCCCTGAAGTTCCCAGTTCATTTCCACTCAGGTTCAGGTGTCTCAGGTGTGATGGGTTTAAATTCAGAGCTGAAAACAGACCAGAACCTTTCTCTGATAAACCACAGGCTGTTAACCTACAATGAGAGATAAAGAGAGAAGAAAATAACAGGAACAATGGTTAAAGTGCAAAGCATGTACAGTACACAGCATTGCTATGTTCATCGGCTGCAATAACAACATTTGTATCTTTCCCCTTTATTCCCTAAACATGTTTAACTCAACTATCCAATATTCAAAACGATTGAACTCAAAATGGGTCAGACTTCATTAAACAGTAAAGCATATAGACACAAACACAATAATGTGTAGAGAACTGTATTTCTAACCAAAGCTTCTCCAGTTTGCAGTCTGAATTCTTCAGCAGATCCATAAGCTGCACAACTGCGTCACTGAGTTCATTATTACTCAGATCCAGTTCTCTCAGATGTGAACAGTTTGAAGTCAGAGATGAAATCAGGTCACCAATGGATCTCTGTGTAATACTGCATCCAGACAACCTGTAGATATGATGAACACGTCAAATAACTGACTTATCAAAATGATAAAAATTCATAGCTCTCTTAGAACAACTACTGACATATATTATTAAGGGTTAATAGAAACATTTCCAAGCAACAATAAAACCTGACATCTGTACCAGAATTCTTGTTTCGTAAAGGGGTCATATGGCACTAATATGTGTGTTTCTGTGTCTTTGGTGTGTTATAAGTTACTCATGCATGTATTAGACACGTAAAATTGCAAAAATGTAAGTGTTGGAACAAACGATAAATTCTATCCAAAAGCGAATGCTCACCCAGACCTGCCTGAAACACCTCGTGTAACCACAACCCCTTTTATGAAAAACACCTTTTATGAGGTCTCTTCAGCTGGAGGTTGACAAGCTCCTTGAGAGTCCCGCTCTATTCATTCCCCATTAATATTATTCCAAAGGGAGGGCTGGAGTGAGCCGTTGGTTTCAATTCCCAACCTCACCGCTAAGTTTGATAGTTTTAACAGAGTTTTGATAAGAAATGAAGCCCTAATGATTGTGATTCTGTATTTGAGCAATATTCTTTTTTTCCCATTGTGATATGATGATAAACAGAAACTTTAAAATCCTCACGTGAGTGTGTTGAGCTGACAGTGTTTATCCTTCAGTAGATCAGAGATCTGTTTCACTCTTGACTCGTCTAGTTTATGATCCTTCAGATTCACTTCTCTCTGGAGTAAAGGGTTTATACCAAGAGTCTTTAGATCCTCAAAGGCTTTGACTGCAGATGAACTCTTCAATAACCTGCAGAAAACAGAAAGTTACAAAAACATTAACTGTAATAAAACTAAATAGGTAATTATAAAAATATACAATATAAAATATGTTGTAGAAGACATTTAATGAAACCTCAGCAGCTGGTGCTGATGAAAACAACTTTATACATTTATCTTTTGTTAAATCTTGAATTCACTTCAATGCAACAACAGATTGTGTAGTAAACACTGTAAAATACTGTATGTAGCCTGCAGATGATTGTTTATTCTTATATTTCAACACATCTCACCTCACAGTGTTCAGTGCACAGTTTGTGTCGTGTATTAACTGATAGATGAGTTTGACTCCTGATGGTCCAGGATCATTTCCAGTGAGATCCAGCTCTATCAGATGTGAAGGGTTTGATCTCACAGCTTTAGCCAAACATCTGTAACCTTCTTCTGTTATTCTGCACTCAGACAGACTAGACAAAAGATTTCAATTTATTTTTTTCTATTTGATATAATGGTAAATCTCACCAGTGCAGAAACATTCCCATACATACATTAAGAATAAATGAACATGAATAAAAACACATACTTGAGTTTCTTCAGTGTAAACTGTGAGTTCTTCATCAGATCAGCGATGTTCTTGACTCCTGAGTCTCCAAGTGTATTTCCACTCAGATTCAGATCTTTCACATGAGATGGATTTACATGTAAAGCTGCTGTGAGAGCAACACAACCTTCTGCTGTGATACTACAACAATTCAACCTGAAGAGACACAAAAGGACTCATATTAACCCTTTAACGGGCAAGTTACCATATTTAGTCATCTAATCGACCAATCACAACAGCGTTTCCATGCCTCTCTGTAAGATGCTTCCCTGTCAATCAATAGAGATCAGTCTACTTCACAAATAGTGACATCATGACATGTGACCAATCAGGAGTTGCGGAAGGTGTTTTAAACTTCAGCGTAATTCTGGAGTTGTGGAAACGCGGATCAGCTCTCATATCTTATCCCACAAATACGTAAATATCATCAAAAAGAACAATGATGAGATAATGAAACTCACACATTATATTTCTGAATAGTTGTGTTTAATGTTGAGATAGATGTTATTTGTGTAGGATGTCTAGAGATTAGTGAACATTGTGGCTGAATATTGGTGTGATCATATTTGATTATACGCCCGTTTCAGATAAATGACAAAGTGTCCATATTAGGACATAAACCTGAAGCGTCTAGCACAGGGGTATTCAAGTAAAGCTCCAAGAGGTTTGCTCTTTATATTTTCTTCCAAACGGAGGTCCGGACTCTATGTTTTTTGAAAATAAATAACTATTTAATCAATTTAGCCCAGTTATCAGACCTTATTCAAAAGATAAGGGCTCTTTGGGACAAATTCCTCATGTACTACATTGACATGTCTCGCTCTCATCAGGGAACGGATGTTAAATAAGAAACCACAATATTCTCTATACCCTCTAAAATGTACAGTCATTTCTGTCTATGCTGAATAGAACACCATGTATAAAAACTTTATAGAAAATCCTCACGTGAGTGTGTTGAGTTGACAGTGTTTATCCTTCAGTAGATCAGAGATCTGTTTCACTCTTGACTCGTCTAGTTTCTGATCCTTCAGATTCACTTCTCTCTGGAGTAAAGGATTTATACCAAGAGTCTTTAGATCCTCAAAGGCTTTGACTGCAGATGAACTCTTCAATAACCTGCAGACGGAAGATAACAGTGTCATTATTAATAAACATCTATTGTGATAACCTTGTATTGCAATAATGAAGAATAAAGAATAAAAGCAAACCTCAAACACATGTTCAAGTTTTATTAGTCTAATTCTTATTTTAACACATCTCACCTCACAGTGTTCAGTGCACAGTTTGTGTCTTGTATTAACTGATAGATGAGTTTGACTCCTGATGGTCCAGGATCATTTCCAGTGAGATCCAGCTCTGTCAGATGTGAAGGGTTTGATCTCACAGCTTCAGCCAAACATCTGTAACCTTCTTCTGTTATACTGCACTCAGATAGTCTAGAAAACACAGTACAAAAGTTTTGTAATTTAGTTTTATTTATTCATAAACATTTACTCGGTAACTCTTAATTAAAGTCACTGAGTGCATCCGTGACACATCGGAGGAGATCTGGTCCTCCTGACTGAGTCTGGTTTCTCCTGAGGATTTTTCTCCATTTATTTATCATTGGAGTTTGGGTTCCTCACCACAGGGCCGTGAAGGCTTGCTCACCAGGAGACTGCTGATAGTAGATAAGCTTAAAGGTTCAGTAAGTTCTGTTAACATCGCTTTATTAGAATGATTTAGCTTGTTCTACTAACACCATGCGCTGTACTGTGTTTGACCTTTTATGTGTTTTTCTGTTTTAATTTTGTAATGGAAATTTTCTAGTCTAGCTTCTTGATGTGTCTGTCTATATGTTTACGAAGTGTTTATCTAGGTTTTCTTTTCATTGTTATCATGTTTTTCTCTATACGCGTCATATCGCTCTGCCTTTGCCCTCGAGCAGAGGCCAAGATGTTCTGTTTGGAATAACGGGCATCACTTCTCGTAAACCAGCTCGGGATTCTTGTTAGGGGGCAAAGGGAGGGGGTGTCACATTTTTAATCATATATATACTCTGGGTGCAGAAGGAAAGAGTGCCTTTGCTCTGCACCATGCTCATTGCTTATGATGCAGATTAAACGACAATAAAATACTTTGCAAAGTACCTGATGTCTCTGTGTGTTGCGTTTGTCAAAATTGACTCACCTTGATTAAGGAATAAGAAAATTCCACAACAATTTGGCGACGAGGGATGGGATCACAAGGCTGACGGAGAATGGACTAGAGTTGACTGATCATCCTGGACATAGCAAATCCAGCTCTAACCCCATACAGGGACGAGAGAACTTTACTCCGGACTCCAAGCTGACGTGATCCCAAAAGAACTCAGTGCAAGGCACAAAAGTGAAAAAAGGTGAGTTGAAAATATTCTGAACAGTCTGAAGAAAGGGGAGACTACTTAGCGCTAAACAGTCTGGTTAAAGAGAAGTGACTACTCTAAATCGAGATAGATTTTAAAGAGTCTGAAAAGAGAAGTGACTACTCTAAATCAAGATAGATTTTAAAGAGTCTGAAAAGAGAAGTGACTACTCTAAATTAAAAATGGGACAAGGAAGGTCCCATATGGATATGGATAAACCAACATACAGAGAAATGAGGAAAAGGTGGGGAACGGGAAGTTTACAAGGTGTACCCTATTTAAAAGAAAAAGCTAACTTTCCAGAAAACGGTACATTTAGTACCACAAAATTAGGGAAAATAAGAGAACACATGGGGAAAAAAGACATATTTAAAATGTCTAAAAAAGAAATGGGAAAATATGACGAAGCGTGTAAATGTTTAGAATTATGGGAAAAGGAAGCAAATAGACGTGACTATGTTTTTAAAGAAGTGGCATTGGAAGAACTGCCACCACCGAAAACTCCATTGTACCCTGTTTTGCTTGAATATAATGATTTAACCCCTCTGTCTTCTTTACCCACATCTATGACTTGTTACAAACACCAACCGGAGGATGATTGTGTCCCTCCTCACCGACATCTGAACCCGATCGAGGCAGCGCCAGTGTCTCCACCAGCACCAGTGCCACACATGCCACAGCCCGTGGTGTGTCAAAAGCAGGAAAGAGCGCAACCAGCACCGACAGACAAAGAACTTTTGACATTTTGCAAAGAATTCTCACCCTCAATGAAAGAATTAGAGAGACTGTTGAAAGTCAAACTGAAACCATCTGACCTTAGAAAGTTACAGGGTAAATGGCCTGTGGAAGAAGTATTTAAAGAACATTCTGGACTTCAACCTGATTCAGACAGACCGGACATTGGTCCGTTCGAAGGACATCTCAGATCCGCTTTTCTGCGAAACCTAAGGGGAGAACTGAGACGAGAAGTGGAAAAATCGTGCATCGAGCCAGATCGCATGAGAATGAGCGAGATCGTCCGTCATGCTGTACACGCCGAAAGACAAACAGACAAGAAACAGCTTCAGAAGGAAAACACCCAAGATAAAGAACTCCACATGGCTCTAATGAATATCGGAGTAGAGCATGGAGGAAGAGGAAACGGGAGGAGAAGAGGTCAGTGGCGTGGACGTGGAAGAGGAGGTTTTAAACCCTCTAGCACCTATGATCCAGAGAAATGTTTCAATTGCGGAAAGACGGGGCACTGGCGGAACAACTGTCCGGAGCCTCTGAGACCGATGGGGTCAAAACAAAAGGTAGATGGAAGTGAGGAGGTGAGGCATCATTCCAAGGGTGGTGAGTATGATTTCCCTTAGCATATGCAATGAAGAAATGCTTTTTCCTACTGTATGCAATGAAGATCTGCTTAGCTCACATTCCATGATGAATGAAACCGCTTTCTGAACTTTGCTAAAATGCACAATGCTCGTGTGCAACAAACTGCTTGAATTATTGATAGATTCAGGCGCAACAAATAGCCTACTGTGATTCACAAGAAGTGTTTAAATTTGCCAGAGTCTAAACTAGCTGTGTTTTCCCTAAATGCTAGTGGCTCTAATGTAAAATAATTGATGTCAAAAGGGTGCAATGTGAGTTGGGGAGTGTCAAATTTCAACACAGGTTTCTCATGTCTGACTGCTGCCCGATTCATTTGCTGGGCAGAGTCATAATGTGTATGATGACAGATTGAGCATGATACCAACACGACCCGAGTGCAGCGCTCGTACAGCTGTAGGATGTAGTTTTGAAGTACGTAAATATGATGTAGAAAGTATTGCCTCACAGAGCCTCATGACGTTGATTACAATGGTGTGGGGAGCTGTGGGTGTTTTGCTGACAAATATGCACACGCCATAGAATGGGTTAAAAGGGACGACGTGCAATATTCAAATTTGTTGCACGCCCATCGTGAGAATCATGCCTGTCTGTCAGCAACAAGGGGACTTGAAGTGTTTTCACACACAAAAAAGATTAATGAAGAGTATTTAAATACCAGAAATTTTGGGAAAGGTGCCCGTTCAACTGTTGGTAACAGGAAATTATTATGTTTGGTTGATTAGGAACTGTGAGCCTGTTGTGATAACGCCCAAGGGTAATTTTCGTCCACGCAAACAGCAATACCCCCTCAAAACAGAAGCCTCAAACCAGAAGCCCTAAATGGCATGAGGCCAATATTTAATTAGTTTAAAAAGATTAAAAAATAAAGGCATAGTTGTGCCATGCCCAAATTTATCAGTGCGCAGGCCTTTGTTTCCAGTTTGAAAAGATAAGAGAAAAGAACACAAAGTAAATGTCTCCAAAGTCCAGCTGGCAAAACGATTTGTTCATTTTTGGGTCACGAAATGACTGACCGCGGCAGACAGCTGTCCGCAAAGAGTGTCTGCAATTACAGACATCGCAAGTCCAAAAGCAAAGAAGCAATTGATATCATTTTTAGGGACCATTTCTCTGCTCAGACAGCAGAGCCCATTGCACTCACACGTGCATGCGAATTAGCAAAGAATAAAAATTTAGACATTCACACAGATAGTAGATATGCATTTGGTGTAACTCATGATTTTGGCACACTCTGGAAACACAGAAACTTTTTAAAAGCTGATGGTAAAAACATTCTTAATCACACACAGGTTGCTGATATGCTCTATGCCATTCTTCTACCATCAGCCATTGTTGTGTGTGACTGTGACACACACACTTTTGTATCTGAAACAATTTCTACAGGAAGCCGACGAGCTGACCGACCTTGCAGCAAAGCAAGCAACATCAAAGGCAGACAGATTTTTTTTCCAGAAATCACTAACAAAACTCTTTCTTTTGCAGAGATGCAAACATTTTGCAGAACCAGCTGAGCGTGCACTCTGGAAGGAGTGCTCATGTAAATACACAGACAATGTTTGGGGAGGCCCAAATGGCCTCACCCGTTTGCCAGAACATTTTTTCCCTGCTTTTGCGATTTTGACGCATGGCCTAGACCACGCGTCAAAAGGGGGGATGTTACAAGGCAATGTGTTTTTGTGTTTTTGCTCTCAAAATGTTTGTGCAGGTCAAAGGAGCAGGAGCAAATGGAGCTGACAAATCATTACACAGCTTCCAGGAAGTCGTGGAAAAGACATGCCTCCCACTGCAAAAAGGTGTCCAAGGAGTGGCAACTCCAACCGTAGGCCATCAAAATGGCATCCACAATGGCTCTTCGCAATGGTCCTGCAAGCGACAGGAGTAGCGACACTGCTGGGGCTCGCAAAGGGAATCAACTGTTCGAGTCGGGGACGCATCGAACCCCGAAAAATTTGAGATTATAGCTGTGCAACACTATATTCCAAGTTTAATAAAATGGTATGGGGAGGGACAGTGTTACCCTAATTCTGCTAGGTACTGGGGAACAAATATGTATTTGTGTAGAGGTACGTGGACCTCAGTGGATGTTCTGGATAAGGCAACAAAATTTGAAAATGTGGGCCATTATGTCCCCTGGGACGGCCAAATAAAAAGGAAAAAGAGAAAGTTTTAGACTAGCTGTAACTCAGAAAAAATTTAGTTATGAGGGAACGGGAGCAATTCCACAAATGAGAGTAAGAATATGGAAAGTGACGAAGGCTGAAGCAGGTGGTGTTACCAATTCTAGTGAGATTTTAAGAACTGTTTAGATAGAAGAATGAAACCTGTAAGAGAAAGGGCGTTGCTCATCTTACATGGTCAAAGTATAAAGATTTTGGTTATCATATATGATAAAAGGGGGGAATGTAATGGAAATTTTCTAGTCTAGCTTTTGTTTTGTCTGTCTATATGTTTACGAAGTGTTTATCTATGTTTTCTTTTCATTGTTATCATGTTTTTCTCTATACGCGTCATACCACTCTGCCTTTGCCCTCGAGCAGAGGCCAAGATGTTCTGTTTGGAATAACGGGCATCACTTCTCGTAAACCAGCTCGGGATTCTTGTTAGGGGGCAAAGGGAGGGGGTGTCACATTTTTAATCATATATATACACTGGGTGCAGAAGGAAAGAGTGCCTTTGCTCTGCACCATGCTCATTGCTTATGATGCAGATTAAACGACAATAAAATACTTTGCAAAGTACCTGATGTCTCTGTGTGTTGCGTTTGTCAAAATTGACTCACCTTGATTAAGGAATAAGAAAATTCCACAACAATTTGGCGACGAGGGATGGGATCACAAGGCTGACGGAGAACGGACTAGAGTTGACTGATCATCCTGGACATAGCAAATCCAGCTCTAACCCCATACAGGGACGAGAGAACTTTACTCCGGACTCCAAGCTGACGTGATCCCAAAAGAACTCAGTGCAAGGCACAAAAGTGAAAAAAGGTGAGTTGAAAATATTCTGAACAGTCTGAAGAAAGGGGAGACTACTTAGCGCTAAACAGTCTGGTTAAAGAGAAGTGACTACTCTAAATCGAGATAGATTTTAAAGAGTCTGAAAAGAGAAGTGACTACTCTAAATCAAGATAGATTTTAAAGAGTCTGAAAAGAGAAGTGACTACTCTAAATTAAAAATGGGACAAGGAAGGTCCCATATGGATATGGATAAACCAACATACAGAGAAATGAGGAAAAGGTGGGGAACGGGAAGTTTACAAGGTGTACCCTATTTAAAAGAAAAAGCTAACTTTCCAGAAAACGGTACATTTAGTACCACAAAATTAGGGAAAATAAGAGAACACATGGGGAAAAAAGACATATTTAAAATGTCTAAAAAAGAAATGGGAAAATATGACGAAGCGTGTAAATGTTTAGAATTATGGGAAAAGGAAGCAAATAGACGTGACTATGTTTTTAAAGAAGTGGCATTGGAAGAACTGCCACCACCGAAAACTCCATTGTACCCTGTTTTGCTTGAATATAATGATTTAACCCCTCTGTCTTCTTTACCCACATCTATGACTTGTTACAAACACCAACCGGAGGATGATTGTGTCCCTCCTCACCGACATCTGAACCCGATCGAGGCAGCGCCAGTGTCTCCACCAGCACCAGTGCCACACATGCCACAGCCCGTGGTGTGTCAAAAGCAAGAAAGAGCGCAACCAGCACCGACAGACAAAGAACTTTTGACATTTTGCAAAGAATTCTCACCCTCAATGAAAGAATTAGAGAGACTGTTGAAAGTCAAACTGAAACCATCTGACCTTAGAAAGTTACAGGGTAAATGGCCTGTGGAAGAAGTATTTAAAGAACATTCTGGACTTCAACCTGATTCAGACAGACCGGACATTGGTCCGTTCGAAGGACATCTCAGATCCGCTTTTCTGCGAAACCTAAGGGGAGAACTGAGACGAGAAGTGGAAAAATCGTGCATCGAGCCAGATCGCATGAGAATGAGCGAGATCGTCCGTCATGCTGTACACGCCGAAAGACAAACAGACAAGAAACAGCTTCAGAAGAAAAACACCCAAGATAAAGAACTCCACATGGCTCTAATGAATATCGGAGTAGAGCATGGAGGAAGAGGAAACGGGAGGAGAAGAGGTCAGTGGCGTGGACGTGGAAGAGGAGGTTTTAAACCCTCTAGCACCTATGATCCAGAGAAATGTTTCAATTGCGGAAAGACGGGGCACTGGCGGAACAACTGTCCGGAGCCTCTGAGACCAATGGGGTCAAAACAAAAGGTAGATGGAAGTGAGGAGGTGAGGCATCATTCCGAGGGTGGTGAGTATGATTTCCCTTAGCATATGCAATGAAGAAATGCTTTTTCCTACTGTATGCAATGAAGATCTGCTTAGCTCACATTCCATGATGAATGAAACCGCTTTCTGAACTTTGCTAAAATGCACAATGCTCGTGTGCAACAAACTGCTTGAATTATTGATAGATTCAGGCGCAACAAATAGCCTACTGTGATTAACAAGAAGTGTTTAAATTTGCCAGAGTCTAAACTAGCTGTGTTTTCCCTAAATGCTAGTGGCTCTAATGTTAAATAATTGATGTCAAAAGGGTGCAATGTGAGTTGGGGAGTGACAAATTTCAACACAGGTTTCTCATGTCTGACTGCTGCCCGATTCATTTGCTGGGCAGAGTCATAATGTGTATGATGACAGATTGAGCATGATACCAACACGACCCGTGTGCAGCGCTCGTACAGCTGTAGGATGTAGTTTTGAATTACGTAAATATGATGTAGAAAGTATTGCCTCACAGAGCCTCATGACGTTGATTACAATGGTGTGGGGAGCTGTGGGTGTTTTGCTGACAAATATGCACACGCCATAGAATGGGTTAAAAGGGACGACGTGCAATATTCAAATTTGTTGCACGCCCATCGTGAGACTCATGCCTGTCTGTCAGCAACAAGGGGACTTGAAGTGTTTTCACACACAAAAAAGATTAATGAAGAGTATTTAAATACCAGAAATTTTGGGAAAGGTGCCCGTTCAACTGTTGGTAACAGGAAATTATTATGTTTGGTTGATTAGGAACTGTGAACCTGTTGTGATAACGCCCAAGGGTAATTTTCGTCCACGCAAACAGCAATACCCCCTCAAAACAGAAGCCTCAAACCAGAAGCCCTAAATGGCATAAGGCCAATATTTAATTAGTTTAAAAAGATTAAAAAATAAAGGCATAGTTGTGCCATGCCCAAATTTATCAGTGCGCAGGCCTTTGTTTCCAGTTTGAAAAGATAAGAGAAAAGAACACAAAGTAAATGTCTCCAAAGTCCAGCTGGCAAAACGATTTGTTCATTTTTGGGTCACGAAATGACTGACCGCGGCAGACAGCTGTCCGCAAAGCGTGTCTGCAATTACAGACATCGCAAGTCCAAAAGCAAAGAAGCAATTGATATAATTTTTAGGGACCATTTCTCTGCTCAGACAGCAGAGCCCATTGCACTCACACGTGCATGCGAATTAGCAAAGAATAAAAATTTAGACATTCACACAGATAGTAGATATGCATTTGGTGTAACTCATGATTTTGGCACCCTGTGGAAACACAGAAACTTTTTAAAAGCTGATGGTAAAAACATTCTTAATCACACACAGGTTGCTGATATGCTCTATGCCATTCTTCTACCATCAGCCATTGTTGTGTGTGACTGTGACACACACACTTTTGTATCTGAAACAATTTCTACAGGAAGCCGACGAGCTGACCGACCTTGCAGCAAAGCAAGCAACATCAAAGGCAGACAGATTTTTTTTCCAGAAATCACTAACAAAACTCTTTCTCTTGCAGAAATGCAAACATTTTGCAGAACCAGCTGAGCGTGCACTCTGGAAGGAGTGCTCATGTAAATACACAGACAATGTTTGGGGAGGCCCAAATGGCCTCACCCGTTTGCCAGAACATTTTTTCCCTGCTTTTGCGATTTTGACGCATGGCCTAGACCACGCGTCAAAAGGGGGGATGTTACAAGGCAATGTGTTTTTGTGTTTTTGCTCTCAAAATGTTTGTGCAGGTCAAAGGAGCAGTAGCAAATGGAGCTGACAAATCATTACACAGCTTCCAGGAAGTCGTGGAAAAGACATGCCTCCCACTGCAAAAAGGTGTCCAAGGAGTGGCAACTCCAACCGTAGGCCATCAAAATGGCATCCACAATGGCTCTTCGCAATGGTCCTGCAAGCGACAGGAGTAGCGACACTGCTGGGGCTCGCAAAGGGAATCAACTGTTCGAGTCGGGGACGCATCGAACCCCGAAAAATTTGAGATTATAGCTGTGCAACACTATATTCCAAGTTTAATAAAATGGTATGGGGAGGGACAGTGTTACCCTAATTCTGCTAGGTACTGGGGAACAAATATGTATTTGTGTAGAGGTACGTGGACCTCAGTGGATGTTCTGGATAAGGCAACAAAATTTGAAAATGTGGGCCATTATGTCCCCTGGGACGGCCAAATAAAAAGGAAAAAGAGAAAGTTTTAGACTAGCTGTAACTCAGAAAAATTTTAGTTATGAGGGAACGGGAGCAATTCCACAAATGAGAGTAAGAATATGGAAAGTGACGAAGGCTGAAGCAGGTGGTGTTACCAATTCTAGTGGGATTTTAAGAACTGTTTAGATAGAAGAATGAAACCTGTAAGAGAAAGGGCGTTGCTCATCTTACATGGTCAAAGTATAAAGATTTTGGTTATCATATATGATAAAAGGGGGGAATGTAATGGAAATTTTCTAGTCTAGCTTTTGTTTTGTCTGTCTATATGTTTACGAAGTGTTTATCTATGTTTTCTTTTCATTGTTATCATGTTTTTCTCTATACGCGTCATACCACTCTGCCTTTGCCCTCGAGCAGAGGCCAAGATGTTCTGTTTGGAATAACGGGCATCACTTCTCGTAAACCAGCTCGGGATTCTTGTTAGGGGGCAAAGGGAGGGGGTGTCACATTTTTAATCATATATATACACTGGGTGCAGAAGGAAAGAGTGCCTTTGCTCTGCACCATGCTCATTGCTTATGATGCAGATTAAACGACAATAAAATACTTTGCAAAGTACCTGATGTCTCTGTGTGTTGCGTTTGTCAAAATTGACTCACCTTGATTAAGGAATAAGAAAATTCCACAACAATTTTTATCTTCTCCTGTAATGCTGCCTTGAACAATGCACATTGTGAAGCTCTTTATAAATAAAACTGAATTTAATTGAATTTCTTGTATTAAAGGATTGACCACTTATTGGACCGGATTCATGAACAACTGTACACAAGCGTTATGAGACACTTATTATGTTTTCTTTGGATTTCAATTGGTTCTGAATCTCATCCTACATTTAGAGCATTTTACATTTACATTTTTTATTTGTACATTATCACCGCAGGTATAATAGTGTCATGTTTGTTGTGTTCTGTGGAGTGTGTATGATGATGTGATCGCTGAACTCACTTGAGTATGTGGAGTTCACACTGAGGATTCTTCAGTTTGTCACAGATGTGTTTGAGTCCTGAATCCAGCAGACGACTGTTGTTCAGATTCATCTCTCTCACGAGGGTTTTACAGGAGAGAACAGCAGCTACAGCTGAACACTGTTTCTCTGTCGGCTCACAGTTTGTCAATCTAAACACAATAACATCATCATCAGATCTTTATAACACACACATGTATGAAGGTGTCTTATACTGTATATATGAAACTCACGTGATTTTCTCCACTTTACTATGAGAGTCCATCAATAGAGCCGAGAGTTTCTCTCCATCCAGATCTCCCAGTTTATTGTGACTCAGATTCAGATCTTTTAGCAGTAATGGATTCACACCCAGAACACCAGTCAGATAAACACAAGCTGCTTCTGCTTTTGGATCCTTCAAGAATCTACAGACAGAAGATCAGTTCACATCATATGTTATCATGATGTCTCTTATAGTTACATCATTCCTTAAAGCTCCGGTGCAGTTTTCATATTTACTGCAGTGAAACTGGAGACAAAAGAGTTCTGACAGAGTTTCAAGAGTTCTGTGTGTTATAAGCTGCCTTTCCACTGCACACAATATTTGAATAAGACCGCTTGAATTCACTCAGAAACAGTGGTAATAAACTTTTAGTCTGAACATAAATCCACACTTATATGGAGAGAAGCTCATTCTAGTAAAGAAGCACATGAGCGTTCATCCTTCAAGTTTCCCATAGAGGAATGAAGAAAGGAAGGCAGACTATAAACAGCTATGACAAAAGACAGCCAATACTTTAAGTGAATAATAATAATGATTTGTGATAAACCAAGAGCCTCCACAAGCATATAGCATAATTATTCATTATATTCTAAATTAATAATGAAATGACAAATTCTTCTAAATGATTGTATTTGTGGCGAGCAGGGCGGGACGAGAGCCGAGAGGGAACGGTGCGAGGCCGGTGACGCTGCGAGGCCGGTGACGCGAGTGAGAAAGAGCCGAGAGGGAACGGTGCGAGGCCGGTGACGGTGCGAGGCCGGTGACGCGAGTGAGATAGAGCCGAGAGGGAACGGTGCGAGGCCGGTGACGCTGTGAGACCGGTGACGCGAGTGAGAAAGAGCCGAGAGGGAACGGTGCGAGGCCGGTGACGCTGTGAGGCCGGTGACGCGAGTGAGATAGAGCCGAGAGGGAACGGTGCGAGGCCGGTGCATCTCTGACGGAGGAGCTACGGAAGCATTAGAGACGAGCAACAACAGGACTTCATGTTGTGGTTTATTATGTTTGTGTGGCCAACAGTGGACCATGAAGGAGCTGCTGCCGTTTTAAGTTTGTTTTATTGTTTGTCTATATAATTAAATTGCGTTACATTCGCTTGTTACAGTATTGATTTATTTTCTTGCAAAGATCTTACTAAACTAATGCAAATCATTTTCTTTGACTTACAATTCAGTAAATTCCTCCTCTCGTCCTTCTAATAAATATTGCAGCTACACACTGTCTGATCAACCTAGTTTCATAAAGAAAACGTCTCGGTTACGTCTGTAACCTCCGTTCCCTGATGGACGTTGTGAGAGACTGACTGGGTTTTGATCTTGAGCACCTACCTTTTCAGAGATAATTAATTATAAAACGCCAATGGGCTTGGCGAATGGCACGCGCACGGCAGTCTCCGCCCCGTACATACGGGTATAAAGGAAGATGGCGGCGGTCATTCACTTACCCTTTGTACTGAGGAACCTGAGAGGGCACTCCCGTTCACTGCAGTGATTCGGTGCAGCGTCTCGTTCCCTCCATCAGGGAATGGAGGTTACAGACGTAACCGAGACGTTCCTCTTCAGTCGGTCTCTCGACGTTGTGAGAGACTGACTGGGGACCTATCTTAAACGCCACAGCGCTTGCACCAACATCACGACCTCTAGCGGAGCGACCCTGACTAGGCTAGCGAGTCACAAGAGTGCTACCGCGAGATGTAATCTTCCAGTCACATAGTATTGGTCATACTGAGAAGCCTGTACTGACGGCCTCACGGACAGTGGCGTACGCCTCTAGTAGCGAGGAGCTGTCCGGAGCCGAACACTGGGGAAACACTGCTCTCCTCTTAGAAGAGTGTGTTACTGAGGCCACATCATACCCGGAGGGGAGGTTACATGTGGAGACACTAACATGGTCTCACCGGCGGGGAGAACCACATGCGCAAAAAAGGTGTCAGCCCGAGTAGGGGGACAAATCCAGGTGGGATTACCACCGGCGGGGAGATCACAGATTCACCAATCGGGAAATCATGAGTGAGGAATTCAACACACGGGACGACCCAGAGGGGAGTCACTACGTATGGGGCACTAGTCCTAGTACAGGGGTCTGCCTGAGCAGGGATGACTCTACCTATACCGGACCTGGTTCTAACAGACGGCTCCGCTCAGTCTGTTACCAAGTGCAAATGCTTAGTGATGGATGGAATGCCTATACTTCGCCGCGAGAGGGGAAAGTAGGGAGGCTAAAAATAGCGCACTAGTCTCACCTGAGGAGGCGCTTTCGCAGGCGTACGCCCAAACAAGGAGTCTGTCCTACACGCCGGGGGCGTTAAGGACATGGGCTGCAACTGGTTCCACGCGGAGATTGTAAAACCTTGCGAAGGTACTGGGGATAGCCCAACCCGCAGCACTGCTGATGTCTGCCAGAGAGGCGCCTTGTGCCAGTGCCCACGAGGAGGCCACACTCCGAGTGGAGTGGGCCCTCACTGCAAGTGGGCACGGGCAATCTTGGGACTGGTATGCCACCGTGATGGCATCCATAATCCAGTGCGCCAATCTCTGTTTGGAGACAGCCCCCCCCCGGGTGCTGTCCTCCGTAACAGACAAAGAGCTGCTCGGAGCTTCTTAGGCTCCGTGTGCGGTTCAGATAGAGGTGCAGCGCGCGTACTGGCCACAACACATTAGAGGTTGGGTCTTCCTCCCCTGAGGGGAGCGCCTGCAGGTTCACCACCTGGTCCCGGAAGGGAGTGGTGGGAACCTTGGGCACGTAACCGGGACGGGGTCTCAAGACAACGTGAGAATCGCCGGGCCCGAACTCTAGGCACCCTTGGGACACGGAGAAAGCCTGTAGGTCCCGCACCCTCTTGATGGAGGCGAGCGCCGTCAGGAGTGCAGCTTTCATCGACAGATGAGGAAGACTAGCAACTCAGAGGGGCTCAAACAGGGCCGTACCAAGGCCCTGTAGGACCACGTTAAGGTCCCAAGAGGGTACAGAACGCGGTCGAGGTGGATTCACCATTCTTGCCCTTCCCCTGCGACAACAGGTCCTTCGCCAGGGGAATGGGCCAGGGGGGGGCCGTCGTCAGATCTACCAGATCCAGTATGGCGCCACTACCAGAACCTGATGCCCCTCTTCCCTGACCTTGCACAGGACCTGTGCAAGGAGGCTCACTGGGGGGAAGGCGTACTTCCGCTTGTCCCGCGGCCAGCTGTGTGCTAGGGCATCCGTGCCGAGGGAACCCTCGGTCAGGGAGTACCAGAGCGGGCAATTGGTGGAGTATGGGCAGGCAAACAGGTCCACCTGTGCTTGGCCGAACCGCTCCCATATGAGCTGGACTGCGATGGGGATGGAGCCGCCACTCTCCGCGGGGAGTGCCCTGGCGAGAGAGCGCATCGGCTGTCTGGTTCAGGTAGCCCGGGAGAAACGTGGCCCGCAGGGACTTGGTCACCTGCTGACTCCAGAGGAGGAGGTGTCGGGCGAGTTGCGACAACTGCCGTGAGCGTATGCCGCCCTGGTGATTGATGTACGCCACGGCAGTCGTGCTGCCCGACCGGACTAGCACGTGTTTGTCCTGCACGAGGGGCTGGAGCCTCCTCAGTGCCAGATGGACTGCTAGCAACTCTAGGCAGTTGATATGCCATCACCCGTTCAGTGACCCGATACTGCGTGCCCGTTGCACACCGCACCCCACCCTTGCAGGGAGGCGTCTGTCATTACCACGACACGCCTTGAAACCTGTCCGAGCGGAACCCCCGCTCGGAGAAAGGTCAAGTCTGACCAGGGTAGGAGAGTGCGAAGGCACTGAGGCGTTACCGTAATCCGCCTGGTGCCGGCGTGCCACGCCATCCAGGGAACCCGACTCTGTAGCCAGTGCTGAAGCGGCCGCATGTGCATCAACCCGAGAGGGATTACCCCTGTCGAGGACGCCATGTGCCCCAGGAGCCTCTGAAAGTTCTTCAGTGGCGTCGAGGGATTCTGCCTGATCAACCTCAGACAGCGCAGCACTGACTGTGCACGCTCGTTGGTGAGACGTGCTGACATACGGACAGAGTCTAGTTCCATACCGAGGTAAGAGGTGCTCTGCGCGGGGGACAGCTTGCTCTTCTCCTGGTTGACCCGAAGGCCTAGACAGTCTAGGTGCCGAAGCACAAGGTCCCTGTGCGTGCACAACACATCTCGCGAGTGTGCCAAGATAAGCCAGTCGTCGAGATAGTTTAGCACTCGCACGCCTTGCTCCCTGACAGGAGATAAGGCAGCCTCCACTAGTTTGGAAAAAACCCGTGGAGACAGGGCCAGAACGAATGGCAGGACTCTGTACTGATACGCCCTTCCCTCGAACGCGAACCGTAGGAACGGCCGGTGTCGGGGGAGAATAGAGACGTGAAAGTACGCATCATTCAGGTCGATTGCCACGAACCAATCCTGGTGACGTACCGAGCCCAGGATGTGCTTCTGCGTCAGCATCCTGAACGGCAGCTTGTGCAGGTGCTTGTTCAGGCGGCGCAGATCCAAAATGGGCTGCAGCCCCCCGCCCTGAAGATGAAGTACGGGCTGTAAAACCCGGACGACATCTCTGTTATAGGAACGGGTTCGACCACACCCTTCGCCAGAAGGGCGGCGACCTCCTGCCGAAGTACGGAAGCATTCTCTCCTCGCACCGAGGTGTACAGAATGCCCCGAAACTTGGGGGGGCGCCTGGCGAATTGGATCGAGTAACCGAGACGGACTGTCCTCTCTATCCAGTGTGACGGGCTGGTGCGCTGCCAAGCGCCCAAGAACCGCGACAACGGGACCAGAGGGACAATCTGCTTTACCGTGCCGGGGGAAGCTGGTTCGGTGGCTGACAGTGCGGTCACCTCGCATAGGGGGGACCCCCAGGGAGGTTGACCGCTCTGTATGTTTACCTGCTTCAGGTGGCCTGACGCAACGTCCGGGGGAGATTGCAGTCGGCGGCCCGATCCATCCAAGACACCATCTGGACGAGAGTGCTGTGGAGGAAAACCCAGGGGAAATTTCTCTCTTTGTGAGTAAGTGGGTGCCGGGCCCTGAAAAGGACTTGATGGAGACGCGGCAGGCAGCGTCCTTCCCCGATCCAGCGTTGGAAAGGCCGGGATCGGACCCAATGAAACTTCCCCCAGGTTCGTCCCGTCAGGGCCGCTTAGATGAACTCTTGGCGGACTGCTGACAGGGGACAGATGCCTTCTTCCGCGGGGCTCGATGTCTCTGGTGGGTCGTGCTGTGGGAGGGTCCTGGAACCGGAGGTGCCACCGCGGGAGGGCGGGGCTGCTGGGAAGCAGGCTGCGGCCGGGACCGTGATGACCTGGTGGTGGCCACGTCGCGACGCGGCAGGATCTGTTTGATCGCCTCGGTCTGCTTCTGAACCGCAGAGAACTGCTGTGCTATGTCCTCCACGGTATCACCAAACAGCCCGGCTTGCGAGATGGGCACGTCCAGAAGGCGGGCCTTCTGGGCGTCGCTCATCTGCGCAAGATTAAGCCACAGATCCTTTCCTGGACCACCATTGTGGACATCGACCGACCCAGGGCGCGCGCCGTGGCCTTCGTCGCCCGTAGCGCGAGGTCTGTGGCAGTGCGCAACTCACTCATGCGAGTTGGGTCGGACTTCCCGCCGTCCAAATCCTTTAGGACTTTCGCCTGAAAGACTTGTATGAAGTCTTTCCACTATGAAACGGCCGTCTGCCGCTCGTAGGGGACGAACCAGGTGAGCGTGCAGGGGTATGGACGGTCCGCGAGCACAAAGCTGACGGAGCGACATCCATGGGAGTCCCCAAATCACCCCCGCCGCTCGCCAAAGCGATCTGGGACGCCTGGGAAGCAGACGGGGTGGTGGCCGCGCTCGTGAAGAACGTAGCCAACCGTGACCGCAACACCCTGATTGCAATGTCCGCACACACGGGACATGCTGAATCAGTGAAACCCGCCTCAGCATGCTTGAGCCCCAAGCAAGTGACGCAGGTCTCATGGCCGTCAGACTCCGGGATGAGTCTGTCGCATCCGAGGACACAGCTACGAGACATGCTCGTAGCCGGAGGGACTTACCTCTTAAGGTCTGTAGCCTTCTGCCGAAAAACCCAGGGGAAGTCCACGAAAGGAGAAGTCCGCTGCTCCGCGTCGTAAATCCAGCAGGTTTTAAAAGTTTCTCGAAGTCGAGTAAAGCGTGCATACACAAACGCACAGGTTCCGAAGAAAAAGGATAAGTGAATGACCGGTGTGCGCGTTCGCCAAGCCCATTGCCGTTTTATAATTAATTATCTCGGAGAAGGTAGGTTCTCAAGATCAAAACCCAGTCAGTCTCTCACAACGTCGAGAGACCGACTGAAGGGGAACTTCACATTTGTGACTAATGTTTAATGTTTAAAAACAGTCCTCACCTCACAGTCTTAAGTGCACAGTTTGTATCTTGTATTAAATCACAGATGAGTTTGACTCCTGATGGTCCAGGATCATTTCCAGTGAGATCCAGATCTATCAGATGTGAAGGGTTTGATCTCACAGCTTCAGCCAAACATCTGTAACCTTCTTCTGTTATTCTGCACTCAGACAGACTAGACAAAAGATTTCAATTTATTTTTTTCTATTTGATATAATGGTAAATCGCACCAGTGCAGAAACATTCCCATACATGCATTAAGAATAAATGAACATGAATAAAAACACATACTTGAGTTTCTTCAGTGTAAACTGTGAGTTCTTCATCAGATCAGCGATGTTCTTGATTCCTGAGTCTCCAAGTGGATTTTCACTCAGATTCAGATCTTTCACATGTGATGGATTTACATGTAAAGCTGCTGTGAGAGCAACACAACCTTCTGCTGTGATACTACAACAATTCAACCTGAAGAGACACAAAAGGACTCATATTAACCCTTTAACGGGCAAGTTACCATATTTAGTCATCTAATCGACCAATCACAACAGCGTTTCCACGCCTCTCTGTAAGCACATGGATGCTTCCCTGTCAATCAATAGAGATCAGTCTACGTCACAAATAGTGACATCATGGCATGTGACCAATCAGGAGTTGCCGAAGGTGTTTTAAACTTCAGCGTAATTCTGGAGTTGTGGAAACGCGGATCAGCTCTCATATCTTATCCCACAAACATGTAAATATCATCAAAAAGAACAATGATGAGATAATGAAACTCACACATTATATTTCTGAATAGTTGTGTTTAATGTTGAGATAGATGTTATTTGTGTAGGATGTCTAGAGATTAGTGAACATTGTGGCTGAATATTGGTGTGATCATATTTGATTATACGCCCGTTTCAGATAAATGACAAAGTGTCCATATTAGGACATAAACCTGAAGCGTCTAGCACAGGGGTATTCAAGTAAAGCTCCAAGAGGTTTGCTCTTTATATTTTCTTCCAAACGGAGGTCCGGACTCTATGTTTTTTGAAAATAAATAACTATTTAATCAATTTAGCCCAGTTATCAGACCTTATTCAAAAGATAAGGGCTCTTTGGGACAAATTCCTCGTGTACTACATTGACATGTCTCGCTCTCATCAGGGAACGGATGTTAAATAAGAAACCACAATATTCTCTATACCCTCTAAAATGTACAGTCATTTCTGTCTATGCTGAATAGAACACCATGTATAAAAACTTTATAGAAAATCCTCACGTGAGTGTGTTGAGTGTACAGTGTTTATCCTTCAGTAGATCAGAGATCTGTTTCACTCTTGACTCGTCTAGTTTATGATCCTTCAGATTCACTTCTCTCTGGAGTAAAGGATTTATACCAAGAGTCTTTAGATCCTCAAAGGCTTTGACTGCAGATGAACTCTTCAATAACCTGCAGACGGAAGATAACAGTGTCATTATTAATAAACATCTATTGTGATAACCTTGTATTGCAATAATGAAGAATAAAGAATAAAAGCAAACCTCAAACACATGTTCAAGTTTTATTAGTCTAATTCTTATTTTAACACATCTCACCTCACAGTCTTCAGTGCACAGTTTGTGTCTTGTATTAAATCACAGATGAGTTTGACTCCTGATGGTCCAGGATCATTTCCAGTGAGATCCAGCTCTGTCAGATGTGAAGGGTTTGATCTCACAGCTGAAGCCAAACATCTGTAACCTTCTTCTGTTATACTGCACTCAGATAGTCTAGAAAACACAGTACAAAAGTTTTGTAATTTAGTTTTATTTATTCATAAACATTTACTCGGTAACTCTTAATTAAAGTCACTGAGTGCATCCGTGACACATCGGAGGAGATCTGGTCCTCCTGACTGAGTCTGGTTTCTCCTGAGGATTTTTCTCCATTTATTTATCATTGGAGTTTGGGTTCCTCACCACAGAGCCGTGAAGGCTTGCTCACCAGGAGACTGCTGATAGTAGATAAGCTTAAAGGTTCAGTAAGTTCTGTTATCATCGCTTTATTAGAATGATTTAGCTTGTTCTACTAACACCATGCGCTGTACTGTGTTTTACCTTTTATGTGTTTTTCTGTTTTAATTTTTATCTTCTCCTGTAATGCTGCCTTGAACAATGCACATTGTGACGCTCTTTATAAATAAAACTGAATTTAATTGAATTTCTTGTATTAAAGCAATAAGCCCCAAGAAGCCGTGGGTTACAGTGCATTTTATAACAGCTAAGGGGCGTTGTTAGGCACGACGCGAAGCGGAGCTTATTGCTTTTATAAAACGGTTAATACATATGCATAGTAAAGTTTCATGAAGTAAAACACACCAAAATTATGTAATTATTTTAATAGAAATATATTCTTCCGCCAAACAAAGTAGTTCCTCAGAAACAGGTGCGGCTGCCAAGCAACACAGACGCAGCAAAGAACACAATGAACAATGTGCTTAAAGACGGTGGTGTTTATCTATTAACATTAACATGTATCTATTTGTATACATGAACAGTGTTTTAAAGTCAATAAACATACGTGTAACCAAGTTCCATAAAAGGAAGGAAGGAGACGGGAACCGGCGAACATAAACAAACTTTTAATTAATAAATAAACTCAAACGTAACTACCACACCATAAAATCCAGGCCTGTTCCTCTCTCACTGACCGATCGTTCGTCCTTTTATATGCTCCACAATCTCCTCCGTGATACGAGACCGTCGCACGTACAGCTGACGCTCGTAAACACTCACGCACCGGCCTCGCATCCCGACTCTCGTCCCGCCTACCTCACTACAATACCGAAAACAACTAACAGAGCACAGAGTCTGTTTATGAGTATTCACCTCATTTCTACTTTCGAAGTCTTCAATTTCTCTTTCATTCATTTCAGCGGTGTTTGTTATTGGTCTAATTTGTCCGTCATGTCAATCTCTTCACAAAATCGGACATTTTGACAATTATTTTGCTGTACGTAGCAAGAGTGGCGCAGTGATTCTAGGTAATGCGGTCAGCCGTTATAAATCGGGGTATTATATAACGGCTTAGATCTCCGCTCAACCAATCAGAATCAAGGACCAGAACTGACCGTTTTATAATAAAGGATTGACCACTTATTGGACCGGATTGCTGCTAACAGACAACTGCGCTTATCAACCACATGAGGGAACCTGTAAGCACAAGTACTATAGTGCTGCTTCACTATTAATTGAAAAGATGTGCAGGTATTCCCACAGTCTGCTTTAACCCTGCTGATGTTTTATATCTAATGCATTGAAAGTCTTTTAAATTTCAAAAACAAAGAAAACATTGGATGGTACAAGAGAAGTGTATTCTTCTCAGTGTAGTGTGTCATTCACAGTTAAATTATAATGTAAATACAATACATTGTAAATAAAAACACTATATAATGTGTGACTGGTCATTTGAAAGAATTTTAAGCATGAAGCAAACACCTAAAAACATCTTTAACCAGACCACAAAAACATCAGTAATCTGAGGAATATTGTTTTCAGACTCACTCCAGTTTCTCCAGTTTCTTCAGTTTCAGTAGATCACATAGATGCTTGACTCCAGCGTCTTTGACTTCATTCTGACTGAGGTTCAGCTCTCTCAGGTGTGATGGGTTTGAACACAGAGCTGGAATCAGGATGTCTAATTGTTTGGTATCAATCTTGCATTCACACAGTCTGCAGAGATAAAGTAAGATGGGTCAGATCTATGGTCATCCGTTACTGATGTGTAATGTTCAGTTAAATGAACCCATGTGTACACATAACATCTGGTGTACTCGGAGCAGAACACAATAACACCGTATGTGTTTACTGTTACTATTCATTGAAATGATGAAAGTACAGTGATCAATGTTAAGTTTACTGTAGCTTGTGTACTAACTGTAATGTCTTCAGCGTGCACTGGGGATTTTTCAGTAGATCAGAGAGTTTTTGAACCCCTGAAGTTCCCAGTTCATTTCCACTCAGGTTCAGGTGTCTCAGGTGTGATGGGTTTAAATTCAGAGCTGAAAACAGACCAGAACCTTTCTCTGATAAACCACAGGCTGTTAACCTACAATGAGAGATAAAGAGAGAAGAAAATAACAGGAACAATGGTTAAAGTGCAAAGCATGTACAGTACACAGCATTGCTATGTTCATCGGCTGCAATAACAACATTTGTATCTTTCCCCTTTATTCCCTAAACATGTTTAACTCAACTATCCAATATTCAAAACGATTGAACTTAAAATGGGTCAGACTTCATTAAACAGTAAAGCATATAGACACAAACACAATAATGTGTAGAGAACTGTATTTCTAACCAAAGCTTCTCCAGTTTGCAGTCTGAATTCTTCAGCAGATCCATAAGCTGCACAACTGCGTCACTGAGTTCATTATTACTCAGATCCAGTTCTCTCAGATGTGAACAGTTTGAAGTCAGAGATGAAATCAGGTCACCAATGGATCTCTGTGTAATACTGCATCCAGACAACCTGTAGATATGATGAACACGTCAAATAACTGACTTATCAAAATGATAAAAATTCATAGCTCTCTTAGAACAACTACTGACATATATTATTAAGGGTTAATAGAAACATTTCCAAGCAACAATAAAACCTGACATCTGTACCAGAATTCTTGTTTCGTAAAGGGTTCATATGGCACTAATATGTGTGTTTCTGTGTCTTTGGTGTGTTATAAGTTACTCATGCATGTATTAGACACGTAAAATTGCAAAAATGTAAGTGTTGGAACAAACGATAAATTCTATCCAAAAGCGAATGCTCACCCAGACCTGCCTGAAACACCTCGTGTAACCACAACCCCTTTTATGAAAAACACCTTTTATGAGGTCTCTTCAGCTGGAGGTTGACAAGCTCCTTGAGAGTCCCGCTCTATTCATTCCCCATTAATATTATTCCAAAGGGAGGGCTGGAGTGAGCCGTTGGTTTCAATTCCCAACCTCACCGCTAAGTTTGATAGTTTTAACAGAGTTTTGATAAGAAATGAAGCCCTAATGATTGTGATTCTGTATTTGAGCAAGATTCTTTTTTTCCCATTGTGATATGATGATAAACAGAAACTTTAAAATCCTCACGTGAGTGTGTTGAGCTGACAGTGTTTATCCTTCAGTAGATCAGAGATCTGTTTCACTCTTGACTCGTCTAGTTTCTGATCCTTCAGATTCACTTCACTCTGGAGTAAAGGGTTTATACCAAGAGTCTTTAGATCCTCAAAGGCTTTGACTGCAGATGAACTCTTCAATAACCTGCAGAAAACAGAAAGTTACAAAAACATTAACTGTAGTAAAACTAAATTGGTAATTATAAAAATATACAATATAAAATATGTTGTAGAAGACGTTTAATGAAACCTCAGCAGCTGGTGCTGATGAAAACAACTTTATACATTTATCTTTTGTTAAATCTTGAATTCACTTCAATGCAACAACAGATTGTGTAGTAAACACTGTAAAATACTGTATGTAGCCTGCAGATGATTGTTTATTCTTTTATTTCAACACATCTCACCTCACAGTGTTCAGTGCACAGTTTGTGTCGTGTATTAACTGATAGATGAGTTTGACTCCTGATGGTCCAGGATCATTTCCAGTGAGATCCAGCTCTATCAGATGTGAAGGGTTTGATCTCACAGCTTCAGCCAAACATCTGTAACCTTCTTCTGTTATTCTGCACTCAGACAGACTAGACAAAGAAAGTTTTTATTGTGAACTCAAATGTGCAAGTTTTGCTACTTTTTAAACTATATGGGGCAGTTTCCCGGACAGGGATTAGTTTAAACCAGGACTAGTTAAATTAGGACATTTAATTTTTTAAAACATACTTTACAAAAAAAACCTCAATGATGTGCATTTTAAGACAAAACAATCACACTGATATATTTTAAGATATGTCAGTTTAAATTGTTGTCGATCAAGACACTTCTAACATTTATGTTAGTCTGGGACTAGGTTTATAGCCTGTCTGGGAAACCGCCCCTATATGACCAAGAGTTTCTGGCATTTCCATAACACCAAAAGGAGGACGCTTTGCGGCATTAAGTGAGGCAAGAATAACTGCATCTGGTGTACTCGCAAATACAATACAATTTTGTCTATCATATCTATGGTATCATGATACAGTGATTCTGAAACAGCCTACTGTATTCATTGCCAGACAATTTGATCAACAACATATCATGATGTAGACCTATGTGTAACCGAGGCAAAAAAGGTGTTTGTTCACAGTATTTGTATTTATTCAAGACACTCCTGTATGACTGGTGATGCTTGGCTGCATGATAGACTTTAAAGCTCTGCAGCGCAGATTTTGTCATCCTGAGGTGATGTTGCCTCTCGAAAATAAGACCTAAGGGAAGACGTACCAGCAGCTCGTTGGACCTTTATGTTTTTCAGTGCTGGCATGTCGGTCAATGGCGGCTTTCCCTTTACTACTAACGTCCACTTCACAGCGACATAGTGTGCAAAATCAATGGAAAGCATCTCTACTGCTTTTTGATATGAATTTGTGCTCTTTTGTCCATTCCGGATTAAATGATTTCGGACGTTTCGGCATGTTAACGTTATGATGTGACGTAGCCAGTACGTGGACTTCACTTCCACGTCGTGGAGGCTTGTTTACGTTTTTAACCAATTATATATCAGATATTTATTTGACACCTCTTTCAGCCAATCATTTGTTTGACCGGAGATCTTACGGCGTCAGACGCTATGCTGTTGCGTCCCAATAAAGGTTTTAGAGCGCGTTTTTAAGGCCGATTCAGCGCAACTCCGAAAAGGAGGACAAATGAGTGTCCGGCTTGAAGCTGCGCCGGACACCGGACAGGGGGCTTAAAATCCGGACTGTCTCTGACTCAGTCAAGATGGTGGCCCAAGAGCTTGTTGGAAATAATATACATTACAATATTGTTGTTATTATTGTTGTTAAGGCAATTAAAACACAAAATGAACCATTGTATAAGTAATATTTAATCCAGATTTTTTTTTTATTTTACTCACTGGTTGAGTGAAATGAAATAACCCCTCACATGAGTAATACTTTATTTTACGCACAGGTCGGGCCATGTAAACAACCCAGAAATCATGGTTTAAAGGGGACAACCCAGCGCTTTAGAACAGCAATAAGCAAACCTTCAAATTTTTACTTAATATTGTATGCGAATGTTATCAAGTTATTTTGGTAAAATGCTTTTTTATTTTAATTACAAAATTGGCTGTTCCTTGATGAAAATACTATATGTTATCGAACAACAAACGGTTCTCAACTCAAAGGCTTTATAGTCCTGATGTGTTACAGGTAATAATTAGGATCTGGATTTGGGAAAATGTTTATTCTAATTCATTCACTTTAATGTCTTCAGTTTACAGTTTGGATTCTTCAATCCATCAGAGAGATGCTTTACTCCTGAATCCTGTAGATTATTGTTACTCAGATCAAGCTCCTGCAAACTGCTGCAGTCCGAACTGAAAACTGAAGCCAAAGCTGAACAACTTTCCTTTTTAAGATCACACTTACTGATGTTAAGAAAGCGTGTTAACGTACAGTAGCACATTCTAAACTCATTAAATTACATTTTTAAATTTTGTCAAATTATTAACAATAGCAAACGGTCAAGCTGCCAATTCATGCCATGACCATCCTGCAGGCAGCTATCTCGCCCTAGAGAAGCTAATTCTACTACATATATGGCCGTGTCCTTTATGCTACAACGCTTTGCTGACCGCTGCAGCCACCGAGAATGCCTCTCAGGTTCCTCAGCCCAAAGGTGAATGAATGGGCACGGCATCTTCCTTTTATACCCGTATGTACGAGGTGGAGACTGGCGTGCCATTCGCCAAGTTAATTGGCCTTTTAAAATACTACAATCAGAGATGAAAGGTTGTCAAGATCAAACCCCATTCTGTCGGTTCGACACAACGTCTCTGAGTTTACATACGTAAGCAAGACATTTTCATCAAAAGTATTTTTAAACTGTTGACATGATCTGCCTTTGATAACAGCTAGAGAGCGGCTTAAATCTGAGCACAGACGGGTAATGTGGGGCACAATCTTTAATGCCTAAAAACAGTAATGCCATTTTCAGTGGAAAATGTTGGTGCATCCTAGTTTCATTTTAAAAGAAAAGGGTTTCATATGAAAACTGCACACAAGTTAACAGCAATATAAACCCACAACAGTTGTCTACAATAAAACGAGAACAGAAACATATTTAGTTCACAATCATACAACAACAGATTGTGGAACTTCAGCAATTGATTCCCGGACTATTTAATCATTCCAGACACCTGTCCCATTTGTGCCTTTATGAATAATTTTAGTTTAAATAATAATTTTGCTGTTTATAATAGATCATATTGTGTATACTATTTGTCTGTTTTCACACCTACCTCAGTATCTCTAGTTTACTTGTTGTCTTCTCCAGTCCAGCACAGAGCCACTTAACTCCTGAATCCTGCAGATTATTACCGCTCATGTTGAGCTCTTTCAGGCTTTCTGATCCCAGGACATTAACCAGAGCTGAACAGCTTTTGTCTGATAAGTTACAATCATTTAGTCTATAAAGAAAACAAGTCAGATCAAAGCATTTGATGTAATTGCCACGTATTGTGTTCACATACATTTAAGGATATAAAATTTCATATAAATTATTACAATTTAGTATAACGTTGCTATCCTCCCAAAACCCCAGAAGTCCAAATTAGCAAGTAAAGAAAGTTTTAGAAGGACAGCAATTCATTTTAGAATAGTACAAAATAAATAAAAAATAGTACTGGGACCCTTGACTGATTTACTGATGACTTAAGATGGGTAAACGGGGGTTACAAAGAAAACTAAATGCTTTCCTCACTGTTGTACAGAGGACATGCATTTCATAAAAACATTGGTGTACTATTTGGTATTTTCTCAAAAACAATCAATAAAGGACATTTTTCAGATGAGAGAAAAACTTTCATGTTACTCACAGAGCTCGTTTGGAGGCTTTGACCACTGGCCACAGTCTAATGAGACATTCATCTGATTTCTTGAATTTCTGAAGTTCAAAGTCCTCCAGTTCCTCATCTGATGTCAGCAACACAAAGACCAGAGCAGACCACTGAGCAGGTGAGAGATCAGCAGATGACAGACTTCCTTCTCTAATGTGCTTTTGAACCTCTTGTACCAGAGATTGATCATTCAATTCATTCAGACAGTATAATAGATTGATGGATCTTTCTGGAGATGAATTTTCATCCAACTTCTGCTTGATGTAGGCAACTATTTCCTCGTAGCTCTGCTCATCACTGTCTTGCAGTGTCAACAGACCTTGTAAGAGCAGCCGATTGGAATTCAGTGACAGACCAAGAAGAAAGCGAAGGAAAAGGTCCAAGTGTCCATTCTCACTTTCAAGTGCCTTGTCCACTGCAGCCTTCAGTAAACCAATCATTGTTTTATTGTCGTTGTCTTGTCCCGTTTGCTCTTGAACAAAGGCATTTTTCTCTTCAATGTCTAGAAACAGATGTGCATACAGAGCTGCAATGAACTCCTGAATGCTCAAGTGAACAAAACAGTACATGGTACCCAGAATGATCCCGGTCTCCTGTTTGAAGATCTGAGTACACATCCCTGAGTACACGGATGCTTTGGAGACGTCAATACCACAGGCCTCCAGATCTGATGCATAGAAGATCAGGTTGTTTCTTTCCAGCTGTTGAAATGCCAGTTTGCCCAGTGAAAGGATATTATCTTTATCCCAGCAGATATCTGGCGAGTGTTCTCCATCATACTTTTTTCTACTCTGATGGATCTGAAAGCGAAAAAAGTGTGTGTACATTTGTGTCAGAGTTCTAGGAGTATCATCAGTGTTTGATTCTTGAAGTGTTTCGGTGGTGTCGTCAGACTGTTGAATGATTTTATTCTCTAGAATATTCTGGAGGACAGTGGCTGAAATCCAGCAGAAGACTGGGATGTGGCACATGATATATAGACTCTTTGATTTTTTTACATGATCAATGATTGCGTTGGCCATATTCTGATCTGAGAATCTTTTGATGAAGTACTCGTCCTTCTGTGCGTCATTGAATCCTCGTACCTCTGTCACCCGGTCGATACAGTCAGGAGGAATCTTACCGGCTGCTGCTGGTCTGGTGGTTATCCAGATGAGAGCAGAATGAAGCAGATTTCCTTTGATAAGGTTTGTTAGGAGAACATCTAGAGGAGCAGATGATGTGATATCGCTCCATGTCTCATTACACTTAAAATTCAGAGGAAGACGACATTCATCCAAGCCATCAAAGATAAACAGGATTTTAAACTTGTTATTTCTTGTAAGGTTCAGTCCTTTTATCTCTGGGAAAAAGTGATCCATAAGGTTCATTAAACTTGGTGTTTCTTTTTCCTTTAAGTTAATCTCTCGGAAAGGTATTGGAAATATGAAGCTGATATCCTGATTTTCTTTTCCTTCAGCCCAGTCCAGAACAAACTTCTGCACTGAGACAGATTTTCCAATGCCAGCAACTCCTTTTGTTACTACAGTTCTGATGTTCTGGTCTTGTCCAGGTGGCTGAAATAAATTTGTGCATTCAATCTGTATCTCTGGTGATTCGAATTGTTTGGAGGCGGTCTCGATCTGTCTGATCTCATGCTGTGTATTGACCTGTTCACCTCCACCCTGAGTGATGTACAGATCTGTGTAGATCTTATTCAGGAGTGTGGAGTCGCCCTGCTTTGCAATCCCTTCAAATACACATTGGTACTTCTTCTTTAGGTTTGATTTCAGTTGTCGTTGATAAATAAAGACAAGCTCATCTAAAAAAAACATAGAAACAAATACATATGTTAAATTGTTTTCCTCCTACATTAACAAGTAGATGGTGACATCATGAGCATCTTACCTTCCAGAGCATCAGCAAGTTCATGTTGTTTCATACTTCTCAGAAAGTAGAGTGTGATATCAAGAGCTGCTTCTCTGATGTTGTTTCTATCCTCCTTGAGGTCCTTCACAAAGTATTGTGTGTTTTCTTTTTTCAATACTTTCTTAAATCTTTCCAGCTCATTCTTCAGAAATGTAATTATTTTGTTCTCAAGGTCCTGATAATAAATCAAGAACATAGAAATGTAGTCTCATCTTTTCTAGAATGTCTTAACACTGCCAAATCAGGCAATAGCTTCAGGGGCAGCGTTTGTGCATGAAGGCAGCTCAGAGAAACAGATTCGTAGAGGCTTTATAGGCAGCATTACGAAATTCAAATGATTAACAGTGTCGTCGCAATAACTTCTTATATATTCTAAAACTACATTACTAATTTCTCACTATAAATGCAATCAAAAGTTATATAAAGTGAAAATTAAACTTCAATTCAACATTGTGCTCAAACAAATTTCTCGGCCACCATTTTATTAAATTTTTTCTCGACCAATCACCTTCCTCGCGCACTCACACACAAAGCACCAGTGCCAACACCAGCTGATGAGTTGAATCAGGTGCTCTATTTAGAGACATCTAAAACATTCTGGGAGGGGGGCCCAAGGACTGGGGTTTGGAAAAACTGAGTTTGATCAAGAATTGGGTTGGTTTATACATACTCCCACCCATGGGCGTAAATCCCGGGGGGATGCAGGGGACACGTTCCCCCCCATCCGAGGGTTGTCCCCCCACAAAAAACGTTTTTTAAATCTCACTGTCTACTGTGAAATATATATTTTAATGTATACCTAAAATAATTGTGTAAACAGAAAAAATACAAACGCAATGAACGCGTTTTAAGTTTAGAAACTGTTGAGTTTCCCCTCCACTGGGTTTGGCCCACTGCTTTCCCCATTCATCTTATTACGCTACACAGAGTAGACACAGGTAGGGCCTACATGGCTCAGCTCATGTGGTTGTTGATGTTGAACTCTATTAAGTTATTAGCTTTAAATGAACTGATTATATTTAATGTAGTTGGTGCTGATTTATTAATAAATTAGTTGTGGAAACTGTACAACTGATCCTCCTGAATCGCGGCAAATGTTGCGGCGCCCACATATAACTGTTAGCTCAACTAACACAATCATTATAAAAGTGTTCAAACAACAAAACACATTCATATACATATATTTGACAATCAGAATATCAGATGTTTCGTGACATAGTTTACAAGTTTTATATATATATTGAATAAAAAAGAAAAAATGGCTGGAAAATATTCAAGTGATACGTTCTAACGGTCGCCTTGAAAAAACCTCATTTTTAAACACGTGTAAACGGGTTTTCATTTTGTGCCGTTATGTTTCTGTGCACAATGTGCATTAAGTTATCATTCGTAATGCTTGACAGAGCTTCACATGTATATGGAAACGTAGGGTGTCTATATTTAAACTGTCGAACTGTAATGTGATTGGATTCTAAAGCTCTTAAACCCGCCTCCTTATGGGTGATGAAGAGTCAGTCAGAAGAGACGGAGATGACAGAAGTTTTCATGAGTAAATAACTTGCGACATGTGAGGCAACTTTTGTTTTTCTGTTAAAATACTGATTATTTCAATACTGATTATTTTTGCTATCGCAATTGGAGATCTCAAGTACACAAGATCATAGTTCACTACTTTGTCGATTTACCACGGGTTTTTTTAGAAACCTTGCTGCCGTTAACGTTACCTGAGACGGCTCGCAGTTATTTTATGAATTGAGGTGCGTGTGTAAATTGTTAGTGCACACATGCCGGTTGTGTTGCGTTTTGGTTCGATTATACGATTATATAATATGACTGTAAGTTTGCATGGTAAACCTATAAACCTAACTGATAAAATGACAGTGAAAAGGAATGGAGTGGACATAAGATCATTTTTCAGTTCACCTAAACGCAAAGTAAGTACAAAAAGTTCCCACATTAAGGCAAAACCTCTTTATAAGAATGGGTTCTTATATAGAAAAACAATGTCACAGTATCAATCCCAGGCAAAGGAGACAGAAATGATTGAGGGACAGGGAGAGCAGGACCAGTCAACTGTACAGTGTCAGGTATGCATGTTGAGCTTTTTATTATATAATATAAAATTTTCTACAAATCTGTAGGCCTATACTTTTCTTGTCTGGTTAAAAACAGAGTATTTGGAAAAATGCTTCTAACCAAACATTTCTT
The DNA here is from genome assembly GCF_947034865.1 of Barbatula barbatula. Classification (NCBI taxonomy): domain Eukaryota; kingdom Metazoa; phylum Chordata; class Actinopteri; order Cypriniformes; family Nemacheilidae; genus Barbatula; species Barbatula barbatula. The sequence continues at coordinate 1,375,714 of NC_136765.1, read as the reverse complement.
GGACCTCATTGACTAACATTGTAGTAAAAATTAAAATATGAATGACAAAAATGACAAAGTGCCCCAGAACTTTCTGCTTTCCTACATTCTTCAAAATATCACTTTTTGTGTTCAACAGAACAGATACAGGTAGTCAGTGGGGTCCAAAAACTATTTAGTTACAAGCATTTGTCCAAATGTTCTTCTCTCTGTTCATCAGAACAGAGACATTTATACAGATTTGGTGAGTAAATGACAGGATCTTTCTGTGAACTATCCCTTTAATGTTTTTGGAGTTGTGGCTGTTCAGCAGATGAACATCACAGGCTCACCAATTAACAGAAGGATCTGTCAATTTTACAAGTGTAATGAAAACAGATTAGTTATTATAAGTATGAAAACATAATTTTCTGCTGCTTTAGGCGTAAGTCTGTTATTTTTTTCGTTTGTTTTTTAAACTACATACGTTTTCACAATAACAGAGATAGCATTTAAATGTTGTTGTATGTTGATGGCTTGATTCTAAACTACTAAAAAACATTTCAATAAATAGTTTTGAAGAATAAAATGCTTTTTCATTGATCCAAAGAAACTTTAAAAAAATTATAATGATGCTGTCTCCATGGTACAATAATGATAGTAGCAAGGCATACCTCTGTGTTCACTTATATTTATATAATTTTGACTTTATTATTTGGGTCCCCTTTAAAAATTGCTCTTACATTTTTTTATGTTTATTCTCCCCCCCTACAGTTAAATGAAATTTACGCTCATGCTCCCACCCTCCTGTAGTGAAGACCAATATGCTGGGCACATGCTACAAAGAAAACCGGTCTGTGCGAAGAATACATTCCCTTTCTGTCGGTCTCTCGACGTTGTGTTGAAGCCGACAGATGGGGTTCGCCCTTGAGAACCAATCGTCTCTGACTATTTTGAAAAGGCCAATGAAAATTGGCGAATGAAATTTGCATGCCGGGCTCCGCCCCCGGAAATCCGGGTATAAAAGGGGAGCCGGCGTGCCCATTCATTCACCTCTTGTTCTTCGGAGCCTTCGCATCGAATGACGACTACTACAGCTGAATTCTTGACGTGGTGCAGCAGATTGTCCCTTCCAGCGATCATCCCCCCGGCGTTTCAGCAGTTCCAGAGGTGTTTTCTGAAAGATATATTTCCTAAAAGAGCAAATTTCTCAGCGTGGCATGTCCCGCTGCTCTCGTGGTTGCGGTTCCCTCATTGAGGAGGGGGACGGACACGATGCTTGCGTCAGGTGTTTGGGGGTCCAACACGCTGAGGCAGCCTTCGTGGAGTCATCCTGCCCGCACTGCGGGCGGATGGCGATACAGACGTTGCGGTCACGGCCCGATTCGCTCGTCTGGCCGTTCCCAGGAAGGCGGTTCCACACCGTCTTACTCCTCCGTCACGCAGTCGGTCTCGATGCGTGACGACGATGAGATGTCCCTCGCAGCATCGGAGGGCGACCTTCTGGCATCCGACCCTGACGATTCCTTCGAGCCGTCTCCGTCCGGAGATAGAGTTCAGGAAAAGGCAGACGTCGAGATGTCGGCCATGCTCTATCGGGCCGCCGCGAGCATCGGGCTGCAGTGCACCGCACCGCCCACGCCCCAGCGCTCGCGGCTGGATAATTGGTACATCGGGTCCGAGCACGGCTCCAAGCCGCGCACGCCCCCCGTACCTTTTTTCCCCGAGGTGCATGAGGAGCTCAGCAAGACCTGGAGCGCCCCCTTTTCGGCTCGTTCCCGTCATGCTGACTCTGTCGCCCTCTCTTCCCTCGATGGCGGGGCAGCTAGAGGCTACGTTGATGTCCCCCAGGCTGAACGTGCAGTCGCGGTGCACCTGTGCCCGCAGACGGCGGCCACCTGGAGGTCTCGACCTAGACTCCCGTCTAAGCCGTGTAGGGTTTCGGCATCGCTGGTGTCGAAATCCTATAACGCTGCTGGACAAGCTGCCTCAGCTCTTCATGCCATGGCCATCCTGCAGGTCCACCAGGCCAAGGCACTGAAAGAGCTCCACGAGGGTAAGACCGACCCGAAGATTATGCAGGAGCTCCGCGCTGCCACCGACCTTGCCCTCCGGGCGACGAAGGTGACAGCGCGAGCTTTGGGTCGGACGATGTCCACGCTGGTGGTCCACGAGAGACACCTCTGGCTAAACCTTGCGCAGATGCGTGAAGCCGAGAAAGTTCGCTTCCTCGATGCTCCCATCTCGCAAGGAGGGCTGTTTGGTGACACTGTCGAGGATTTCTCCCAGCAGTTCTCGGCAGTGCAGAAGCAGACGGAGGCCATCAAGCACATCCCGCCCCGCCGCGACCCGACCGCCTTTCGGCCGTCGAGGTCCCGTGGAACGTCTGCCTCCCAGCAGCCCCGGCCTTCTTCATCGTCAGCTCCGGCTACGGTGCCCCCTCCTCAGGCGGCCCCCCGGAAGAGGACAGAGAAGAAGCGACCACCGTCTCGTCAGCAGCCGCCGCGGAAGCAGAAGCGTTCCTGACGAGCCGGACCCGGGGCCTAGCGCCCACTTCCTCACAAAAAGAGTAGTCTCTCTCTCTGGGTCCCCCTTCCAGCCGCACTCACCCTCCGCAGGACGGTGTTCGGCAACTCGACGTTGCGTTGTGGCAACACGCAAGGCCGAGTATAAAATTGCGCAGCCCTCAGCACTCTCACCTCGACGGTGCGTTGAGCTGCGCCGCCGCCAGGCAGGCAAATCAGCGGAGCCAGTCCCCCCACGAGGTGGGGCCGGCACCGCTAGCCAGCGAACCGCCCTCCCCAGGGGCGATGAAGCAGATCGTACCTCTAGTGCCCCTGTCGCAGTCTTTGAGTGCTTGGTTAGCACTCACCAGACCGTCAAGGTGGCTGGAGAACACGATCCGTCTCGGCTACTCGATCCAGTTTGCCAGACCTCCACCCAAGTTTCGGGGCATCCTCTTTACCTCGGTCAGAGGCAGGGATGCTCCCGTGCTGCGGGAGGAGGTGGCAACCCTTCTGCTGAAGGGAGCGATCGAGCCCGTCCCCTCGGCCGAGATGTCCAGCGGGTTCTACAGCCCGTACTTCATCGTCCCCAAGAAGGGTGGAGGGTTGCGCCCCATTCTAGATCTGCGTACCCTGAACAAGCACCTCCAGAAGCTGCCGTTCAGGATGCTCACGCAGAGGCGCATCTTGACGTCCGTCAGGCGTCAAGATTGGTTCGTGGCTATCGACCTGAAGGAAGCGTACTTTCATGTCTCGATTCTCCCTCGTCACCGGCCGTACCTACGGTTCGCTTTCGAGGGGCGAGCATATCAGTACAGGGTCCTCCCATTCGGTCTGTCCCTGTCCCCACGTGCCTTTACGAAGGTCGTGGAAGCCGCCCTCACTCCCCTCAGGGAGGGAGGTGTGCGGGTACTCAACTATCTCGATGACTGGCTTATCTTAGCACACTCGCGAGACTTGTTGTGTACACACAGGGATCTGGTGCTCCGGCACCTAGACCGTTTGGGGTCACGGGTCAACCGAGAGAAGAGCCAACTCTCCCCTGCGCAGAGTTCCTTTTTTCTCGGTATGGAACTCGACTCTGTCTCCATGACGGCGCGGCTCACGACAGAGCGCGCACAGTCAGTGCTGAACTGCCTAAAAATCTTCAAGCAGCGACCAGCGGTCCCCCTGAAACTTTTTCAGAGGCTCCTGGGCCACATGTCGTCCTCGGCGGGGGTAATTCCCCTCGGGTTGATGCACATGAGACCGCTGCAGCACTGGCTACAGAGACGAGTTCCCTGGAGAGCGTGGCACGCAGGCAGGAGGTTGATCGTCATTACACCTCTCTGCCGTCGTATCCTAACCCCGTGGTCATCAGTGACCTTTCTACGGACTGGCGTCCCCATGGGGCAGGTCCCGAGGTGCGTCGTGGTAACGACCGACGCCTCCTTACGGGGTTGGGGTGCGGTGTGCAAAGGGCACACAGTGTCGGGTCTCTGGACGGAGTCCCAGCTGTATTGGCATATCAACCGCCTAGAGTTGTTGGCTGTTCTGTTGGCACTGAGGGGACTACGGTCCCTCGTGCAGGGCCAGCACGTACTGGTCCGATCAGACAGCACGACTGCCGTAGCGTATATCAACCACCAGGGGGGTATACGCTCACGACAGTTAACGCAACTTGCCCGACGCCTCCTCCTGTGGAGTCAGCAGGTGACGAAGTCTCTGCATGCCACTCACATACCGGGCGACCTGAACCAGACAGCCGATGCGCTCTCTCGTCAGTCGACGCCCCGTGGAGAGTGGCGACTCCACCCCCGTGCGGTCCAGCTTATTTGGGTGCAGTTCGGGCGGGCACAGGTGGACCTGTTTGCCTCCCTGGACACCACCCATTGCCCGCTTTGGTACTCCCTGACCGAGGGCCCCCTCGGCACGGATGCCCTAACGCACAGCTGGCCACGGGACAAGTGGAAGTACGCCTTCCCCCCAGTGAGCCTCATTGCACAGGTCCTGTGCAAGGTCAGGGAAGAGGAGCATCAAGTGGTACTAGTTGCGCCTTACTGGCCCAACCGGACTTGGTTCTCGGAGCTAATGCTCCTGACGACAACTCCCCCCTGGCCGATTCCCCTGACGAAGGACCTTCTCTCGCAGGGGAAGGGCATGTTGCGGCACCCGAGACCAGACCTCTGGAACCTCCACCTCTGGCTCCTGGATGGGACGAGGAGATCCTGAGTGGTCTACCCCCCGCGGTGGTGGAGACCATCACTCAGGCTAGGGCACCTGCCACAAGGCGGCTGTACGCCTTTAAGTGGCGCCTCTTCTCGTCTTGGTGTTCTTCTCGCAGAGAAGACTCACGGATTTGCTCGGTCAGGCACGTGCTGTCCTTCCTGCAGGAGAGGTTGGAGAGTAAGCTCTCTCCGTCCACGCTGAAAGTGTATGTAGCCGCTATCGCCGCTCATCACGAACCAGTTGCTGGAAAACCTCTAGGGCAGCATGACCTGATCATCAGGTTCCTCAGGGGCGCGAGGAGGCTTAACCCACCTCAACCGCGCTCCGTACCCTCTTGGGACCTCAATGTGGTCCTGGCGGGCCTTCAGAGGCCTCTCTTCGAGCCCCTCGGAGAGACCGATCTTTCTCATCTCACGATGAAGACGGCTCTCCTGACGGCGCTCGCCTCCATCAAGAGGGTGGGGGATCTGCAAGCATTTTCCGTGTCCACAGAGTGCCTAAGTTTCGGGCCCCGTGATTCTCACGTGATCCTGAGACCTCGGCCCGGCTACGTGCCCAAGGTCCCCACCACTCCCTTCCGGGACCAGGTGGTGACCCTGCAGGCGCTCCCCACCGGGGAGGAAGACCCAACCCCGTCCGTGTTGTGTCCAGTACGCGCCTTGCGCCTCTACGTGGACCGCACGCAGAGCTTCAGAGGCTCTGAGCAGCTCTTTGTTTGTTTTGGAGGTCAGCAGAAGGGGAAAGCTGTCTCCAAACAGAGACTGGCGCACTGGATCGTGGACGCCGTCACGACTGGGTACCGATCTCAAGATTGCCCGTGCCCGCTGGCAGTGAGGGCGCACTCCACCAGGGGTGTGGCCTCCTCGTGGGCACTGGCTCGGGGCGCCTCTCTGGCAGACATATGCAGAGCTGCGGGTTGGGCTACGCCCCACACCTTCGCGAGGTTCTACAACCTCCGCGTGGATCCGGTGTCAGCTTGAGTCTTGCAGGATAACACCAGGTAAGACCAGCGGCCGGCAGGGCGTACGCCTGCGACGAGCGCCAGCCCCCCTCTTAGGTGGGTCAGTGCGCACTCGCCTGCCTTCCCTTCTTTCCCTTCGGGCGAAGAATAGGCATTCCATCCATCACTGGGCGGAGCAGCCGGCCACCTTTGGCGGGCACAAGTTGAGTTATCTACGTGTTACTCTAACCGACCTCAGTGCTCCAGACGTGGTAACCCCCCAGCAGGGTGGTTCCGTCTGAGATTCCGTCATGAGTTGTTCCCCCCGGAACCCATGACCTTCCCCGGGTGGGCATCCACCCTGCGGATTCTCGCACATACCTCCCATGAGTTCTTCCCTACCGGTAAGACCATGCTGTTTCTCCACTGTATTCCCCCCCGAGGGTGGGAAGTGGTCTCCGTAGCGCACCTCCCCCTTGAGGGAATAGCCCTTACCCAGTGGCCTATGAGCGGACGGCTCTCACCAATGGGGCCGTCTGAGTTGACAGAGGGCAGGGGCTACCCATCTTTTCTGAAAGCTCTGGGTCCCCCTGTCTACCTACTGGAAGGTTACAATCTCGCGAGAGCGCTACGTCTGACTCGATCAGGCTGGTCAACGTCGCTTCGCTGGGGATTGTGACGCGGCTATTGCCGTGGCGTTTTCAATAGGAGCCCCATCTGTCGGCTTCGATACAACGTCGAGAGACCGACAGAAAGGGAACGTCTCGGTTACGTATGTAACCTCTGTTCCCTGATGGAGGGAACAAGACGTTGTGTCCTTCTTGCCACGACAATAGCCGTCCGCTGCAGCAGTCACGAGATGCTCTCAGGCTCCTCAGCACAAGAGGTGAATGAATGGGCACGCCGGCTCCCATTTTATACCCGGATTTCCGGGGGCGGAGCCCGGCATGCAAATTTCATTCGCCAATTTTCATTGGCCTTTTCAAAATAGTCAGAGACGATTGGTTCTCAAGGGCGAACCCCATCTGTCGGCTTCGACACAACGTCTTGTTCCCTCCATCAGGGAACAGAGGTTACATACGTAACCGAGACGTTTCCCAGTGCAATACAGTTTGGTAAGTGCAGTGACAGAGCTGCGTGTTTGTGTGAAGTGCGATTGTTGTTGCCTCTCTCACCGATATTTTACTTCATTTTAGTTTATTTTGCGAGTGAAACTTGTTTTCTGGCTGCATTAAGTCCATATAACTACTGTAGATTTGGACTCGCGGACAAGGAATCCTGCTGTTTACATATGTCATCTGGCTGTTCTGAGTGTGTAAGTGAATGAGCTGCATAGTTGAACATGTGCTACATTGCTATAGATAATTATAGTACCCTTGTAGTAAATTGTTAAACTGTTGTAAAACTGTATAGTAAGATAATATAGTATCTAGGACTTTTACTGCAGTTTACTATACAAAAGTAATATATTTGTATAATTGTGATAGTAAAGAACTTTCTGTCTATTTGTGTGATTTCTTTAAAGATAACAACAGACATTTCATTCTTGTGCAACAACTATAAAGGTTAACGTACAGCCCTGCCAATAGGTGTGATCTAGTTCAAGCTAAATTTATCGGCATATGACATCAAAGTACCATATACTGCACACCGTATACAGTAAATGCATTCGCTATGTCAGTGGATTACAATCCTGTTCCTCGGACCCACTGCTCTGCACATTTTGTACGTCTCTGTTATCTGTTTAAATGTGTTCTTTAGTGTCCTTGTGTTCTCACTCTACGTCATCATTAACCGTCGGTTTCATTACTCAAGATCAGAGAACGCATGAAAGTCCCCAGATGTGTTCTTGATATCAAAGCGTGCATATGCAGACTTTCTTGTACCGAACTGGTCTGAGAAACGGCCACAGTTCATGGATATCTCAACTAATGAGCTGATGATCTGAGTTAAGTGTGCTGGATAAGGAAGACATTCAAAATGGGCAGAGTAGTGGATCCCCAGGACCAGGATTGAAAACCACTGAGCTTGTTCAGCCCTCCCAAACTACAACAGGGAAAATCCTTTCACTACAATAGACCGATATCAAACATTTAAAAAAATATTTGTTCCTACCTGAAATATCCAGAGACTGTGTTCTTGGAAATTCTTGGGGAACCTGTAACTTTTGGAGCCTGCATCCGATGACTCAAACTGAACCCTGTTGGCAAAAAAATGTGTCACCCCATATCTGTCAAATATTAATTTAAAAATTATTTAAAAACATATTACTTCTAATAACTCTTTTAGGATAAACTTTGCACACAGATTTTCTTTGCCTGAACTGCTTTGAAATGGTGGAACATATAAGCAAACATATTTTGGGCTGAACTAACCCATGTAGATTCTGGGTTGTCACGTTAACTCTGTAGAGTAAAGTTGTGTTTGTGTACTCACATGTTCAGAAGAAAAGATGCCATTTCGACATCACTCTTTATTCCCTTCTGCTCCTTAAGTGTTTTCCACCGAGTCATTTCTAAACCAATATTTACTATGGTGCTCTGCCGCTGGTTACTAATAATAATCACACACAAAACAAAGAACATGAGAACTAATGGGGCTAAATCCCCTTTTATCCATACATGTATGAAATGAAGCTTGTAAGGCTGCACAATATATCAAATTTATTGAAATATCACAAGTTTGTATTATGCAAAATGCATTTCCAACGGTTTGCTATAACTTTAAAAATTCCAAATGTTATGTTTAATCAAAGTTTAAAGCTGATGCAGAAAAAAGTCAATATTCACAGGGAATAAGATCTGGTGGTCAGGGACGGGAACTGAAACATTCGTGTTTGTGACAAGTACTGTACATCTCACACAAAGCAGTCTCCTGACAGAATATCCTTAAATTTTGGGGCTATATTATAATAAAGGGAATATCAGTGTGTAAAATGTATATTAGTGGGTAAAGATCATCATCACTGTATGCCTCTAAGCACGTGTGATTATGTCTGCAGCTCAGTTATATTGAAGAGGAAAAGGTCAAATGTTTTAATGGGTCATTTTATCTTGGGGTCTGGATGAAACGCTTCCGAGTTCTGTCTATTGAATATCTCTGCACTTTAAGTTAATATATTGATAACAAGATTATATTTTCCAACAATTAACCAACATTGTTAATGTAGTCTTTTTTTATGTCCCTTTTTTATAATTACATTTTATATGGTCCCAGGAAATGATTTTGGTGAAAATTAAAAACCGATTCTGACTCACAGTGACTTTCATCAATATTTACTGAAAGTATAATCTAAATAAATAAATCCTCATTTTTAGAATTTCTATCCCAGACATTACTTTTCCGCATGAGGTGTTACAATAAGACATTTTTTTATCCTTTGGTCATGATGGTGTTTTTTTTTACTTTTTGGGTGAAATTGGTTTGATTTTATTATTACCTTTTGGTAGCTGATGGTGTTTCTTCACTGAAGTTTGGTCTTTCACCTTGAGAATGATCACTCTTCACAGACACAGAGCTGATTATAGTTGATGACACACTAATGACAGAAAGAGAAAAGACACTTCATTTGAAGAGATCAAATTATTAATAGTTAAAAAGCTGATATTAATGGCTATTTTCTGCTAAAAGTGTGCACATCTTTATTTGACAAATAAATAAATGAACCTGTGATTGAATTTAATTGTTGTTTGCATTGTCAGGTTAAAAACATAATCAGAATCAGAAAGAGCTTTATTGCCTATCTATTGCTTGCGCATACAAGGAATTTGTTTTAGTGACATAAGTTTCCAGTACACAGAGACAACAACACACAGACAAAAAATAGGCAAATAAATAAGTGTATAAACAATTGTGCTAGAAATGATAATGAAATAGGATTGAGTAAGATGCAGGGATGTACTAGGATGGCGGGGTAACAAATAAATATAATGATATTGTAATTTTTATCGCATAAGTGTGGAACATTTAACTGTTCATGAGGTAGATAGCCTGGGGGAAGAAACTGTTCTTGTGCCTGACTGTCCTGGATTTGCAGCTCTGAAGCGCCGGCCAGATGGCAAAAGTTCAAAGATGGGGTAACTTGGATGTGAGGGATCCAGAGTGATTTTCTGAGCCCTTTTCCTCACTCTGAGTGATCATTCATTCACCTTTTTTTCTTTGGAGCCTAGTGCATCTGATGACTGTATTCACATTGCTGAAACTTCTACGTGGTGCAGTGGAGTGTCCCTTCCTAGCGACCTTCCCTTGGCGTCTCGGCAGTTCCAGAGGTTCTTCAAAAGAGCTTGATTCTAAAAGAGCTAATTCCTCAGCGTGGCATGTCCCGCTGCTCTCGTGGGTGCAATTCCCACGATGTCTGCCTCAGGTGTTTGGCGGTCCAATACGCTGAGGCAGCTTTCGTGGATACATCCTGCCCGCACTGCGGGCGGATGCCTATTCAGACGTAACGGTCACGGTGGCTGTGTTCTTCTGAGAGCCAGCCACCACCTCGTCTGCTTCCCACTCTGCAACCGCAGCGGCTATGGCTCTGCTGTCAGTGAAAGCCAATGCAAGTATCTGATCTATTTCTAAATAGCTGCGTTTAAGCTATGCCCCTTTTAAGGAGATTGTCCTTGATGGTTTATATAGATGTGAATAGCTGATGGTAATACTGCCACTCCTTACTTTGTCTATTTCTTTCATTCTTAACTGCCTTAACGTCCATGTGCGTTTGCGTCATGTTTGTTATTTGTTAGTTAGTTAGTTGGTTTGTTTCCCCTTCTACGTAGTCAATAAACCCGCATTTGTATTTCACGCTTGAATTGTTTGTGCTTATTGATCACATTTTAACGTGACTTAAACTGCTTGATTTCGTCTGAAGTGGTACTGTACTACAGTAAGAGTATTGTTTTCCAGGGCCAGGAAGGTTCTTAGAGTTAATATACAATCTGCTGATCACCCGCTGGACGAGTGTATTTAGTTGTTGCTATTATTGAATCTGCTGCATCAGGTAAAGTGTAAAAGATAGGTATGGTTTATGCACTGTTAATTATACATATCTTACTGGGATTAAATTCATAGTTCCCTGAAAATACAATACAATTTTGTAGACTAGATCAGAACATGGATGATCACCCACATGCAGCCGTTATTACTGTACCAATGGTCTTAAGTCAGATTGTTTCATTACGTTTCCACTGTTGTGCCAAACCGTTCAAAGCACAGTCTGGAACTGTTACAGTTATGTTTCCAAGTGAGCCTGGCTCGGCACACCTACGATTAAACCGTTCTCGGCCCTGAATTATCGGCACTGTTTTCTAACACTGTTTTCTTGAAAGAGAACTCAATTCAGCATTTACACGCTGTTACTGACAAAAACAGTTTGTGATCTTTTTTCAGCACAATATTTAAATAGGCAAGGCCAGAGTGACATGTCATTGATGCGAGTCAAATAGATTCTAAACAGCCTGGTTAAAGAGGGGGGACTACTCATATTCGTGATAAAGAGGTGGGACTACTCAGAATCGTGAAAAATGGGGCAAGGAAGATCCCATATGAATATGGATAAACCAACATACAGAGAAATGAGGAAGAGGTGGGGAACGGGAAGTTTACAAGGTGTACCCTATTTAAAAGAAAAAGCAAACTTTCCAGAAAACAGTACATTTAGTACCAAAAAAATTGAGAAAATAAGAGAACACATGGGGAAAAAGACATTTAATATGTCTAGAAAAGAGAAAAATATGATGAACAGTGTAAATGTTTAGAGTTATGGGAGAGGGAAGCAAATAGACGTGACCATGTTTTTAAAGAAAAGGCTTTGGAAGAACTGCCACCGCCGTGTCAGACACCCCCAGTGCCGCATGCTCTATTGTACCCTGTTTTGGATCAAGAGGGAAGGGGACCTGCAAGAATTTTACTTATCCGCGGAATGCCTATATTTCGGGCCCAGTGACTCTCACGTGATCCTGAAACCCCGGCCTGGCTTCGTGCCCAAAGTTCCCACCACTCCCGTTCGGGACCAGGTGGTGAACTTGCAGGTCCTCCCCACTGTGGAGGAAGACCCAACCCCGTCTGTATTGTGTCCGGTACGCGAGCTGCTCCTCTACCTGGATCTCACACAGAGGTTCAGGTGCTGTAATAATCCATGGATTGTGATGATGTTAGTCAATTTTCTTAAATTTTTGTTTATTTAGTTTTTGTTACTGTCTATCATCTTCAGAATGATCACTCTACACGGAGCTGAATATGTAACAAGGCGAAGGACGATAAAGGACGATGGTGAACAGATAAGTGATGAATGAATTTGATAATAAAAAAGTGAAAAAAGGAAAAAAACAGAGTAATCCAAAGAACACAGCTATAGTGTCCGGGTAATGGGGTGCAGGTGTGAGAGTCATAGATCTTTGGGAGCGTTGCAAAAGAACATCCTGGGGGAAAAAACAGGGAAAAACTGACAAGGAGACACACAGGAGTGTTACAGATTACAGATGATCCTGATCTTTCACTAATGACATTAAAATCAAAGAGAAAAATATTATATGGTTCGGATTTTGGTTACTTTTTTGCTTGCCTCCATCAGTGTTTAAACTGCGTCAAAGCTCTTGGGGGTCCCTGACAGTAAAAGCAACGATACATTTTTATCACCATCACACGAACATTTTAAGCGTGATCAATCTCCGGATAATGTTAATTAAGAATATGAAAATAATCCACATGAACCAATGCAAAATAAGAAAAACTAATGTCATTCCTTTGGCCGAGAGCAGAAAGCTAGCCTTCTCCTCAAAGGCAGAGTTCATTATTGCAAGGGAGTGCAAAATAATCTCTGGGAAATGCCAAAGTTTTCTAAGGGACCAAAATTATTCTTGCAAAGGAAAGCAATGATTCAGGGGAGAGCAAAAACTTTGAAATACTTTTTACAAATAAGGGACATTAAAGTGTTGTTTAAGCACTCACCTCTGCTGATTCTAGGTTACTACAAGTTACCAGGGCCCGTCTTAAAAACCGAGAGTTTCTTTCTGTTGTTGGCCCTAAATTGTGGAAGTCTCCCGGTAGGGATGTGCACATCGATGCTATAGTATCGATATATCGACACTCGAAAGCTACTGTTTAGGTATCGATATTTCATAAAAAGTATCGATATCTTAATTAGGGCATGACTAAATGTTATTAAAGCTGTGCAGTGTTTATGCCAATTGGTGACAGTGTATATAATGTTAAAACTTTCCAGCTGGCTGTGCGTGCGTGCAGTCTGTAGCACGATGACGTAGTGGACTTTACCCATACGTAATGGTTGTTATACCACGCATGCACGCTGGTGTATTTTGATGGTGCAGCGCGAGTTGTGTGGTCAAGTGGACGACGCATTCATTTTAAACAGAGCGGCACGATGGCAGAGAGGAAGCATAGCGTGGTGTGGTGTTATTTTTCTACATTTGAAAAGTGGCACACAGCAATAATACTAGCAACCTTTTTAAACATTTACAAACGACACACCCTGAAACTAATAAAGAGGCTGAACGAAACCAAGCTGCCCGTGCCCAGTCTTCCTCTGTCCCACAAAAGACGTTACAGGAGACTTTCCAGGGAGGCAAAACTTATCCAGGTACAAAGAGCTGGTCATTAGTTAACTTATTACGTGTAATCCCTTGTCACTTGGTACAAATAGGCAAATAAAAATAAGTGTGTTTGTGTGCGCACACAAATGAAAGTTTGCAAAAACATATCTCCATAAAAAAAATATCAATCATGTTTTTATTACGTTTTTATGTTTTTCTATAGCTTATACATTTCGTTACACTGTACTTGTATGTGTGTAATGACAATAAATTGAATCCAATTACTTAATCAAAACAAATCCACTGTAGTTTGATTGAAATTAATTGGAATTCAAATGATTTTATTTACATAAACAGTTATCTGTTTATGCAAATAAAATCTTCAAGTACTGTAATATTACCAATTAATAAGAGAATCATATATATATATAATAAGACAGAATGGTCTGTTTAAAATAACATATCTATGTTGATAGCAATTTAGTTAATTGAGTTATGTTGGTTAATACTGTATGTAATAGTTCAGTAGAGTAAGTGTAACAGCTTAAGAAAAATGGCCTGTTTAAAATGACAGTGAAAATATGCAGTTAACGTTGTTAGGATTTGTTTATTTTATTAGGATTTATGGTATTTCATCATAATTTTTGGAAGAATGTGGTTTAAAAATTTTAATCTCTTGTTAAATTAACCTTTTATAATAAGTATGTTATTAATGGCCAGTACAAGTCGTAATTTGCCTTTAATTTTAATTATATTCTATTATAAAATGTAAAATTCTCGCAGTATCGGTATCGGCATCAGTATCGCTTAAATTTAAAGAAAAAATATCGGTATCGCATCAAAAAAATGTGGTAGCCCATCCCTTTCCCCCAGTCCTTATCAGAACTGCCTCAACTTTATCTATTTTTTAAGTCTACTTAAAGTCTAAAACATATTTCTTCTCTTTGGCATTTAATATTCTTTGACCTGGTATGCTATGATGAACCTTATCCATTTTACAGTGTGTTTTTATAGTCTTGTATTCACCTGTTTTGTCTTGCAATAGTTTGTACAGCACTTTGGTCGACTTTGGTTGTTTTAGATATGCTTTATAAATAAACGTTGTATTGTATTGTTGTAGCTGTGTTGCTTGGCACCGTTGTACAGATAGCTTCAGTTGAAGGTGAATCTCTTTTTAGACAGCGTGCCAATATCAAGTCTTCTTTCGTGCTTGAATGAACAAAAACGTACAACATGCCATAAAGCACATTTTGTCGAGTACCTTAATAACCACAGACTTCAACGAGTAAAATAAGTCTTAAATGAATGCATAGAGTTAGGAAAATGGGAAACGTGTCAGATCTTACAGGTGGGTCTTAACAGGATTTCATTACTTGCAGTGTACACTTTTTTTTACTTGCCTTTCAGTATCTGGTGGTGTTTTTTCACTAAAGTCTGGCATTTCTTCTTGGGATTGGTCACTCTTTACAGACACAGGTGATCCTGATCTTTCCCTACAGAAATTAAACAGAGCAGAGAGATTAACATTGAATTAAAGGAAAAACCTTAGGGTGTACTCTCACTAGGCAATCTGAACTGTACCCGAGCACGTTTGACCCCAGGGCATGGTTCTTTAACAGTCCCTGGCTCGCTTGGAAGAGGTGGGCCAGAGCACAGTGCGATTATAGGGATTATTTTATTTACAATTCAGCATGTAATGCATGGTTTATATATAAAGAAAGTAAGAATAAGAGCTCCTTTTCCACAACAAACTTAGTGTTATGATTCTGCCTTCTCTTGTCTTGATTTTCTGGTCTAGGGGCAGAATCATGACAGACCCACGTGTTTTATGTGGAGAGAAGCATGTTATTGTCAATCTGGATTTAATATGCATTCTCTCCAGTCTCGTCCTTTGGCCCCGCCCCTCTTGTTTCTAGTATACCTTTCCTCCTGTGTCTCATTCCCCACACCTGCCCATCGTTATCTCCTTTGTTAGTCTCCCTATTTAATGCCCTCTTGTCTATTGTCTTGTGCTCGTTCGTTGTACTTGTTACCTTGTCCTAGAAGCCTTGTCCTGAGAAATACTTTTAAGTATATTCTAGTCTTTGTGAGTGTTCGTTTTAGTCTTAGTGATTTATAGTTGAGTTCTTGTTGAGTGTTTAGTTTTCAGTTTATCGTGTTTGTTACTGTGTACTCTGTTTTGTTAACCCCTCGTGGGTTTTTGTTTTCTGTTTATATATATATATTAAAGTCCTTGTGTTAACCCCTTCATCCCCCCTGCCTGCAATTGGGTTCTTCATCCACGTTCACGACATACAGTATATTCTAAGTTTCTTAATCGCTTCCGACACCTCGCAAACAGCCTTTATATAATCACCTTAACACACAGAAGGTTGCTGGTTCTAATCTCAGTGCCAGCAGGTCATGACTGAAGGGCCCTTGAGCAAGACACCTTACCCCTGATTGCTCTGCAGTAATGTGACACTGTATAAAAAACTACTTGTAAGTCGCTTTGGATAAAAGCGTCTGCCAAATGAATAAATGTAAATGTAAATGTAGGACATATTGCTATTTACCTCCATGAAGAGACTGATGCTATACTGTGTGTGGAACTGAATTTCAGCTGAGCATTTAGATATAATTCATTTTACTCGACAAAGCATATGAAACAATATAAAAATGACGACTATGCTGACTTGAGTGTGGACTATGCATGTTCAAAACAGAGTAATCCAAAGAACACAGCTATAGTGTCCGGGTAATGGGGTGCAGGTGTGAGAGTCATAGATCTTTGGGAGCATTGCAAAAGAACATCCTGGGGGAAAAAACAGGGAAAAACCGACAAGGGGACACACAGGAGTGTTACAGATTACAGATGATCCTGATCTTTCACTAATGACATTAAAATCAAAGAGAACAATATTATATGGTTCGGATTTTGTTTACTTTTTTGCTTGCCTCCATCAGTGTTTAAACTGCGTCAAAGCTCTTGGGGGTCCCTGACAGTAAAAGCAACGATACATTTTTATCACCATCACACGAACATTTTAAGCGTGATCAATCTCCGGATAATGTTAATTAAGAATATGAAAATAATCCACATGAACCAATGGAAAATAAGAAAAACTAATGTCATTCCTTTGGCCGAGAGCAGAAAGGTAGCCTTCTCCTCAAAGGCAGAGTTCATTATTGCAAGGGAGTGCAAAATAATCTCTGGGAAATGCCAAAGTTTTCTAAGGGACCAAAATTATTCTTGCAAAGGAAAGCAATGATTCAGGGGAGAGCAAAAACTTTGAAATATTTTTTACAAATAAGGGACATTAAAGTGTTGTTTAAGCACTCACCTCTGCTGATTCTAGGTTACTACAAGTTACCAGGGCCCGTCTTAAAAACCGAGAGTTTCTTTCTGTTGTTGGCCCTAAATTGTGGAAGTCTCCCGGTAGGGATGTGCACATCGATGCTATAGTATCGATATATCGACACTCGAAAGCTACTGTTTAGGTATCGATATTTCATAAAAAGTATCGATATCTTAATTAGGGCATGACTAAATGTTATTAAAGCTGTGCAGTGTTTATGCCAATTGGTGACAGTGTATATAATGTTAAAACTTTCCAGCTGGCTGTGCGTGCGTGCAGTCTGTAGCACGATGACGTAGTGGACTTTACCCATACGTAATGGTTGTTATACCACGCATGCACGCTGGTGTATTTTGATGGTGCAGCGCGAGTTGTGTGGTCAAGTGGACGACGCATTCATTTTAAACAGAGCGGCACGATGGCAGAGAGGAAGCATAGCGTGGTGTGGTGTTATTTTTCTACATTTGAAAAGTGGCACACAGCAATAATACTAGCAACCTTTTTAAACATTTACAAACGACACACCCTGAAACTAATAAAGAGGCTGAACGAAACCAAGCTGCCCGTGCCCAGTCTTCCTCTGTCCCACAAAAGACGTTACAGGAGACTTTCCAGGGAGGCAAAACTTATCCAGGTACAAAGAGCTGGTCATTAGTTAACTTATTACGTGTAATCCCTTGTCACTTGGTACAAATAGGCAAATAAAAATAAGTGTGTTTGTGTGCGCACACAAATGAAAGTTTGCAAAAACATATCTCCATAAAAAAAATATCAATCATGTTTTTATTACGTTTTTATGTTTTTCTATAGCTTATACATTTCGTTACACTGTACTTGTATGTGTGTAATGACAATAAATTGAATCCAATTACTTAATCAAAACAAATCCACTGTAGTTTGATTGAAATTAATTGGAATTCAAATGATTTTATTTACATAAACAGTTATCTGTTTATGCAAATAAAATCTTCAAGTACTGTAATATTACCAATTAATAAGAGAATCATATATATATATAATAAGACAGAATGGTCTGTTTAAAATAACATATCTATGTTGATAGCAATTTAGTTAATTGAGTTATGTTGGTTAATACTGTATGTAATAGTTCAGTAGAGTAAGTGTAACAGCTTAAGAAAAATGGCCTGTTTAAAATGACAGTGAAAATATGCAGTTAACGTTGTTAGGATTTGTTTATTTTATTAGGATTTATGGTATTTCATCATAATTTTTGGAAGAATGTGGTTTAAAAATTTTAATCTCTTGTTAAATTAACCTTTTATAATAAGTATGTTATTAATGGCCAGTACAAGTCGTAATTTGCCTTTAATTTTAATTATATTCTATTATAAAATGTAAAATTCTCGCAGTATCGGTATCGGCATCAGTATCGCTTAAATTTAAAGAAAAAATATCGGTATCGCATCAAAAAAATGTGGTAGCCCATCCCTTTCCCCCAGTCCTTATCAGAACTGCCTCAACTTTATCTATTTTTTAAGTCTACTTAAATTCTAAAACATATTTCTTCTCTTTGGCATTTAATATTCTTTGACCTGGTATGCTATGATGAACCTTATCCATTTTACAGTGTGTTTTTATAGTCTTGTATTCACCTGTTTTGTCTTGCAATAGTTTGTACAGCACTTTGGTCGACTTTGGTTGTTTTAGATATGCTTTATAAATAAACGTTGTATTGTATTGTTGTAGCTGTGTTGCTTGGCACCGTTGTACAGATAGCTTCAGTTGAAGGTGAATCTCTTTTTAGACAGCGTGCCAATATCAAGTCTTCTTTCGTGCTTGAATGAACAAAAACGTACAACATGCCATAAAGCACATTTTGTCGAGTACCTTAATAACCACAGACTTCAACGAGTAAAATAAGTCTTAAATGAATGCATAGAGTTAGGAAAATGGGAAACGTGTCAGATCTTACAGGTGGGTCTTAACAGGATTTCATTACTTGCAGTGTACACTTTTTTTTACTTGCCTTTCAGTATCTGGTGGTGTTTTTTCACTGAAGTCTGACATTTCTTCTTGGGATTGGTCACTCTTTACAGACACAGGTGATCCTGATCTTTCCCTACAGAAATTAAACAGAGCAGAGAGATTAACATTGAATTAAAGGAAAAACCTTAGGGTGTACTCTCACTAGGCAATCTGAACTGTACCCGAGCACGTTTGACCCCAGGGCATGGTTCTTTAACAGTCCCTGGCTCGCTTGGAAGAGGTGGGCCAGAGCACAGTGCGATTATAGGGATTATTTTATTTACAATTCAGCATGTAATGCATGGTTTATATATAAAGAAAGTAAGAATAAGAGCTCCTTTTCCACAACAAACTTAGTGTTATGATTCTGCCTTCTCTTGTCTTGATTTTCTGGTCTAGGGGCAGAATCATGACAGACCCACGTGTTTTATGTGGAGAGAAGCATGTTATTGTCAATCTGGATTTAATATGCATTCTCTCCAGTCTCGTCCTTTGGCCCCGCCCCTCTTGTTTCTAGTATACCTTTCCTCCTGTGTCTCATTCCCCACACCTGCCCATCGTTATCTCCTTTGTTAGTCTCCCTATTTAATGCCCTCTTGTCTATTGTCTTGTGCTCGTTCGTTGTACTTGTTACCTTGTCCTAGAAGCCTTGTCCTGAGAAATACTTTTAAGTATATTCTAGTCTTTGTGAGTGTTCGTTTTAGTCTTAGTGATTTATAGTTGAGTTCTTGTTGAGTGTTTAGTTTTCAGTTTATCGTGTTTGTTACTGTGTACTCTGTTTTGTTAACCCCTCGTGGGTTTTTGTTTTCTGTTTATATATATATATTAAAGTCCTTGTGTTAACCCCTTCATCCCCCCTGCCTGCAATTGGGTTCTTCATCCACGTTCACGACATACAGTATATTCTAAGTTTCTTAATCGCTTCCGACACCTCGCAAACAGCCTTTATATAATCACCTTAACACACAGAAGGTTGCTGGTTCTAATCTCAGTGCCAGCAGGTCATGACTGAAGGGCCCTTGAGCAAGACACCTTACCCCTGATTGCTCTGCAGTAATGTGACACTGTATAAAAAACTACTTGTAAGTCGCTTTGGCTAAAAGCGTCTGCCAAATGAATAAATGTAAATGTAAATGTAGGACATATTGCTATTTACCTCCATGAAGAGACTGATGCTATACTGTGTGTGGAACTGAATTTCAGCTGAGCATTTAGATATAATTCATTTTACTCGACAAAGCATATGAAACAATATAAAAATGACGACTATGCTGACTTGAGTGTGGACTATGCATGTTCAAAACAGAGTAATCCAAAGAACACAGCTATAGTGTCCGGGTAATGGGGTGCAGGTGTGAGAGTCATAGATCTTTGGGAGCATTGCAAAAGAACATCCTGGGGGAAAAAACAGGGAAAAACCGACAAGGGGACACACAGGAGTGTTACAGATTACAGATGATCCTGATCTTTCACTAATGACATTAAAATCAAAGAGAACAATATTATATGGTTCGGATTTTGTTTACTTTTTTGCTTGCCTCCATCAGTGTTTAAACTGCGTCAAAGCTCTTGGGGGTCCCTGACAGTAAAAGCAACGATACATTTTTATCACCATCACACGAACATTTTAAGCGTGATCAATCTCCGGATAATGTTAATTAAGAATATGAAAATAATCCACATGAACCAATGGAAGATAAGAAAAACTAATGTCATTCCTTTGGCCGAGAGCAGAAAGGTAGCCTTCTCCTCAAAGGCAGAGTTCATTATTGCAAGGGAGTGCAAAATAATCTCTGGGAAATGCCAAAGTTTTCTAAGGGACCAAAATTATTCTTGCAAAGGAAAGCAATGATTCAGGGGAGAGCAAAAACTTTGAAATATTTTTTACAAATAAGGGACATTAAAGTGTTGTTTAAGCACTCACCTCTGCTGATTCTAGGTTACTACAAGTTACCAGGGCCCGTCTTAAAAACCGAGAGTTTCTTTCTGTTGTTGGCCCTAAATTGTGGAAGTCTCCCGGTAGGGATGTGCACATCGATGCTATAGTATCGATATATCGACACTCGAAAGCTACTGTTTAGGTATCGATATTTCATAAAAAGTATCGATATCTTAATTAGGGCATGACTAAATGTTATTAAAGCTGTGCAGTGTTTATGCCAATTGGTGACAGTGTATATAATGTTAAAACTTTCCAGCTGGCTGTGCGTGCGTGCAGTCTGTAGCACGATGACGTAGTGGACTTTACCCATACGTAATGGTTGTTATACCACGCATGCACGCTGGTGTATTTTGATGGTGCAGCGCGAGTTGTGTGGTCAAGTGGACGACGCATTCATTTTAAACAGAGCGGCACGATGGCAGAGAGGAAGCATAGCGTGGTGTGGTGTTATTTTTCTACATTTGAAAAGTGGCACACAGCAATAATACTAGCAACCTTTTTAAACATTTACAAACGACACACCCTGAAACTAATAAAGAGGCTGAACGAAACCAAGCTGCCCGTGCCCAGTCTTCCTCTGTCCCACAAAAGACGTTACAGGAGACTTTCCAGGGAGGCAAAACTTATCCAGGTACAAAGAGCTGGTCATTAGTTAACTTATTACGTGTAATCCCTTGTCACTTGGTACAAATAGGCAAATAAAAATAAGTGTGTTTGTGTGCGCACACAAATGAAAGTTTGCAAAAACATATCTCCATAAAAAAAATATCAATCATGTTTTTATTACGTTTTTATGTTTTTCTATAGCTTATACATTTCGTTACACTGTACTTGTATGTGTGTAATGACAATAAATTGAATCCAATTACTTAATCAAAACAAATCCACTGTAGTTTGATTGAAATTAATTGGAATTCAAATGATTTTATTTACATAAACAGTTATCTGTTTATGCAAATAAAATCTTCAAGTACTGTAATATTACCAATTAATAAGAGAATCATATATATATATAATAAGACAGAATGGTCTGTTTAAAATAACATATCTATGTTGATAGCAATTTAGTTAATTGAGTTATGTTGGTTAATACTGTATGTAATAGTTCAGTAGAGTAAGTGTAACAGCTTAAGAAAAATGGCCTGTTTAAAATGACAGTGAAAATATGCAGTTAACGTTGTTAGGATTTGTTTATTTTATTAGGATTTATGGTATTTCATCATAATTTTTGGAAGAATGTGGTTTAAAAATTTTAATCTCTTGTTAAATTAACCTTTTATAATAAGTATGTTATTAATGGCCAGTACAAGTCGTAATTTGCCTTTAATTTTAATTATATTCTATTATAAAATGTAAAATTCTCGCAGTATCGGTATCGGCATCAGTATCGCTTAAATTTAAAGAAAAAATATCGGTATCGCATCAAAAAAATGTGGTAGCCCATCCCTTTCCCCCAGTCCTTATCAGAACTGCCTCAACTTTATCTATTTTTTAAGTCTACTTAAATTCTAAAACATATTTCTTCTCTTTGGCATTTAATATTCTTTGACCTGGTATGCTATGATGAACCTTATCCATTTTACAGTGTGTTTTTATAGTCTTGTATTCACCTGTTTTGTCTTGCAATAGTTTGTACAGCACTTTGGTCGACTTTGGTTGTTTTAGATATGCTTTATAAATAAACGTTGTATTGTATTGTTGTAGCTGTGTTGCTTGGCACCGTTGTACAGATAGCTTCAGTTGAAGGTGAATCTCTTTTTAGACAGCGTGCCAATATCAAGTCTTCTTTCGTGCTTGAATGAACAAAAACGTACAACATGCCATAAAGCACATTTTGTCGAGTACCTTAATAACCACAGACTTCAACGAGTAAAATAAGTCTTAAATGAATGCATAGAGTTAGGAAAATGGGAAACGTCAGATCTTACAGGTGGGTCTTAACAGGATTTCATTACTTGCAGTGTACACTTTTTTTTACTTGCCTTTCAGTATCTGGTGGTGTTTTTTCACTGAAGTCTGACATTTCTTCTTGGGATTGGTCACTCTTTACAGACACAGGTGATCCTGATCTTTCCCTACAGAAATTAAACAGAGCAGAGAGATTAACATTGAATTAAAGGAAAAACCTTAGGGTGTACTCTCACTAGGCAATCTGAACTGTACCCGAGCACGTTTGACCCCAGGGCATGGTTCTTTAACAGTCCCTGGCTCGCTTGGAAGAGGTGGGCCAGAGCACAGTGCGATTATAGGGATTATTTTATTTACAATTCAGCATTTAATGCATGGTTTATATATAAAGAAAGTAAGAATAAGAGCTCCTTTTCCACAACAAACTTAGTGTTATGATTCTGCCTTCTCTTGTCTTGATTTTCTGGTCTAGGGGCAGAATCATGACATACCCACGTGTTTTATGTGGAGAGAAGCATGTTATTGTCAATCTGGATTTAATATGCATTCTCTCCAGTCTCGTCCTTTGGCCCCGCCCCTCTCGTTTCTAGTATACCTTTCCTCCTGTGTCTCATTCCCCACACCTGCCCATCGTTATCTCCTTTGTTAGTCTCCCTATTTAATGCCCTCTTGTCTATTGTCTTGTGCTCGTTCGTTGTACTTGTTACCTTGTCCTAGAAGCCTTGTCCTGAGAAATACTTTTAAGTATATTCTAGTCTTTGTGAGTGTTCGTTTTAGTCTTAGTGATTTATAGTTGAGTTCTTGTTGAGTGTTTAGTTTTCAGTTTATCGTGTTTGTTACTGTGTACTCTGTTTTTTTAACCCCTCGTGGGTTTTTGTTTTCTGTTTATATATATATATTAAAGTCCTTGTGTTAACCCCTTCATCCCCCCTGCCTGCAATTGGGTTCTTCATCCACGTTCACGACATACAGTATATTCTAAGTTTCTTAATCGCTTCCGACACCTCGCAAACAGCCTTTATATAATCACCTTAACACACAGAAGGTTGCTGGTTCTAATCTCAGTGCCAGCAGGTCATGACTGAAGTGCCCTTGAGCAAGACACCTTACCCCTGATGCTCTGCAGTAATGTGACACTGTATAAAAAACTACTTGTAAGTCGCTTTGGATAAAAGCGTCTGCCAAATGAATAAATGTAAATGTAAATGTAGGACGTATTGCTATTTACCTCCATGAAGAGACTGATGCTATACTGTGTGTGGAACTGAATTTCAGCTGAGCATTTAGATATAATTCATTTTACTCGACAAAGCATATGAAACAATATAAAAATGACGACTATGCTGACTTGAGTGTGGACTATGCATGTTCTCTACATTATTATGTGGAGGCTGCTTTATTAACGTTTTTTTAATGAATGTTCATGCCATGAGGAAAAAAATATACAAACAACACAACATTCAGGCTCATCAGACAGCTCTAGAAATTGAAGCCCAGAAAGAAAAAGAGATCCTCCCAACACTAACAGAGAAGGTAAACGATGCTCTTGTTAGAGAAACAGCCAACAGTCTACTTTGTGGCAAAAGAAAGATTAGCATTCAGTAAAATGAGCAGACTGATTATGCTACAAGTGGTCAGTGGAGGAAAAATGGGCCCTTCACACCGATCAGTTCATATGTGTATCACAATGATAGAACACTTTGCCACTAAAATGTAAAGGTCAATGATATCTGCATTGAAGTCCAATGATTCTTTTGTGAGTTTGACAGTTGATGAAAGCAGTAACTTTGGCAACTGCTATTAAATAATTTACTTGAGAGCAGATGTGACAGGTGTGAAAACATATTTTTGGAGTTAGATAGGGGAACAACAGCCAATGCATTGTATCAAGCTCTCAAGAACACACTTTTGACGGCAGGTTTGGAAAATTTATATATAAAATCACTCCTGTTCAGCATTGCCACAGATGCAGCATCAGTCATGATAGGAAGAGAGAGTAGACTGATTGCAAAGTTGAGAAAAGACTTCCATTCATTGAAGAGTATTTATTGTCTCGCACACAAGCTAGAGTTGGCTTTGCATGATACATGTGTAGTGAAGTGCCGCTGTTGGGTGGTGCCCTCTCTGCGTGTGTCAACTCCGCCAGGCCTGCATGCGGTCCCATCATTTGTCCGTAGCAGACAAGGCTTTCTTTCTTTTTGACCATCTAGAGGGGGAGGCACGTGATGAGATCAAGTATAGGTCTGTTGGGGTTGGCGGGAAGATCCCGAGAAGATTATTACGGCTCTGAAAGAAGAAATCATATGTTGCCTTGCAGGAGGTCTTTTATTCCAGGAGGCAACATTCCTGTCTCCCCCGCTTGCCAGTGAGACTGGGCGGTTGTGGAGAGGCTGCAGAGGCTGGAGAGTGGTTCGTGGCGATGCCCACAACACCGATCTGCAGAGGACCACTCTCTGGTATCGCTACCAACGGAGATGAGTAAACTGGGTTTGATGAGGTCGCAGACTCCGAACGCGCTGCGGCAGTTAACCACACGGCGTCGAAGTCCAACGGCCTCATCGCCCTCATCTCCGAGCGAGAGAGCGGCTCTCTGAGACCGGCGTTGAAAAGCACCGCTAGCTCCCTCTCCCCGAACGCACCTTGTTCCGCGATGTCCAGGAACCTCTCCACATACTCGTCCACAGTCTCACTTCCCTGGCGAAGACTGCAGAGGCGACGGGCCAAGCTGGACCGGTCAGTGTCCATGCTGCTGCTGGGTTCTGTGGTGGCTCGTTCGTTCTGTTATGAATCACAGAGGGAGAACCCAATTGCAGGCAGCGAAACGGGGATGAAGGGGTTAACAAGGACTTTAATAATATAAAACAGAAAACAAAAACCCACGAGGGGGTAACAAGACAGTACACAATAACTAACACCATAAACTGAAAACTAAACACTCAACTATAAAACACTAAGACTAAACAAACACTCACAAAGACTAGCATAAACTTCAACATCTCTAGCTAAGGCTTCAAGGACAAGGTAACAAGTACAGGCATACAAGTACAACGAACGAGCACAAGACAATAGACAAGAGGGCATTAAATAGGGGAACAAACACAGGATAATTACTAAGGGGCAGGTGAAGGTAATGAAACACTAATGGGAAGGCTAACGAGACAAAAGGCGGGAAACACTGACGAGACACGAGAAAGCACATGGCATGTCAGAATCAGAACAAAGCCATGTCTTTCTCACACAAAACCTAAGGCTATGCCATGACTCCGCTGCAAGACCAAGAATAAACATGACATGATAGCGGAATCATGACAATCGACACTCGAAAGCTACTGTTTAGGTATCGATATTTCATAAAAAGTATCGATATCTTAATTAGGGCATGACTAAATGTTATTAAAGCTGTGCAGTGTTTATGCCAATTGGTGACAGTGTATATAATGTTAAAACTTTCCAGCCGGCTGTGCGTGCGTGCAGTCTGTAGCACGATGACGTAGTGGACTTTACCCATACGTAATGGTTGTTATACCACGCATGCACGCTGGTGTATTTTGATGGTGCAGCGCGAGTTGTGTGGTCAAGTGGACGACGCATTCATTTTAAACAGAGCGGCACGATGGCAGAGAGGAAGCAAAGCGTGGTGTGGTGTTATTTTTCTACATTTGAAAAGTGGCACACAGCAATAATACTAGCAACCTTTTTAAACATTTACAAACGACACACCCTGAAACTAATAAAGAGGCTGAACGAAACCAAGCTGCCCGTGCCCAGTCTTCCTCTGTCCCACAAAAGACGTTACAGGAGACTTTCCAGGGAGGCAAAAATTATCCAGGTACAAAGAGCTGGTCATTAGGTTATTACGTGTAATCCCTTGTCACTTGGTACAAATAGGCAAATAAAAATAAGTGTGCTCAAGGGCGCGAGAAGGGTGAATCCACCTCGACCGCGCTCTGTACCCTCTTGGGACCTTAACGTGGTCCTACAGGGCCTTGGTACGGCCCCGTTTGAGCCCCTCGGAGTTGCCAGTCTCCCTCATCTGTCGATGAAAGCTGCACTCCTGACGGCGCTCGCCTCTGTCAAGAGGGTGGGGGACCTACAGGCATTTTCCGTGTCCCAAGGGTGCCTAGAGTTCGGGCCCGGCGATTCTCACGTTGTCTTGAGACCCCAGCCCAGTTGCGTGCCCAAGGTTCCCACCACTCCCTTCCGGGACCAGGTGGTGAACCTGCAGGCGCTCCCCGCAGGGGAGGAAGACCCAACCTCTAATGTGTTGTGTCCAGTACGCGCGCTGCGCCTCTATCTGGACCGCACACGGAGCCTAAGAAGCTCCGAGCAGCTCTTTGTCTGTTACGGAGGACAGCACCCGGGGGGGGCTGTCTCCAAACAGAGATTGGCGCACTGGATTGTGGATGCCATCACGGTGGCATACCAGTCCCAAGATCGCCCGTGCCCGCTTGCAGTGACGGCCCACTCCACTCGGAGTGTGGCCTCCTCGTGGGCACTGGCACAAGGCGCCTCTCTAGCAGACATCTGCAGTGCTGCGGGTTGGGCTACGCCCAGTACCTTCGCAAGGTTTTACAATCTTCGCGTGGAACCAGTAGCAGCCCATGTCCTCAACGCCCCCGGTGTGTAGGACGGACTCCTGTTCTGGGCGTACGCCTGCGAAAGCGCCTTCTCCCCTGTCCAGGTGAGACTAGTGCGTTATTTGGCCTCCCTACTTTCCCCTCTCGGGCGAAGTATAGGCATTCCATCCATCCATCACTAAGCATTGCACTTGGTAACAGACTGAGCGGAGCCGTCTGTTAGAACCAGGTCCATTATAGGTAGAGTCTTCCCTGCTCAGGCAGACCCCTGTATTAGGACTAGTACCCCATACGTAGTGACTCCCCTCTGGGTCGTCCCGTGTGTTGAATTCCTCACTCAGGATTTCCCGATTGGTGAATCTGTGACCTCCCCGCCGGTGGTATCCCACCTGGATTGTTCCCCTATTCGGGCTAACACCTTTCCGCATGATGTTCTCCCGGCCGGGGAGACCATGTTAGTATCTCCACATGTAACCTCCCCTCCAGGTAGGATGTGGCCTCCGTAACACACTCTTCTAAGAGGAGAGCAGTGTTCCCCAGTGTTCGGCTCCGGACAGCTCCTCGCTACTAGAGGCGTACGCCACTGTCCGTGAGGCCGGCAGTAGAGGCTTCTCAGTATGACAAATACTATGTGGCTGGAAGATTACGTCTCGCGGTAGCACTCTTGTGACTCGCTAGCCCAGTCAGGGTCGCTCCGCTAGAGGTTGTGATGTCGGTGTAAGCGCTGTGGCGTTTAAGATTGATCCCCAGTCAGTCTCTCACAACGTCGAGAGACCGACTGAAGGGGAACGTCTCGGTTACGTCTGTAACCTCGGTTCCCTGATGGAGGGAACGAGACGTTGTGACTTCATGCCACAACGCTGCACCGAATCACTGCAGTGAACGTTCCAGGTTCCTCAGTACAAAGGGTAAGTGAATGACCGCCGCCATCTTCCTTTATACCCGTATGCACGGGGCGGAGACTGGCGTGCGCGTGCCTTTTGCCAAGCCCATTGGCGTTTTATAATTAATTATCTCGGAGAAGGTAGGTTCTCAAGATCAAACCCCAGTCAGTCTCTCACAACGTCTCGTTCCCTCCATCAGGGAACCGAGATTACAGTCGTAACCGAGACGTTTTGTCTTGCAATAGTTTGTACAGCACTTTGGTCGACTTTGGTTGTTTTAGATATGCTTTATAAATAAACGTTGTATTGTATTGTTGTAGCTGTGTTGCTTGGCACCGTTGTACAGATAGCTTCAGTTGAAGGTGAATCTCTTTTTAGACAGCGTGCCAATATCAAGTCTTCTTTCGTGCTTGAATGAACAAAAACGTACAACATGCCATAAAGCACATTTTGTCGAGTACCTTAATAGCCACAGACTTCAACGAGTAAAATAAGTCTTAAATGAATGCATAGAGTTAGGAAAATGGGAAACGTGTCAGATCTTACAGGTGGGTCTTAACAGGATTTCGTTACTTGCAGTGTACACTTTTTTTACTTGCCTTTCAGTATCTGGTGGTGTTTTTTCACTAAAGTCTGGCATTTCTTCTTGGGATTGGTCACTCTTTACAGACACAGGTGATCCTGATCTTTCCCTACAGAAATTAAACAGAGCAGAGAGATTAACATTGAATTAAAGGAAAAACCTTGGGGTGTACTCTCACTAGGCAATCTGAACTGTCCCCGAGCACGTTTGACCCCAGGGCATGGTTCTTTAACAGTCCCTGGCTCGCTTGGAAGAGGTGGGCCAGAGCACAGTGCGATTATAGGGATTATTTTATTTACAATTCAGCATTTAATGCATGGTTTATATATAAAGAAAGTAAGAATAAGAGCTCCTTTTCCACAACAAACTTAGTGTTATGATTCTGCCTTCTCTTGTCTTGATTTTCTGGTCTAGGGGCAGAATCATGACAGACCCACGTGTTTTATGTGGAGAGAAGCATGTTATTGTCAATCTGGATTTAATATGCATTCTCTCCAGTCTCGTCCTTTGGCCCCGCCCCTCTCGTTTCTAGTATACCTTTCCTCCTGTGTCTCATTACCCACACCTACCCATCGTTATCTCCTTTGTTAGTCTCCCTATTTAATGCCCTCTTGTCTATTGTCTTGTGCTCGTTCGTTGTACTTGTTACCTTGTCCTAGAAGCCTTGTCCTGAGAAATACTTTTAAGTATATTCTAGTCTTTGTGAGTGTTCGTTTTAGTCTTAGTGATTTATAGTTGAGTTCTTGTTGAGTGTTTAGTTTTCAGTTTATCGTGTTTGTTACTGTGTACTCTGTTTTGTTAACCCCTCGTGGGTTTTTGTTTTCTGTTTATATATATATATTAAAGTCCTTGTGTTAACCCCTTCATCCCCCCTGCCTGCAATTGGGTTCTTCATCCACGTTCACGACATACAGTATATTCTAAGTTTCTTAATCGCTTCCGACACCTCGCAAACAGCCTTTATATAATCACCTTAACACACAGAAGGTTGCTGGTTCTAATCTCAGTGCCAGCAGGTCATGACTGAAGGGCCCTTGAGCAAGACACCTTACCCTTGATTGCTCTGCAGTAATGTGACACTGTATAAAAAACTACTTGTAAGTCGCTTTGGATAAAAGCGTCTGCCAAATGAATAAATGTAAATGTAAATGTAGGACATATTGCTATTTACCTCCATGAAGAGACTGATGCTATACTGTGTGTGGAACTGAATTTCAGCTGAGCATTTAGATATAATTCATTTTACTCGACAAAGCATATGAAACAATATAAAAATGACGACTATGCTGACTTGAGTGTGGACTATGCATGTTCAAAACAGAGTAATCCAAAGAACACAGCTATAGTGTCCGGGTAATGGGGTGCAGGTGTGAGAGTCATAGATCTTTGGGAGCATTGCAAAAGAACATCCTGGGGGAAAAAACAGGGAAAAACCGACAAGGGGACACACAGGAGTGTTACAGATTACAGATGATCCTGATCTTTCACTAATGACATTAAAATCAAAGAGAACAATATTATATGGTTCGGATTTTGTTTACTTTTTTGCTTGCCTCCATCAGTGTTTAAACTGCGTCAAAGCTCTTGGGGGTCCCTGACAGTAAAAGCAACGATACATTTTTATCACCATCACACGAACATTTTAAGCGTGATCAATCTCCGGATAATGTTAATTAAGAATATGAAAATAATCCACATGAACCAATGCAAAATAAGAAAAACTAATGTCATTCCTTTGGCCGAGAGCAGAAAGGTAGCCTTCTCCTCAAAGGCAGAGTTCATTATTGCAAGGGAGTGCAAAATAATCTCTGGGAAATGCCAAAGTTTTCTAAGGGACCAAAATTATTCTTGCAAAGGAAAGCAATGATTCAGGGGAGAGCAAAAACTTTGAAATATTTTTTACAAATAAGGGACATTAAAGTGTTGTTTAAGCACTCACCTCTGCTGATTCTAGGTTACTACAAGTTACCAGGGCCCGTCTTAAAACCCGAGAGTTTCTTTCTGTTGTTGGCCCTAAATTGTGGAAGTCTCCCGGTAGGGATGTGCACGTCGATGCTATAGTATCGATATATCGACACTCGAAAGCTACTGTTTAGGTATCGATATTTCATAAAAAGTATCGATATCTTAATTAGGGCATGACTAAATGTTATTAAAGCTGTGCAGTGTTTATGCCAATTGGTGACAGTGTATATAATGTTAAAACTTTCCAGCTGGCTGTGCGTGCGTGCAGTCTGTAGCACGATGACGTAGTGGACTTTACCCATACGTAATGGTTGTTATACCACGCATGCACGCTGGTGTATTTTGATGGTGCAGCGCGAGTTGTGTGGTCAAGTGGACGACGCATTCATTTTAAACAGAGCGGCACGATGGCAGAGAGGAAGCATAGCGTGGTGTGGTGTTATTTTTCTACATTTGAAAAGTGGCACACAGCAATAATACTAGCAACCTTTTTAAACATTTACAAACGACACACCCTGAAACTAATAAAGAGGCTGAACGATACCAAGCTGCCCGTGCCCAGTCTTCCTCTGTCCCACAAAAGACGTTACAGGAGACTTTCCAGGGAGGCAAAACTTATCCAGGTACAAAGAGCTGGTCATTAGTTAACTTATTACGTGTAATCCCTTGTCACTTGGTACAAATAGGCAAATAAAAATAAGTGTGTTTGTGTGCGCACACAAATGAAAGTTTGCAAAAACATATCTCCATAAAAAAAATATCAATCATGTTTTTATTACGTTTTTATGTTTTTCTATAGCTTATACATTTCGTTACACTGTACTTGTATGTGTGTAATGACAATAAATTGAATCCAATTACTTAATCAAAACAAATCCACTGTAGTTTGATTGAAATTAATGGGAATTCAAATGATTTTATTTACATAAACAGTTATCTGTTTATGCAAATAAAATCTTCAAGTACTGTAATATCACCAATTAATAAGAGAATCATATATATATATACAATATATATATATATATATAATAAGACAGAATGGTCTGTTTAAAATAACATATCTATGTTGATAGCAATTTAGTTAATTGAGTTATGTTGGTTAATACTGTATGTAATAGTTCAGTAGAGTAAGTGTAACAGCTTAAGAAAAATGGCCTGTTTAAAATGACAGTGAAAATATGCAGTTAACGTTGTTAGGATTTGTTTATTTTATTAGGATTTATGTTATTTCATCATAATTTTTGGAAGAATGTGGTTTAAAAATTTTAATCTCTTGTTAAATTAACCTTTTATAATAAGTATGTTATTAATGGCCAGTACAAGTCGTAATTTGCCTTTAATTTTAATTATATTCTATTATAAAATGTAAAATTCTCGCAGTATCGGTATCGCATCAAAAAAATGTGGTAGCCCATCCCTTTCTATTTTTTAAGTCTACTTAAAGTCTAAAACATACAACATGCCATAAAGCACATTTTGTCGAGTACCTTAATAACCACAGACTTCAACGAGTAAAATAAGTCTTAAATGAATGCGTAGAGTTAGGAAAATGGGAAACGTGTCAGATCTTACAGGTGGGTCTTAACAGGATTTCATTACTTGCAGTGTACACTTTTTTTTTACTTGCCTTTCAGTATCTGGTGGTGTTTTTTCACTGAAGTCTGACATTTCTTCTTGGGATTGGTCACTCTTTACAGACACAGGTGATCCTGATCTTTCCCTACAGAAATTAAACAGAGCAGAGAGATTAACATTGAATTAAAGGAAAAACCTTAGGGTGTACTCTCACTAGGCAATCTGAACTGTACCCGAGCACGTTTGACCCCAGGGCATGGTTCTTTAGCAGTCCCTGGCTCGCTTGGAAGAGGTGGGCCAGAGCACAGTGCGATTATAGGGATTATTTTATTTACAATTCAGCATTTAATGCATGGTTTATATATAAAGAAAGTAAGAATAAGAGCTCCTTTTCCACAACAAACTTAGTGTTATGATTCTGCCTTCTCTTGTCTTGATTTTCTGGTCTAGGGGCAGAATCATGACAGACCCACGTGTTTTATGTGGAGAGAAGCATGTTATTGTCAATCTGGATTTAATATGCATTCTCTCCAGTCTCGTCCTTTGGCCCCGCCCCTCTCGTTTCTAGTATACCTTTCCTCCTGTGTCTCATTACCCACACCTGCCCATCGTTATCTCCTTTGTTAGTCTCCCTATTTAATGCCCTCTTGTCTATTGTCTTGTGCTCGTTCGTTGTACTTGTTACCTTGTCCTAGAAGCCTTGTCCTGAGAAATACTTTTAAGTATATTCTAGTCTTTGTGAGTGTTCGTTTTAGTCTTAGTGATTTATAGTTGAGTTCTTGTTGAGTGTTTAGTTTTCAGTTTATTGTGTTTGTTACTGTGTACTCTGTTTTGTTAACCCCTCGTGGGTTTTTGTTTTCTGTTTATATATATATATTAAAGTCCTTGTGTTAACCCCTTCATCCCCCCTGCCTGCAATTGGGTTCTTCATCCACGTTCACGACATACAGTATATTCTAAGTTTCTTAATCGCTTCCGACACCTCGCAAACAGCCTTTATATAATCACCTTAACACACAGAAGGTTGCTGGTTCTAATCTCAGTGCCAGCAGGTCATGACTGAAGGGCCCTTGAGCAAGACACCTTACCCCTGATGCTCTGCAGTAATGTGACACTGTATAAAAAACTACTTGTAAGTCGCTTTGGATAAAAGCGTCTGCCAAATGAATAAATGTAAATGTAAATGTAGGACATATTGCTATTTACCTCCATGAAGAGACTGATGCTATACTGTGTGTGGAACTGAATTTCAGCTGAGCATTTTGATCAGAATCAGAATCAGAACATGCTTTATTGCCAGGTGTGCTTACACACACGAGGAATTTGTCTTGGTTACAGAAGCTTCCAGTACACAAGTAAGGTTACAAGACAAGTAACAATCAACAAAGGCAACGAAAGTACAGAATAAAAATAAAAGTTAAGCAATGTGAAAGTGCAGTGTGACAGAAGAGCTCCGGAATTTTTGTTTAGAATATACAAGTTATAAGTTTATATACATGAGTTTATATATGTGAAATGTCCGAGGGAAAGTATTGCACACATTTATTGCACTGTAGGGTGTATGATATGTATATACAGATTCTATGAGATATCTACAGGTGTTTAAAATATACACATTTTAAGGTGCTATATACGAAAAATCTGTCACAAAAAATATTGCACACATTTATTGCAAAAGGTGAACATTTAACTGTTCATGAGGTAGATGGCCTGAGGAAAGAAGCTCTTCCTGTGTCTGGATGTTTTAGTGCTCGGTGCTCTGTAGCGTCGACCAGATGGTAATAGTTCAAACAGAGAGTGTGCTGGGTGTGAGGGGTCTAGGGTAATTTTGTGAGCCCTTTTACCCACTCTGGATGAGTACAGTTCTTTAAGTGTGGGAAGAGTAGTGCAGATGATTCGCTCTGCAGTCCGGACTATCCGCTGTAGTCTTCCGAGGTCAGTTTTGGAGGCTGAGCCGAACCAGACGGTGATGGAGGTGCAGATGATGGATTCAATGACAGCTGAGTAGAACTGTACGAGCAGCTCCTGTGGCAGGTTGAACTTCCTCAGCTGCCGGAGGAAGTAAAGTCTCTGCTGGGCTTTTTTTACAATAGAGTCGATGTGAGCGTAAACAGTGCTGTTCATGATGGTGAGTGGGGGAAGTGCAGGGGGGTTTCTCCTAAAGTCCACTATCATCTCCACTGTTTTGAGCGTGTTCAGCTCCAGGTTGTTGTACCTGCACCATAGAGCCAGCTGCTCCACCTCCTGTCTGTACGCAGACTCGTCACCGTTCCGGATGAGACCGATAACAGTAGTGTCGTCTGCAAACTTCAGGAGCTTGACGGAGGGGTCTTTAGAGGTGCAGTCGTTGGTGTACAGGGAGAAGAGCAGTGGGGAGAGAACACATCCCTGTGGGGCACCAGTGCTGATGGCGCGGCTGTCTGACATGATTTTGCCCATTCTGACTAACTGTTGTCTGGCTGTCAGAAAGCTGGTGATCCATTGACAGACAGAGCTAGGGACAGAGAGCTGGGTCAGTTTGGTCTGGAGCAGTGATGGGATGATTGTATTGAAGGCAGAATTGAAGTCCACGAACAAGATCCTCGCATAAGTCCCTGGTTTGTCCAGATGTTGTAGGGTGTAATGCAGTCCCATGTTAACTGCATCATCCACAGACCGGTTTGCTCTGTAGGCAAACTGCAGGGGGTCCAGCAAAGGGTCAGTGAGGACCTTCAAATAAGCCAACACCAGTCTTTCAAATGACTTCATGGCAACAGATGTTAAAGCCACAGGTCTGTAGTCATTGAGTCCAGTGATCTTTGGTTTCTTTGGGATTGGGATGATGATGGAGCATTTAAAGCACGAAGGGACTTTGCACAGCTCCAGTGATCTGTTGAAGATCAGTGAGAAGATGGAGGCCAGCTGGTCAGCGCAGGTCTTCAGACAGGCTGGCGAAACACCGTCTGGGCCTGGTGCTTTCCTTCTCTTTTGTTTTTTAAAGATCTGGCGTACGTTATCCTCACTGATCTGAAGTGCAGGGTGGGAGGAGAGGGGGATGGCTGGAGGTGTTGATGGCTGTGTATAGAGATGGTCAGGGTGGGTGTAAAGTGTCTGGTCTAGGGTCTCAAATCTACAATAGAAGTGATTTAAATCTTCAACAAGCTGTTTATTGCTCTCGATGCTAGGGGATGGTGTCTTGTAGTTGGTAACGTCTTTCAGGCCTTTCCACACTGATGCAGGGTCGTTGGCAGAAAACTGGTTTTCCAGCTTTTTGGCGTAGCTCTTTTTAGCCACCCCAATCTCCTTTGTCAGAGTGTTTCTGGCCTGATTATACCAGATCCTGTCCCCGCTCCTGTAGGCATCCTCTTTGGCCTGACGCAGCTGTCTGAGTTTTGGTGTGAACCATGGTTTATCATTGTTGAATGATAAATAAGTCTTTGTAGGGATGCATAAATCCTCACAGAAACTGATGTATGATGTAACAGTTTCTGTGAGCTCGTCCAGATCGGTGGCAGCAGCTTCAAAAACACTCCAGTCAGTGCATTCAAAACAGGCTTGTAAGACCTGCTCTGTGTCGTTGGTCCATCTCTTTACAGTCCTTATTTCTGGCTTAGCAGTTTTAAGTTTTTGTCTGTAAGTTGGTAGCAGATGAACCAGGCAGTGATCAGAGAGTCCTAGAGCTGCTCGGGCGACAGAGCGATATGCACCTTTTATAGTAGTGTAGCAATGGTCTAAAATATTATTGTCTCTTGTGGGGCATGTGATATGTTGTTTAAATTTAGGCAGCTCACGTGTGAGTTTTGCCTGATTAAAGTCTCCTAGAATGATAAAGACAGAATCCGGGTGTTGTTGTTCTGTGTCTGTGATCAGATCAGCCAGCTGTTGCAGCGCAGTCCACACGTGTGCTTGTGGTGGAATGTAAACACTTACGAGGATGACTGATGAAAACTCCCGCGGCGATTAGAACGGTTTACAGTTAATGAAAAGCGCTTCCACATCAGGACAGCACATCTTCTTTAACACAGTTACATCCGTACACCACCTTCTGTTGATGTAAAAGCATGTCCCACCACCGCGCGTTTTCCCCGTTGTCTCCGTATCGCGATCCGCTCTGAACAGCTGAAAGTCCGGCAGATGTAACGCGCTGTCCGGAATGGTTTCGTTCAGCCAGGTTTCCGTAAAACACAGAGCAGCAGAGTTTGTAAAAACCTAGTTTTTGCTTGAAAGCAGGCGAAGTTCGTCCATTTTGTTAGGTAGAGAGCGGAGATTCGCAAGATGAATGATTGGCAACGGCGATCTTAGGCCGCGCTGTCTGAGCTTGACGAGCGTGCCGGCTCGCTTCCCGCGCTTGCGTTTCTTCCGGCGTCCTCTCCACGTGACTGCACTGACTAAAATATCCAGCAAAACGTCAGAAAAATCGAAAACTGGTTACAGATTAGTTGATATCCACTGCCGAATGTTCAGCAGTTCGTTCCTTGTAAAACTGATAGTGTTTGACAGACATAAAACAGGACAAACTAACAAAAACAGCAAGACTAGTGGAGAGCTCCACACCGAGGCAGCCATTCGCGGCGCCATCTTGGATATAATTCATTTTACTCGACAAAGCATATGAAACAATATAAAAATGACGACTATGCTGACTTGAGTGTGGACTATGCATGTTCAAAACAGAGTAATCCAAAGAACACAGCTATAGTGTCCGGGTAATGGGGTGCAGGTGTGAGAGTCATAGATCTTTGGGAGCGTTGCAAAAGAACATCCTGGGGGAAAAAACAGGGAAAAACTGACAAGGGGACACACAGGAGTGTTACAGATTACAGATGATCCTGATCTTTCACTAATGACATTAAAATCAAAGAGAAAAATATTATATGGTTCGGATTTTGTTTACTTTTTTGCTTGCCTCCTTCAGTGTTTAAACTGCGTCAAAGCTCTTGGGGTCCCTGACAGTAAAAGCAACGATACATTTTTATCACCATCACACGAACATTTTAAGCGTGATCAATCTACGGATAATGTTAATTAAGAATATGAAAATAATCCACATGAACCAATGCAAAATAAGAAAAACTAATGTCATTCCTTTGGCCGAGAGCAGAAAGGTAGCCTTCTCCTCAAAGGCAGAGTTCATTATTGCAAGGGAGTGCAAAATAATCTCTGGGAAATGCAAAAGTTTTCTAAGGGACCAAAATTATTCTTGCAAAGGAAAGCAATGATTCAGGGGAGAGCAAAAACTTTGAAATATTTTCGCTTCCTTTCATATTTTTTCCATCACGCTGTGTGCCATATAGAGCTGGTTTGACAGTATGAGATTCCTTCGTAGATAAAGACTTGCATATCAAAATGATGGTAACTGTTGAGATCTAAGATAAACACTTCAATATGAGAGGATCTGCACGCTGCCAGTGTCACTCAGATACTCTCTGTCTGTACATTCTTTCCATGTCTTCATTGAACACCGTGTTGCGCACTTAAACATGCATGGATTTTTCAGATAATGTCATAATGTTTTTTTTTTTGAACAAATGGACAAATAAGGGACATTAAAGTGTTGTTTAAGCACTCATCTCTGCTGATTCTAGGTTACTACAAGTTACCAGGGCCCGTCTTAAAACCCGAGAGTTTCTTTCTGTTATTGGCCCTAAATTGTGGAAGTCTCCCGGTAGGGATGTGCACATCGATGCTATAGTATCGATATATCGACACTCGAAAGCTACTGTTTAGGTATCGATATTTCATAAAAAGTATCGATATCTTAATTAGGGCATGACTAAATGTTATTAAAGCTGTGCAGTGTTTATGCCAATTGGTGACAGTGTATATAATGTTAAAACTTTCCAGCTGGCTGTGCGTGCGTGCAGTCTGTAGCACGATGACGTAGTGGACTTTACCCATACGTAATGGTTGTTATACCACGCATGCACGCTGGTGTATTTTGATGGTGCAGCGCGAGTTGTGTGGTCAAGTGGACGACGCATTCATTTTAAACAGAGCGGCACGATGGCAGAGAGGAAGCATAGCGTGGTGTGGTGTTATTTTTCTACATTTGAAAAGTGGCACACAGCAATAATACTAGCAACCTTTTTAAACATTTACAAACGACACACCCTGAAACTAATAAAGAGGCTGAACGAAACCAAGCTGCCCGTGCCCAGTCTTCCTCTGTCCCACAAAAGACGTTACAGGAGACTTTCCAGGGAGGCAAAACTTATCCAGGTACAAAGAGCTGGTCATTAGTTAACTTATTACGTGTAATCCCTTGTCACTTGGTACAAATAGGCAAATAAAAATAAGTGTGTTTGTGTGCGCACACAAATGAAAGTTTGCAAAAACATATCTCCATAAAAAAAATATCAATCATGTTTTTATTACGTTTTTATGTTTTTCTATAGCTTATACATTTCGTTACACTGTACTTGTATGTGTGTAATGACAATAAATTGAATCCAATTACTTAATCAAAACAAATCCACTGTAGTTTGATTGAAATTAATTGGAATTCAAATGATTTTATTTACATAAACAGTTATCTGTTTATGCAAATAAAATCTTCAAGTACTGTAATATTACCAATTAATAAGAGAATCATATATACATATATATATATGACAGAATGGTCTGTTTAAAATAACATATCTATGTTGATAGCAATTCAGTTAATTGAGTTATGTTGGTTAATACTGTATGTAATAGTTCAGTAGAGTAAGTGTAACAGCTTAAGAAAAATGGCCTGTTTAAAATGACAGTGAAAATATGCAGTTAACGTTGTTAGGATTTGTTTATTTTATTAGGATTTATGTTATTTCATCATAATTTTTGGAAGAATGTGGTTTAAAAATGAATCTCTTGTTAAATTAACCTTTTATAATAAGTATGTTATTAATGGCCAATACTAGTCGTAATTTGCCGTTAATTTTAATTATATTCTATTATAAAATGTAAAATTCTCGAAATATCGGTATCGGCATCAGTATCGCTTAAATTTAAAGAAAAAATATCGGTATCGCATCAAAAAAATGTGGTAGCCCATCCCTTTCCCCCAGTCCTTATCAGAACTGCCTCAACTTTATCTATTTTTTAAGTCTACTTAAAGTCTAAAACATATTTCTTCTCTTTGGCATTTAATATTCTTTGACCTGGTATGCTATGATGAACCTTATCCATTTTACAGTGTGTTTTTATAGTCTTGTATTCACCTGTTCCCCTTCAGTCGGTCTCTCGACGTTGTGAGAGACTGACTGGGGTTTGATCTTGAGAACCTACCTTCTCCGAGATAATTAATTATAAAACGCCAATGGGCTTGGCGAATGGCACGCGCACGCCAGTCTCCGCCCCGTGCATACGGGTATAAAGGAAGATGGCGGCGGTCATTCACTTATCCTTTGTTCTTCGGAACCTGTGTGCTTTGTGTATGCAACGCACCTTACTCGACTTCGAGAAACTTTTCCTGCTGGATTTACGACGCGGAGCAGCGGACTTCTCCTCTCGTGGACTTCCCCTGGGCGTTTCGGCAGAAGGCTACAGACCCTTAGAGGTAAGTCCCTCCGGCTACGAATATGTCTCGTAGCTGTGTCCCCGGAGTCTGACGGCCATGATACCTGCGTCACTTGCTTGGGGCTCAAGCATGCTGAGGCAGGTTTCACTGATTCGGCATGTCCAGCGTGTGCGGACATGACAATCAGGGTGTTGCGGTCACGGTTGGCTACGTTCTTTTCGAGCGCTGCCACCACCCCGTCTGCTTCCCAGGCGTCTTCAGCCGCTGTTTCGGCACGGTTGATCGCTTTGGCGAGCGGCGGGGGTGATTCGGGGATTCCTATGGATGTCGCTCCGTCAGTTACATGCTCGCGGACCATCCATACCCCGGCACGCTCACCTGGTTTGTCCCCTATGAGCGGCAGACAGCCGTCTCATAGTGGAAAGACTGCGTATAGGGATGATGACTCCATTTCTGTCGCTGCATCGGACAGCTGCCTGCTGGCATCTGATGCGGAAGACTCCTCTGATCTCCTGTCGTCAGGCAGTCGAGTGCCAGAGGAGACGGACGCAGAGATGTCGGCCATGCTCTCTCGGGCAGCCGCGTGCATCGGGTTGCAGTGTGTGGCTCCACCCTCCCCGAAACGCTCGCGGCTGGATGCATGGTTTCTGGGGTCGGGGCGTGGTCAAAAGCCGCGCCCCGCCCCGGTGCCGTTCTTCCCAGAAGTGCACGAAGAGCTCTCCAAGTCCTGGCATGCGCCATTTTTGGCGCGTATCAGGCAGGAGGGTTCGGCGGCTGTGGCTTCCCTGGATGGAGGAGCGGCTAGAGGCTACGTCGACGTT
This sequence comes from Barbatula barbatula, assembly GCF_947034865.1. Lineage (NCBI taxonomy): Eukaryota > Metazoa > Chordata > Actinopteri > Cypriniformes > Nemacheilidae > Barbatula > Barbatula barbatula. Next base: position 1,335,510 of record NC_136765.1, on the reverse strand, counting down.
CCCCGGGTGGAGTGTGCGGTCGCGGGCCACTTGTGCCCGCAGACAGCTGCCACTTGGAGGGGTCGACCTAGACTCCCGTCCAGAGCATGTAAGCTCTCTTCGACACTCGTGTCGAAGGCTTACAGTGCTTCTGGACAAGCCGCTTCTGCTCTCCATGCTATGGCAATCCTCCAGGTCTTTCAGGCGAAAGTCCTGAAGGATTTGGATGGCGGGAAGCCCGACCCAACTCGCATGAGTGAGTTGCGCACTGCCACAGACCTCGCGCTACGGGCGACGAAGGCCACGGCAGGCGCCCTGGGTCGGTCGATGTCCACAATGGTGGTCCAGAAAGGCATCTGTGGCTCAACCTTGCGCAGATGAGCGACGCCCAGAAGGCTCGCCTTCTAGACGCGCCCATCTCGCAAGCCGGGCTGTTTGGTGATACCGTGGAGGACATAGCGCAGCAGTTCTCCACGGTTCAGAAGCAGACCGAGGCGATCAAGCAGATCCTGCCACGCCGCGACGTGGCCACCAGCAGGTCGTCACGTTCTCGGCCGCAGTCTGTTTCCCAACAGCCCCGCCCTTCCACGGTGGCACCTCCGGTTCCAGGACCCTCCCATAGGAAGACCCGCCAGAGACGTCGAGCCCCTTTTCAGGGCCCGGCACCCACTTACTCACAAAGAGAGATATTTCCCCTTTGCAGCGCACCAGCCCGTCACACTGGATAGAGAGGATAGTGCGTCTCGGTTACTCGATCCAATTCGCCAGGCGCCCCCCCAAGTTTCGGGGCATTCTGTACACCTCGGTGCGAGGAGAGAATGCTTTCGTGCTTCGGGAGGAGGTCGCCGCCCTTCTGGCGAAGGGTGCGGTCGAACCCGTCCCTATAACCGAGATGTCGTCCGGGTTTTACAGCCCGTACTTCATCGTGCCCAAAAAGGGCGGGGGGCTGCGGCCCATTTTGGATCTGCGTCGCCTGAACAAGCACCTGCACAGGCTGCCGTTCAGAATGCTGACGCAGAGACGCATCCTGGGCTCGGTACGTCACCAGGATTGGTTCGTGGCAATCGACCTGAAGGACGCGTACTTTCACGTCTCTATTCTCCCCCAACACCGGCCGTTCCAACGGTTCGCGTTCGAGGGAAGGGCGTATCAGTACAGGGTCCTGCCATTCGGTCTGGCCCTGTCTCCACGGGTTTTTTCCAAACTAGTGGAGGCTGCCTTAGCTCCTGTCAGGGAGCAAGGCGTGCGAGTGCTAAACTATCTCGACGACTGGCTTATCTTGGCACACTCGCGAGATGTGTTGTGCACGCACAGGGACCTTGTGTTTCAGCACCTAGACCGTCTAGGCCTCCGGGTCAACCAGGAGAAGAGCAAGCTCTCCCCCGCGCAGAGCACCTCTTACCTGGGGCTGGAACTAGACTCTGTCCGTATGACAGCACGTCTCACCAACGAGCGTGCACAGTCAGTGCTGCGCTGTCTGAGGTTGATCAGTCAGCATCCCTCGACATCGCTGAAGAACTTTCAGAGGCTCCTGGGGCACATGGCATCCTCGACGGGGGTAATCCCTCTCGGGTTGATGGACATGCGGCCGCTTCAGCACTGGCTACAGAGTCGGGTTCCCTGGACGGCGTGGCACGCCGGCACCAGGCGGATTACGGTAACGCGGCAGTGCCTTCGCACTCTCTTACCCTGGTCAGACTTGACCTTTCTCCGAGCGGGGGTCCGACAGACGCCTCCCTGCAAGGGTGGGGTGCGGTGTGCAACGGGCACGCAGTATCGGGTCACTGGACGGGTCCCCGACTGCAGTGGCATATCAACTGCCTAGAGTTGCTAGCAGTCCATCTGGCACTGAGGAGGCTCCAGCCCCTCGTGCAGGACAAACACGTGCTAGTCCGGTCGGACAGCACGACTGCTGTGGCGTACATCAATCACCAGGGCGGCATACGCTCACGGCAGTTGTCGCAACTCGCCCGACGACTCCTCCTCTGGAGTCAGCAGGTGACGAAGTCCCTGCGGGCCACGTTTCTCCCGGGCTACCTGAACCAGACAGCCGATGCGCTCTCTCGTCAAGGCACTCCCCGCGGAGAGTGGCGGCTCCATCCCCGCGCAGTCCAGCTCATATGGGAGCGGTTCGGTCAAGCACAGGTGGACCTGTTTGCCTGCCCGTACTCCACCCATTGCCCGCTCTGGTACTCCCTGACCGAGGGTCCCCTCGGCACGGATTCCCTAGCACACAGCTGGTCGCGGGACAAGCGGAAGTACGCCTTCCCCCCAGTGAGCCTCCTTGCACAGGTCCTCTGACGACGGCCCCCCCCTGGCCCATTCCCCTGTCGAAGGACCTGTTGTCGCAGGGGAAGGGCACGGTTTGGCACCCCAACCCAGGCCTCTGGAAACTCCATGCCTGGCCCCTGGACGGGATGAGGAGACCCTAAGGGGCTTGTCGGTAGCGGTCCGGGAGACTGTTCTGAAGGCTAGAGCCCCTGCCACTAGGCGGTTGTACGCCTATAAGTGGCGCCTCTTTTCGTCCTGGTGTTCTCCCCGGGAGGAGAACCCACGGAATCGCCCGATTGGGTTGGTGCTGGCCTTTTTACAGCAGAGACTTGAGAGTAATCTCTCCCCTTCCACACACTGAGAGTGTACATCACGATCTCGTGGAGGGTAAGTCTCTCGGTCAGCACGACCTGGTCACCAGGTTCCTCAAGGGCGCGAGAAGGGTGAATCCACCTCGACCGCGCTCTGTACCCTCTTGGGACCTTAACGTGGTCCTACAGGGCCTTGGTACGGCCCCGTTTGAGCCCCTCGGAGTTGCCAGTCTCCCTCATCTGTCGATGAAAGCTGCACTCCTGACGGCGCTCGCCTCTATCAGGGTGGGGGACCTACAGGCATTTTCCGTGTCCCAAGGGTGCCTAGAGTTCGGGCCCGGCGATTCTCACGTTGTCTTGAGACCCCTGCCCGGTTGCGTGCCCAAGGTTCCCACCACTCCCTTCCGGGACCAGGTGGTGAACCTGCAGGCGCTCCCCGCAGGGGAGGAAGACCCAACCTCTAATGTGTTGTGTCCAGTACGCGCGCTGCGCCTCTATCTGGACCGCACACGGAGCCTAAGAAGCTCCTAGCAGCTCTTTGTCTGTTATGGAGGACAGCACCCAGGGTGGGCTGTCTCCAAACAGAGATTGGCGCACTGGATTGTGGATGCCATCACGGTGGCATACCAGTCCCAAGATCGCCCGTGCCCGCTTGCAGTGAGGGCCTCCTCGTGGGCACTGGCACAAGGCGCCTCTCTGGCAGACATCTGCAGTGCTGCGGGTTGGGCTACGCCCAGTACCTTCGCAAGGTTTTACAATCTTCGCGTGGAACCAGTAGCAGCCCATGTCCTCAACGCCCCCGGCGTGTAGGACGGACTCCTGTTCTGGGCGTACGCCTGCGAAAGCGCCTTCTCCCCTGTCCAGGTGAGACTAGTGTGCCTCCCTACTTTCCCCTCTTGGGCGAAGTATAGGCATTCCATCCATCACTAAGCATTGCACTTGGTAACAGACTGAGCGGAGCCGTCTGTTAGAACCAGGTCCGGTATAGGTAGAGTCATCCCTGCTCAGGCAGACCCCTGTATTAGGACTAGTGCCCCATACGTAGTGACTCCCCTCTGGGTCATCCCGTGTGTTGAATTCCTCACTCAGGATTTCCCGATTGGTGAATCTGTGACCTCCCCGCCGGTGGTATCCCACCTGGATTGTTCCCCTATTCGGGCTAACACCTTTCCGCATGATGTTCTCCCGGCCGGGGAGACCATGTTAGTTTCTCCACATGTAACCTCCCCTCCAGGTAGGATGTGGCCTCCGTAACACACTCTTCTAAGAGGAGAGCAGTGTTCCCCAGTGTTCGGCTCCGGACAGCTCCTCGCTACTAGAGGCGTACGCCACTGTCCGTGAGGCCGGCAGTAGAGGCTTCTCAGTATGACCAATACTATGTGGCTGGAAGATTACGTCTCGCGGTAGCACTCTTGTGACTCGCTAGCCCAGTCAGGGTCGCTCCGCTAGAGGTTGTGATGTCGGTGTAAGCGCTGTGGCGTTTAAGATTGATCCCCAGTCAGTCTCTCACAACGTCGAGAGACCGACTGAAGGGGAACGTCTCGGTGACTTCATGCCACAACGCTGCACCGAATCACTGCAGTGAACGTTCCAGGTTCCTCAGTACAAAGGGTAAGTGAATGACCGCCGCCATCTTCCTTTATACCCGTATGCACGGGGCGGAGACTGGCGTGCGCGTGCCATTCGCCAAGCCCATTGGCGTTTTATAATTAATTATCTCGGAGAAGGTAGGTTCTCAAGATTAAACCCCAGTCAGTCTCTCACAACGTCTCGTTCCCTCCATCAGGGAACCGAGGTTACAGACGTAACCGAGACGTTTTGTCTTGCAATAGTTTGTACAGCACTTTGGTCGACTTTGGTTGTTTTAGATATGCTTTATAAATAAACGTTGTATTGTATTGTTGTAGCTGTGTTGCTTGGCACCGTTGTACAGATAGCTTCAGTTGAAGGTGAATCTCTTTTTAGACAGCGTGCCAATATCAAGTCTTCTTTCGTGCTTGAATGAACAAAAACGTACAACATGCCATAAAGCACATTTTGTCGAGTACCTTAATAACCACAGACTTCAACGAGTAAAATAAGTCTTAAATGAATGCATAGAGTTAGGAAAATGGGAAACGTGTCAGATCTTACAGGTGGGTCTTAACAGGATTTCATTACTTGCAGTGTACACTTTTTTTTTACTTGCCTTTCAGTATCTGGTGGTGTTTTTTCACTGAAGTCTGACATTTCTTCTTGGGATTGGTCACTCTTTACAGACACAGGTGATCCTGATCTTTCCCTACAGAAATTAAACAGAGCAGAGAGATTAACATTGAATTAAAGGAAAAACCTTAGGGTGTACTCTCACTAGGCAATCTGAACTGTACCCGAGCACGTTTGACCCCAGGGCATGGTTCTTTAGCAGTCCCTGGCTCGCTTGGAAGAGGTGGGCCAGAGCACAGTGCGATTATAGGGATTATTTTATTTACAATTCAGCATTTAATGCATGGTTTATATATAAAGAAAGTAAGAATAAGAGCTCCTTTTCCACAACAAACTTAGTGTTATGATTCTGTCTTCTCTTGTCTTGATTTTCTGGTCTAGGGGCAGAATCATGACAGACCCACGTGTTTTATGTGGAGAGAAGCATGTTATTGTCAATCTGGATTTAATATGCATTCTCTCCAGTCTCGTCCTTTGGCCCCGCCCCTCTCGTTTCTAGTATACCTTTCCTCCCGTGTCTCATTCCCCACACCTGCCCATCGTTATCTCCTTTGTTAGTCTCCCTATTTAATGCCCTCTTGTCTATTGTCTTGTGCTCGTTCGTTGTACTTGTTACCTTGTCCTAGAAGCCTTGTCCTGAGAAATACTTTTAAGTATATTCTTGTCTTTGTGAGTGTTCGTTTTAGTCTTAGTGATTTATAGTTGAGTTCTTGTTGAGTGTTTAGTTTTCAGTTTATCGTGTTTGTTACTGTGTACTCTGTTTTGTTAACCCCTCGTGGGTTTTTGTTTTCTGTTTATATATATATATTAAAGTCCTTGTGTTAACCCCTTCATCCCCCCCGCCTGCAATTGGGTTCTTCATCCACGTTCACGACATACAGTATATTCTAAGTTTCTTAATCGCTTCCGACACCTCGCATACAGCCTTTATATAATCACCTTAACACACAGAAGGTTGCTGGTTCTAATCTCAGTGCCAGCAGGTCATGACTGAAGGGCCCTTGAGCAAGACACCTTACCCCTGATTGCTCTGCAGTAATGTGACACTGTATAAAAAACTACTTGTAAGTCGCTTTGGATAAAAGCGTCTGCCAAATGAATAAATGTAAATGTAAATGTAGGACATATTGCTATTTACCTCCATGAAGAGACTGATGCTATACTGTGTGTGGAACTGAATTTCAGCTGAGCATTTAGATATAATTCATTTTACTCGACAAAGCATATGAAACAATATAAAAATGACGACTATGCTGACTTGAGTGTGGACTATGCATGTTCTCTACATTATTATGTGGAGGCTGCTTTATTAACGTTTTTTTAATGAATGTTCATGCCATGAGGAAAAAAATATACAAACAACACAACATTCAGGCTCATCAGACAGCTCTAGAAATTGAAGCCCAGAAAGAAAAAGAGATCCTCCCAACACTAACAGAGAAGGTAAACGATGCTCTTGTTAGAGAAACAGCCAACAGTCTACTTTGTGGCAAAAGAAAGATTAGCATTCAGTAAAATGAGCAGACTGATTATGCTACAAGTGGTCAGTGGAGGAAAAATGGGCCCTTCACACCGATCAGTTCATATGTGTATCACAATGATAGAACACTTTGCCACTAAAATGTAAAGGTCAATGATATCTGCATTGAAGTCCAATGATTCTTTTGTGAGTTTGACAGTTGATGAAAGCAGTAACTTTGGCAACTGCTATTTAATAATTTACTTGAGAGCAGATGCGACAGGTGTGAAAACATATTTTTGGAGTTAGATAGGGGAACAACAGCCAATGCATTGTATCAAGCTCTCAAGAACACACTTTTGACAGCAGGTTTGGAAAATTTATATATAAAATCACTCCTGATCAGCATTGCCACAGATGGAGCATCAGTCATGATAGGAAGAGAGAGTAGACTGATTGCAAAGTTGAGAAAAGACTTCCATTCATTGAAGAGTATTTATTGTCTCGCACACAAGCTAGAGTTGGCTTTGCATGATACATGTGTAGTGAAGTGCCGCTGTTGGGTGGTGCCCTCTCTGCGTGTGTCAACTCCGCCCTAGAGGCTCGCAATTAATTAGCGGATAAGCACACGTTGTGATGGGTGTTTACAGCGATTGGCAAATGTGCGCCGTTTGCCGGATAAAAACGCATGTCATACATACTTCATGAAGCGTCTCTGGCGTATTGCTCTTTCTGGCTCTCGTAGCCATATTTAATTTAAGTGATGTATAGTGATGGGGTTTATCTGTGTATTCCAGCTCGCCTTTGTAAATCTTGTTCATATGCTGCTGCCGGACGAATGACGCGATCTGATGTCTGGTATGTGTGATCATTGTATAACAATGATGAGTCAATACTATGTATATTTTAGTTTACATTCGGGTTTTTGCAGGTGAATAAATTTGCCGGTATAAGAGCACTTGAAGACTGCACACGACATTCCACTAATAGATGACACCCCGGTTCGACAGCGTTAACGACGAATTCCCCCATCTGAGTATGAAGTGGTGAGAGCACACATTAATCAGTTGATGGATGCTCAATAGTGCGGGAGAGCGGCAGCCCCTATGCCCCCCCAATTGTGCTAGTAAAAAAACAGGACGGTAGTCTAGCATTTGTGTGGACTACCGTCAATTAAATACTAAAACGAGGAAGGACGCCTTTCCATTGCCTTGAATTGAGGAGTGGCTGGAGGGCCTGACTGGTGCCCGCTGGTTTTCCACTCTTGATTTAACCAGTGGGTACAATCAGGTTCCCATGTCCCCGAGGGGGATAAGCCAAAAACCGCTTTTTGCATACCATTCGGGTTATTCGAGTGGAATTGGATGCCGTTTGGGCTCTGCAATGCCCCCAGCACGTTCCAGCGACTTATGCAGTAGTTATTTGGTGACCAGCAGTGTCAATAATTACTGTTGTATCTGGCTGACATTTTTGTGTTTTCTTCTTCTGTAGAGCAGCACTTGGAGAGGCTGGAGGTGGTCTTGAGCCGATTAAAGCATGAGAACCTGAAGGTTAAGATGGGGAGGTGTAAGTTTTTTCATTATTAAATAGCTCCTCAGGCTATTTTTATACAGAGGGACCGAAGGTGTCTTAAATTTAATAGTAGGTCTGGTGTAAGAATTTAGGTATGGGTCGAGGAGGCACAGGCCTGCATGCGGTCCCATCATTTGTCCGTAGCAGACAAGGCTTTCTTTCTTTTTGACCATTTAGAGGGGGAGGCACGTGATGAGATCAAGTATAGGTCTGTTGGGGTTGGCGGGAAGATCCCGAGAAGATTATAACGGCTCTGAAAGAAGAAATCATATGTTGCCTTGCAGGAGGTCTTTTATTCCAGGAGGCAACATGATGGTGAGACTCTGTTGGAGTTTTCACTCGCTTTAATGAGCCTATTTGAGCAAGTCAAACAGCATTCGCCTACTGCTATGCCAAATACAGAAACCTTGCTTCGTGATCAATTTTGCATATCCCAAGCCCACTGAACACAATATGGATAACTATAGCTCCATGAAGTTGGAGTTTCTTGCGCTCAAGTGGGCCATGACTGAGAAATTCAGAGAATATTTGTTAGGTAACAAGGGCATGGTCTTTACGGATAATAATCCTCTCAGTCATTTGACCTCTGCGAAACTCGGGGTGGCAGAACAGCGCTGGTCTTCCCAGTTGGCGGCTTTTGACTTCGAGATCCGGTATAGATCCGGAAGGAGTAATACGAATGCTGACGCTCTTTCCCAGCAGAACCCACCAGAGCTGGGGCAGTAGGCAAATTTTTCCCAGGGACTGTTGTCGCTGTGCCATTACGGAAAGCTGTGGAGATAGAGCCATTTGTTGAGGCAGTACAGCATGTGGTCACCACCATGCCTGGTTATTCAACGGGTTATTTGGTTTGGTTGCAGGAAGAAGACTCTAACCTGTGATCTCTGAGGTTTTGACCTTTTGGAGGCGTAAGGTCCGTCAGGGGCCTGAGGAACGACGACGCATGTCTACTCCAGCTGTGGCATTGCTCCGTCAGTGGGATCGCCTGTTAGAGAAGCAGGGGGTGCTCTATCCTAGGATTAGAACTTCAAGCGGAGGAGAGGAGGTCTGTCAGTTACTGTTGCCTGCTGTGTTGCGGTCTGATGTCCTCATGCAGTTGCATCAACATCACGGCCATTAGGGCATCGAGCGCACTTTTGGTCAGACAGCGATGTTACTGGCCTGTCTTGTCCTCAGACGTAGAGAGGTGGTGCCAAGAGTGTGAGCGATGTTTCTAGAAAGAGGGACTGGGTGTCTTGTCTTCCCCAGCTCCTCTTTTCCTATAATACCACCCCTCATCATGTCCCCGTGGAATCTTCAAAATTTGTAATGTTTGGTCAAGAACCCTGTTTGCCCTGAACCCCTGGTTTTTTCGCGTTGTGGTGTGGATAAGGAAAACAGAGGGTTTTAAAAACGATGATGTTCAAAGCGTAAATAAAACAGAATATACACTCACCTAAAGTATTATTAGGATTATTGATAGACCAAGATGGCGGCGCGTGAACATCGCGAGGCTCAGCGTCTCTCCAGTTTTAGCATTTATATAGTGTATTTCTTGCTCATCTCGGGTCTGTTCGTCCAGAACAGTTGTGCATTTACATCGTACACCCGGCAGGAGCTTTTGGATATCAGTTTACGCATGTCCGGAAGTTGCATCAGCAACATTCAACTCGTCCCTGAGATCGTCAGAACATCCGATGCTACGCACCCTACACGGCCGGGCAGAAGTGCTCGTCGGCGGCGTCGAGATCGTAAACAAAGGCGGGGGAAGCGCGGAGGGCTAAGAGCTAGGCTAAAGCTAACACCTCACCGGCTCTCTTTACCCAGCATTTTCCTTGTTAATGTTCGATCATTAGTGAACAAAATGGATGAGATTCGACTCAGCATCATCAACAGCAAAAGACTTTTGGACTGCAATGTCATAATCTTTACGGAAACATGGCTACACAGCGGTATACCAGACAACGCTATTGAGTTAGCGGGAATCTCTTTCTGGTTTCCCATAAAAAATTGGTTAAGCCAAGACTAGGCTTCAGTTAAATGAAATTAGTTAAAATGCAATTCTAAAGGTAAATACACCCAGTGTCAGTGTTTCGAACCACGAACAAACCAAATGTCTTTTTATACTTCTCATAACAGCATATCATTGTGTTGTCTGTTTCCAATACTGATTCATTCATCTCCCGCAGTCGTGAGCAGTGTCAATCGGGCAAGAGCACCAGTCACTAGGTTGACTGTCGATATAGTGGAGCCTCTTCTTGTCCTTCGGCGCTTCCTGCAGCACAGAGTGCTCCAATCAGTGTCGTGCAGTCCCCCTTCAGTTAAGTTTCTCAGACAGCACAACCTGATCAGCAGATTCCTAAGGGGCATTTGGAGGGCTAAAACCCACCGTCCACACTCAGTAGTAGGGATGCACCGAATATTCGGCCACCGCAAATTTCGGGTTTTGGCCCAAAAGACTTTTATCACCGAAACAATACGGCCGAAATGTTATGATGACGCAAACAGAAACCGCGACCTGCACTTGCTTGTCTGAAGCGACAAGTCTGCGGTGTGGACGTATTTCAGTAAATCTCGTATATACTCTTATAGAGTGTTCACACTAAACACTTTAAATCGCGCTAGTTGGACGCTTGAACACTTTGAGTTTACGCGCATCATTCGCGCGTGAAATTCGCTTCATTACAGACGCAAATTCGCGTCATGGGAGGGGCTTCTGCCGCTCGCTCACGGCCCTACTAGAGCAAGCTCCTGATTGGTTAATGCGGCTCGAATTTTCGCCAAAGTTCAGATTTTTCAACTCACGCGAATCACGCGAACGCTCCATTTGCGCGATTCACGTCAATCGTATCGCAAGTAGGTCATCGCGATCCGGGCCGCGATGTATGCGGAGAACCCGCATGGAGACGGAAAAGAGCAAAGTGCAGGAGAAGGAGATCAGAGCGGAGAAAAAAGACTCGTCTCTCTGCACCAGATGAGGGACATGCACCCTCGTTGTCTGATATGTTCAGTGAAAGCCAGCAAGAAAGTGCCTCAAATAATAGGTAGTCTATTCTGTTCTTAGGCTTCTATATATGTGACAATAAGATTGTAGCCATATTTCTGCTAGATTTTTTTTATTTGATAACATATTTTATTTATGCACCTATTTAAATACACTAGCTCAAATCTTTCTAAAATGTCAGGCAGATGACAAGCTCAACCGCTTAATAGCTTGATGGTTATCTGTCTGAAGTCCATTTAAGTTTGAATTTTATTTTATACTGTGCATTTTTGCAATGTGCTAAATAAATATTTGCATAATTTGTAAGTGATTTATTCTTTGAAACTTTAATATTAATTTATGCAATTGCAATGCCTTGATTTGAGTAAAGTTAGTACAAGGTCATAGCCATAAATGGCATGGTACTAATAATTGGCATAATTTATTTCGATGTTTAGGTTTTCGGCCTTGGTTTCCTCTTTTTCAGTTTTCGGTTTCGGCTAACAATTTTCATTTCGGTGCTTCCCTACTCAGTAGCCTCCTGGGACCTTAGCGGGGGCCTGCGTAAGGTAACGTTCGAGCCCCTGGAGAACCCAATCTTTCTCTCTCATGATGAAGATGGTTCTCCTGATGGCGCTCGACACCCCCGCGTGGGGCCCCACACTAATACTTCCATGAGATCTCCCAACTGGTGAGACTGTTCAGGTATTCCACGTATTATCTCCCTTTCGGCAGATGTGGTCTCCGTAGCGTCCCTCCTCAAGGGGGGGTAGCGTTTCTTAATGCTCCTTGCGGTATCGGGCGGCCATCTTGCCTCTATAGTAGCAAGGCCACTGCCTGTACGGCCGGTAGTAAGAGCCTCTCGTCGTGATCACACGAATTGATGTCTTATTTCACCACTGGATGGTCACGATTCGCGGGGACGCTCACACTTGACTCGGCCAGGCCGGTCAGTGTGGTTCTGCTGGAATCGTGACATCGCGCGACCGTGGCGTTTTCGACAGGAACCCCATTCTATCAGTCTCAACACAACGTCGAGGGTCCGACAGAAAGGGAACGTCTTGGTTCCAGAAGTAACCTCGGTTCCCTGATGGAGGGAACCACACATGCCTCTCAGTTCATTGGCCTTTTCAAAAGTACAATCAGAGATGATAGGTTCTCAAGTAGGCATGGGCCGATAACCGGTTTCACACTTTACCGCGGTTTTCAAAACCACAAAAAATGTCCGCTATACCGTCTCTGCGGTATGCGCAGCTTTTTCTTGTCGTCACAGACGAAAAGTAAGTTACAGGAATCCCTCAGGTTGTGTGCGAATGTAACGAGTCACATGACCCCTCCCTCTCCGGTCTGTACACGCAGTCAGAGGGAGTGAGTCACGTGTATGGAGGATGGCCGAAGGAGGTGAATCTTTGGAACTTTTTCCCCCGGTCAAAAAAGACTAAGTCTGCCATGCGGGAATTTTTTGGGTACCGAAAAAGGTCAGACGGCAGCGGCTTGGAGGAGGAAGGACATCCAACTTGTACATTTTTTTAAAAGAGTGGCTGCTGGGGAGGCAATACGTCAAATATGATAGCCCATCTACGGGAGCACCACCCATCACTCTTCGCTAAATTCAAGTCAATGCTGTCTTTAAATAAACATTTGCAACCATCTAAGAGAGTTTGCGTGTTTAGCACTGTTAAAATAAATACTATTCTGCTTTCTACCCCAAACAAATGTAACAGAGGCCAGCTAGTGAAGAGCAGTGCAGTGTGTAAAACCTCAGTCTAATAAATCAATTTAGCTGAAATCCCGTTCACGTTTATACTTTTAAGGCTCCCGTAATTTGTGTAACGTTACATCTGTTAACAATAACCAAATTTAAAAACGCGAACTGCTGGTAATGTACAGAAAGAGCCCGTTTGTTGTGTATGCAACACACTAGCAATCTCGCTCTCTTTCTCTCCTACTGTGTGTTATAGCTATATGTGTGTGTGTGTGTGTGTGTGCATCAACACTGAAATAACAATAATGGATTACAGAGCATTATTGTGATGACAAATTTAATTTAGAAGAACTCACATATTCATTTAAATTATTTAACCCAGGGGTGTCAAACATACGGCCAGAGGGAAGATTTGAAAAATAATACAAATATGAAATAAAAGTTTATTATAATTTTAACTTTTTATTAAATAAAGTATAAATACAGTCAGCTTTTCGCTGCCATATTATGTTTTGTTTTATTAAATTTTTATTTTATCATTGTTCATTTAATTGGGCTTCTGCCGGAACCCATAACAAGCATGCGCATTCTAAAGCGCCGCCTACATTTCGAAAACAAAGTTGTGCGGCAAGGACTAGTGATTTTAAAATGTCCAAATAAAGAAAACTGATCTTGAGCTGCGGATGTTTCAGGAGAAATGGAAGGAGACGTATTTCTTCTGTGAGTTCAACGGTAGGCCGGTATGTTTAATCTGCTCACAAGCCGTGGCTGTGCAAAACGAGTACAATATTAAACGGCACACACGCAGAGAAATATGATAAACACACTGGACAGCTTCGAAAAGTCAATCATTTAACTTTAGCCTCGGAAAAAAGCAATCAATGTTCACAAAAGAACAGGGACTGATGAAGCTGTAAAGATATTTGATCGCCAATGAAATCGCAGCGGGATCAAAGCCGTTTTCAGAGGGAGAATTCGTCAAGAATCGGCAATGAACATTAACAAGTCCAACCTGCGCTCTCGACTCACAAACAGACAGCTAAATGACATCATGAGATTGATGTGGTTGAAGAAAAGAGATGTCAGGAAGCAGGAATTAAATCATAATGCAGATGCGATCTAGATCTTTTGTTGTTAAAGGAAATTTTTTGTATGTATTTAATGTTCATATCCAAAGTGAAGTTGTACTACTGTACTAGTTGTTAAATATGTTAAGTCAGTTTTTCCTATTAGTGAATTATATTTTATAGCTTGTATGGTTCATATTTAATGTGACCGTCTGTACACAAATAGAGTCTGTTGCATTTTTGTCATTTCTAGTTTAAAAAGTATCTGACAAAAAATATTCATATTCAAAGGAAAGGGTTTTGATTAAAATGAGTTTGACACCCCTGATTAAACCTGACATGTTTACTGTTCCAAAATGTTGTATAGGTTTCTTCAAAATTAAATGTATTATGTTCAGTGGAAAAGTTTTTTTAAGAGATGTTATAGTAATACCGTGAAACCGTGATAGGTTTGTGCAAGGTTATCATACCGTCAAAATCTCATACCGGCCCATCCCTATTCTCAAGTCAAACCTCATTCTGTCAGTCTTGACACAACAACAAACGTTCCCTCCATCAGGGAACCAAGGTTATATCCGTAACCAAGGTTTTTTTTTATAATTGTTTGGTTGTTTGATTTTGCTCGTGGTTTGTGTCTGTCTGTACCTTATTAAACAATGTTTGGAAATTACTTTATTATATTTCTTCGTTTTGAATTGCCAATTCTTCATGATCAGTTTTTTTCAGATTGTTCCAATTTTCCCAGACTTGATTTGTATTAACTGACTTCTTGATTATTGTCAGCTGTTTTGTGGCGTATAGGGCTTTTTTGTTCTGAGTGTACTATATGTGTGTAAACATTATTTGGGTCTCTGTGTTTCTAATTTGACAATGTTCTCAGTTTTTTGCAAATGATTTGACAGCCATGATGTAACAAATTTTTGTCATATTTGGATATCAGATTTTTCCCGTTTTTGTTTTTAATTTGCTGATTTTTTCAAATATGAAAATGTATGCATTTTAAGGCAATATTGATGCCATAAACATATTCTCTCAAATAATTATAATAATATAAATTTTCTGGCTCCGTATGTGTTTCAGAAACGTCACTGCTGTGTCCTTTTCCTGTCACCACGCAACATGAGCAGTAGGTGACGCAGTAAGGAAATCCTCTGTGAGTCTAGACCGTCTCAATTCAGATCGGTTCTTGGACTTTTGAGAGCCGAGCTTTGAAGTCCAAGTCCTTGTTTTTAAGTACCAGACCTTTAAGGTTTTTACACTGTTTATCTGGAGTTTGTATGACGTGTGTAGACTGTAATGAAGTCAGTTGTGCACTGATGTAGTTCAGCAGCTCTCTGATCTCACTCATCTCCGGGGTCTTTGTCTGTCCTTTGACAGCCCCTCAATGCGCTGAAGTCATCCTGTAACCGAGCAGAGAAACAGCCCTACAGCATAATGTTTCCAACACTGAGCTTATCTGTAGGGATGTTCAGCATTTCTCTCCCTCCAAAAACAGCAGTCAACTTGTCTGACAGCAATATCTCAAAGCCATTTCTGAATCATGTTGAGGTTTTTATTGTGACATAGCGTGTAACCAAAGGTTTGCTTGCTAACTGGGGTCCAAACTGTCTTGAAATCATTAACAAGCTTCCGTATAATTCTGGGCTGATCTTTAACCTTTCTTATGATCATATTTACTCCGTTGGGGAAATCTGGCAGGGAGCTCCAGACCAAGGACAATTGATAAGTTATTTTGTATTTCTTGGGGGGTATTCTGCTTCTGTGTGTGTGTGGCGTGGTCTAGCCTGCTACATTAGTTCGGCAGATAGATAACAGTTTCCAGATTCAAGACAAAGAATGAAGCTTGTGTATCCTTTCAAAACTTTACTCAGGAAGCACTGTAAAACTACAAAGATACAAAAATACATCTCAGTATTTTACTCAGATACAGACGTAGTTAAAATATTGTCTGATAAAGGCATTCAGAAACAAATGTGTTAGCTTAAGGCTAATTTCTATGGGAAATACCATTACGATGCTAGCGTGTAGCATATGCGATCAAAATACATATTTAGAACGAACTTAAACTCATTAACAGAGGATTTCATGACTAGTATTCTTAGTACTCAATAACAACATAACTGTATGAGTTTGTACTAACAGGCAAACGTTTTTCTGGCCAACTTAAGTCAAGAGCGAAAAAATGCGCAACATCCGTTTACTTCACCATAAATCTTCGAACTACGGCAAGACTGATGGTACAAAAATAAGCATTACGTTACAGAGGAGTCACCACTAGAAGTCCCCCCTTTTCCAGATAAACAACAGGACATCACGGGGGGGGGGGGGGGGGGGTTTGATGTGACGTGTTTGAATAGTCCATCTCTCCTCAACTCATTCACAGGGGTCTGAAGTGGAAGATAAATATCTGCTTTGCCACATCTCTCTGAAAGAAACCTTCAGAATCTAGAAAATATGTGCAGTTATAGGCTTGCTTTAAGTCTCACCCTGTATCCAAGAGTTGAGAGCGATTTTTATTAGAATTGAAGATTTTCTAAAAGTGAATGGCTAAGTCTGTTTATGGCACGGATGCAGTTTTTTTTGGGGGGGGGGTGAAACGATGCTAGTATAAGGACGGAACTGTGAGCTTAACCATGGATTGTATTGCCTTTTTTGTGTTCATTCTTTGCACTTAGCCTATAACACATGGAGCGATTTTAGTCTCATTAATTATTCATGCGTAAAACAAGATACACACATGCGTAAACAGTTTCGCATGCATAAAACCTAATTTACGTGCACATAGTATATATTTACATTTACGAAAAGCAATTCACGTGCGTAAAACAAAACTATTCAATTAGAAGTATCGATCCTATCTGTTTTTTGGGGGGGATTTTGTGATACTTTAATAACAGTAGTACGCCGTATATAATTGAAATATTTACTTAAATAGGAACTGCAATGGGAACTACTTCTTCCGTTGTATCTCCGCTTGTCAAGACAGTGTTCTGTTCGCTCACTCTGTTTAAGGCAAGCAAGCACGTGTGACGCGAAGTTAAAGAGTGCGTGGCTACGGTCATCGTGACTGAAAGAAAAAGAAGCATAATCTGGAGATCATAATCATAATCTAACCCTTACCCTAACCCTAAACAGGATGAAGAGGAATGTCAACATTTACTTGTTTCATCTCAAAAACCTATAAAGGGTAGAAAAAAGTTTGTGTGACGTGAATTTGTTATATAGCCTACAGTGTTATCTTTGTTTATTTAATTAATAATGTTCAGTATATTTTAATAAATGTAAAAAAATGTCCATTGCAGTTTATTTAATATGAATGATGATGGCTATAAAATAACTTTATAAAATCACTCACATAAAAACATTTCATTCTAGTATCGGTATCATCGACATCGACGATACTTGTCTTGAAAGTACTTGGTATCGGATCGGAAAGAAAATAATTGGTATCGCCCATCCCTAGTGTGAATCGCCTTGGACGTGTGTGTGTGTTTTTTGAGACTCTCCTGGCAACGCATTTGGGTTGTCGTACTCTTTAGCCAATCAGATTCAAGGTTACCATTCAACCAATCACAACCCACTGAGGGTGCAGGACTCGAGGAAAACGGCGCAGCTTTGGTGCAGGCGGCACATAGTTTGTTTTGTAGGCTAACGTTACATAGTTTAACCGTTCACGGCGAGTCTGTTTTTATTTTTTTTTCAACGTTGCTTACGTTACCATTACGTATGTGTTTATGTCAGAAAGCCTGCCTTAGGAACTAAAGTGTTTTTAGTGTTTCCCAGACGGACCAGTATTAGTGTAACCTATCAGTAAAGGTTTCATCCTTTGTTCATGTTGCTGCTCCTTTTCCGTAATGTGTTCATTTATTTGCACAATGTTGAAATCAGTATTATGTAGGCTATGCTATTGCTGTTTCGAATGTTTACATTGTTTGTATTGTTCCGCTTTAGCGGTTATTTGCGGACGTGATTGCCGCGATGTTTCTAAGCTAACGCTACATGTAGCTGCTACAAACGGGTTTGCACATTACTACTTGTGATAATATATTACCCTAAATATTATTATATGTGGTGTTCATTGTATTAGGGTTCAGGTGGAGATGTAGGTTATACATTTGTACAGTGCATATTTGCATTATAAGCGCTATTGGCTTTGCTAACAATGTTAGCGATGGTTATTGATAATTTGTAATTGTTATTATTTATCTTGTTCCTTTGTAGAACAAACCCACATGTTCAATCATAGCGGCAACAGGAATAAATAGGATTGCCAAACAAAGCCGCAATGTCTTCCTTCACTCTTGATTCTTTGACCGGAATCTGGTTCATACTTGGCCACCTCAACCAGTTAAATTCTTAGAGTAGTATAGTTCACTACTTGACAGTTTATGTGGTTGCCAATCCAAAATAATAGAGTTGTTACATGAACATGATTTTGGTTACATGTGGAATAAAGTGTTTTTATCGACTGCAAATCTTCAGTTTCCTCCCATTTTGCGATTCATTGCTGTATTATGTCTATTTACCTTACCGTGTTTCTATCTGAGGTCAGTAGTATTGTCAAAGATGCTTTGTGTCGTTTTTATTAAAATCTGATAATACTAGTTAACTTTAAATGTAGTAATTTATTAGTATGTGTCTATATAGGCTAATATATCTATCCATTTAATCTGAATTAGTAAAATAATCCCTTCAATGGCGTTTACAGAAGCGAATAAGGAACATAACACGTATGTCTAACTAGACTATATTCATTTACATGAAGAAAGAACTACAAAGTCAGGGGAAACATTAGAGTAATTCAAACTGACTTGACAGAACACATAGTGAAATGAGACCAGGTGGACAGCAGCGAAGTAAATTAAGTATTGTATTTTATTTAACAGTAAAAAATATAATAAATTGTACCCACAAAGCTGCGCAAGCGTGGAACAGATCGTAATGTGATTAACGTGCGGTGAGGGTGATGCGTCATTTCCGTTGTATTTGAGCCAAACTGCACTAAAGTTGTGCAGAGCCGTTTTCCTTGAGTCCTGCACCCTCAGTGGGTTGTGATTGGTTGAATGGTAAGCTTGAATCTGATTGGCTAAAGAGTACGACAACCCAAGTGCGTTGCCAGGAGAGTCTCAAAACACACACACACACACACACACACGTCCAAGGCGATTCGTACAAGTGTGTTACGATTTGTACATTCGCATAACAATACAAACGTGTACATTTTAACTTTTCGAAAGTTTTGTGCGCAGTTGTATGTTTGCGAAGTACTTTATGAGAAAATAGTTTTGTTTTACGCACGTGAATTGCTTTTCGTAAATGTAAATATATACTATGTGCACTTAAATTAGGTTTTATGCATGCGAAACTGTTTACGCATGTGTGTATCTTGTTTTACGCATGAATAATTAATGAGACTAAAATCGCTCCATAATAACTTCCCATTTACTCATTTAGGTGTATTA
>NC_136765.1:1308184-1316317 GCF_947034865.1 Barbatula barbatula | reverse complement strand
GAGACAGAGAGAGAGAGAGAGACAGAGAGAGAGAGACAGAGAGAGAGAGACAGAGAGAGAGAGAGACAGAGAGAATTTTAAAACCATACTTTAATACAGAAACAAAAAAACATAAAACACATTTACTACATTATTTCTTACATTATCTCACAAGGTAAAAACCAAATTTTCTCCAAGAACCTCACACAGAGCTCCATTACTGCACCATATTAATACAAAAGTGTTAAGATTTTTCATTTTTTTATAGAAAAGAAAATCGATCAAAACCCTAGACTTTATCAATCTTAAAAAACACACCTTAACGTCGAACTCTGCCTCTTGCCGTATTTTGTTCTGTCTACTGACATAGATAGCCATTTTCGCTTGCCCAATAACAAAATTGACCAGCTGACACAAAAAACGTTTTCCCTTTGAGTACTTAAAACCCAAAATAAAAGTCTCAATGCAAAACAATTCATTAAAAACCAAAAACAACTCACTTAACTTCTGAAACAAAGGTTCTAATCTGGAACAGTGCATAAATGCATGAAAGATAGTTTCTCTTTGCGTACAGAAAGGACAATCAGAATTAACTTCTGGGTTCAATACAGACACAAAGGAATTCACAGCAATAATGCCGTGGAGAATTCTCCATTGCAAATCACCTGTCCTTTTTGACAGCGGTGGTTTGTAAATGGACCTCCACTCAGGTCTAACATCGTTAACCCAACTTAAAAAAGGAGCGCCAAGGTGTGTCAATTTTCTTCTCCAGAATGTTCTTATTAAGAGCCAAAACACACACTCTATACAGTTTTTTACTTTCACATGACAGAAAATCTAAAGAAAGACACTCATATTGTTTTACAAAAAAACTTGTACAATCGTTGAACTCAACTTGAATACCTAATCTTGGAAAAAAGTCATTGCACTCAGGGGTACTAACGCCCGTAGAGAACTGTTCTAATAACCTTGCTTCTTCAACGGTTAACAAGAGTCTCACATTTGTCAAAAAACGGGAAAATAACCGAACAGATCTTATTCCCAAATGTTTGGAAGCTGCTTCAACATTCTCAAAACTTAGTCCAGTTAATGCCAACAATTGTCCCAAGTTTAACACCCCATGTTTGTGGAGTATCAACCTGTAACCAGAGAGATTGTTTTGAGTGGTGACATCCAGACGAGACCCAGCAATTAGAGGTTCTTGTAGTAGCCAGTGAAGCAAAATAGAGTTCTCAGTCCTGTTAACCCGGAAGAGGCTCCACACTTTAAAAAGATTCAGGTAAAACGCAGGCAGTCCCGATAAGTCCATTGAGGTTGGCTGCATCAAAAATAAGGATTTATCCAAGCCAAAACCACCGATAGTGCGCAAAATGGTGCAGCAAACTGCACGCCACCCTAACGCTGTGGGTCCATCCAAAAACCTCTTTACAAAAAGCAACCGAAAAGCAGCACACCTGCTCTGTAGGTGAACTAGCCCTTGTCCACCCTCTTCCTTGGGGAGAAACAAGACACTTATTGAAATCCAATGTAACTTGTCCCAAAAAAACGTAACCAAAAGAGATTGAGCTTCTGCTAGAAAAACCGGTGGAGGGTCCACACATGCCAGCTTATGCCACAGTGAAGAGGCTAATAGGTTATTCACAATGAGGGACCGCCCCCTGTATGACATCTCTGGCAATAACCACCGCCATTTGTCTAGGCGACTTTGAAAATTTTCCAGAACCCCTTCCCAGTTCTTCTGTAACACACTATCATCCCCTAGGAAGACCCCTAGGTACTTAATACCCCCCCTTCTCCATAACAACCCTGCGGGAAGGTGGGGTGTCCCCTCAGACCACTGTCCTAAGAGTATAGCTTCACTTTTCTTCCAGTTAACCCTGGCAGAAGACATTTTATTGAAATCTTCAAGGAGCTTAAATAAAACCTGTGCATCACATTGTTGCTTTAGTATCACCACAATATCATCTGCATAAGCTGACAAATAAACCTTAAATTCACACCCTGGTAAGGACAAGCCACCCAGCTTACCTCTTATTTGTTGAAGCAATGGCTCAATGGCTAACGTGTATAACATCCCAGACAAAGAACACCCCTGTCTTATCCCCCTAAGGACCTGGAATGGGGCACATAAGCCACCATTTATTTTCAGAACACTCTCAGCATCGCAATAGAGTACTCTCAACATATCTACAAATCTTTTACAAAAACCAAAAGCCAGTAAGGTGTCCCATAGATAGGAGTGCTCGACTCTATCAAAAGCCTTTTCCTGATCCAGGCAAACTAGGCCACAGTTTAAATTCAACAACTTGGAAACATTGAAAATGTCACGAATGAGGGAAATGTTGTCGAATATTGACCTACCCGGGACACAGTAGCTTTGGTCCGGATGGATGACCGTTCCTATCACACCTGACAATCTGTTTGCCAAAACTTTGGACAATAATTTGTAATCATTGCATAGAAGTGAGACGGGGCGCCAATTTTTTATGTCAGTGAGGTCTCCTTTTTTGGGGAGTAGGGTGATCACTGCTCTTCGGCCGCTCAGCGGCAAACTGCCCTTCAACAAACTGTCACTGAGCACCTCGAGCAAGTCTTCCCCCACCTCCGACCAGAAAGTCTTATAAAAGTCAACCGGGAGGCCATCTATCCCAGGAGCTCTCCCAGACTCCATACTTTGCAGGGCTTTATAGAGCTCACCCAGGGTCAGACCACCTGCTAGGGCCCCATTCGCCTCCTCTGACACCTGTGGTAGATCTTCAAGAAACCCATTCTCTATGCACCACCCAGGTTTAAGCTCACTCCTATACAAGTCTTGATAAAAAAGAACTGCTCTTTGCCGAATGGCAGTAGGATCTAACAGAACCACTCCATCCTCAGAGCGCAACGCATGAATTTGACGGCACTGGCCATTCTTTTTTTCCAGACTAAAAAAATATTTGGACGGTGCATCCATCTGATCTATTCTTTGAAAACGTGAACGGACCAACGCACCCTGTGTTTTGTACCCAAGTAGGTCCGTCATCTGGGCCTTCTTCCCTGAACAGGCTGCCAATACACCAAAATCGCCCGAAGAGTGAGCTAAAAGTTGAAGTTCAATTATCTCTTTTTCCAAGGAAGCTAATGAACGAGTCAACTCTTTTGTGACATTGAGAGTGTACTGTTGAGTGAACTGCTTTATTCGAACCTTGCCTACATCCCACCATTGTTGTATTGAGAGAAACAAAGACTTTGATTTTCTATGAGCCTCCCAAAAAAATTTAAAGGACTCTTTATAAAACTCATCATTTAATAGATTACTATTAAAGTGCCAATATGCACTCTTCGATTTAACTGCACTTACTATAAATGTGCAATGCACCATACTGTGGTCTGTAAACCCTACTGGCGTTATGTAACACTTACTATAAATGCTCAAATGATACTTAAAACAGTAAAATCTGTCCAACCTAGCTAGTGACATAGCAT
The DNA here is from genome assembly GCF_947034865.1 of Barbatula barbatula. NCBI lineage: Eukaryota > Metazoa > Chordata > Actinopteri > Cypriniformes > Nemacheilidae > Barbatula > Barbatula barbatula. Next base: position 1,312,873 of record NC_136765.1, on the reverse strand, counting down.
TACCGTGTGAATGTGCCCAAGTATATTGCCTTTCGTTTTTATTTAAAAATCTCCAGACATCACATAATTCATATTTTGTAATAGTGCGAGTAAGACGTTTACGTGAAGCCATGTGCGGCTCCATGTGATTCCTATCTAAGTCGAGTTCAGTACAGTTAAAATCACCACCAAGAAAAATAAATTCTTCAGAACAGCAGTTTTGCAGGGACATACCCAAAGCATCTAAAAACAACATTCTTTCCAATGGTGCAGTAGGAGCATAAACACAAAGAAAAATAAACACCTGTTTTTCAAAACACGCTCTAACCTTTAAAAGTCTTCCTTTCACAATTTCATCTATATCATATGAAATAGGATTAAAATTCTTACTAAAAAGGATAGCTACTCCTCCACTTACTGAGGTGTTGTGACTCAACACAGAAAGGCCATCAAATTCCCTCCCCCATTCAGCAGAATTTGTACAGTCACTATGAGTCTCTTGTAAAAAAACAACATCAATATTCTTTTGTTTAATCATTTCATACACCACCATTCGTTTTTTTACATCTCTAGCACCATTAACATTTAAGGTGGCTAGGTGAACTTCACTCATTTGTAAGCATAGAGAGAAAAACACAGACAAACCATAAAAGCAAAGAGTACTAGTCTTCATCTCCCCCAAATTTACCATCATCATTAACATTTTTTATATTCATCACAATTTTCTTTAGACGATACACCTCCTTGTTTGTAAAGCAACTACCTGCCATACATTTTTTAGTTTTTTCAACAAACTGTTTTAGGTCAGGAAAAAACTCTTGTACGCACACACCTCTCTTATTTTTTGTTGCTCTGAGGAATAACTTGATATCATCAAGCTCATAACTACGTCCAGTGAACTCACTCTGAGAAAGAGATACACTCGAGTCAGAAGACTCACCATCACTGCCTGTATCTTGAGATTCCACATCTTTCTCAATACTTTTCTTACTCATTTTAGCCTCGCTAGCCTTTTCCTTATTTTTCCTTTTCAAAGGTATTTTAAAAACCGTCCCTTCTGTTTCAACAACCGTCACACCGACCATATCCACAGATACTGAGATGTTTGCAGCAACAGGAGACTTACTTCCGTTTTTCCCCTGCTGCTCTACATTAACTAAAACCATCTCATCGGTCTCCAAAGGTAAAGACGACGACGTCCCAGGCGCATCCTCAGCGAGGAAGCCTGTATCAGCCTCGATCGCAACAGCACCTACGCCCGGCAACATCACGCTCACTTCATTAAGACCGGTTGCAGCAGCCACGTCCGTGTCTGCTGAGCTAACGTTAGTTCCTTCGGGTTCCTTTTTGGCAACTTTCTTAGGACAATTGCGCACCAAATGCCCCGCCTGGCCACATCGAAAACACTTAACTTTCGCAGTAGTAACAAACACCATGTAATCATGACCATCTATGCGAAAATTAAACGATACCTCAAGTTCAGCCTCACCATGTATGACCATGTAAACAAAGCGCCTAAAGGAGACGATATGTTTTAGCAGAGCCAACTCAGTGCTAACCGAAATTTTATGAATTGGGGAAACAATTTTTCCGTATCGAGACAGTGCTTCAATTAAAATGTCATCGCTCACGAACGGAGGGACATTAGACAAAGTTACTCGCTTTGCCGGTAACGCAAGCGGCAGAACATGTACAAGTTCATTACCAACCACCACCCCCTGTACCACTAGCTGGTTCGCTTAGTCAATAGAATCAAGAAAAACCACCACCGCGCCGTTCATTCTAGACGCGGATAACACACTCTCGTGTCCCACAACATTCCCTATAGCAAGGCAGCACTCTTCTACACTCACCGCAGCCGCTATTTTCACTGCATGACGCCGCGTGAGCGAGTTCAAAACCTGTTGGCGTGGGGCCGGCATATTTCCACCCGTGGAAAGCCCACTCGGCCCGCAAAACGCCCGACACCGAAGAAAAAAAGGGGGTTCCCCTCTTAACACTATAAACCTCACTAGAAAGAAAAGAAAGGACTTACAGCATTCAGCACTCAGCACTCAGACTCACACCTGCACTCACACACTCAGTCGCACCGGAAGTGAGAGAGAGAGAGAGAGAGAGAGAGACAGAGAGACAGACAGAGAGAGAGAGACAGAGAGAGAGAGACAGAGAGAGAGAGACAGAGAGAGAGAGACAGAGAGAGAGAGAGACAGAGAGAGAGAGACAGAGAGAGAGAGACAGAGACAGAGAGAGAGAGAGAGACAGAGAGAGAGAGAGAGACAGAGAGAGAGACAGAGAGAGAGACAGAGAGAGAGACAGAGACAGAGACAGAGACAGAGAGAGAGACAGAGAGAGAGACAGAGAGAGAGACAGAGAGAGAGACAGAGAGAGAGACAGAGAGAGAGACAGAGAGAGAGACAGAGAGAGAGACAGAGAGAGAGACAGAGAGAGATTTATTTTTTATTTTTAACACACCTTTATTAACATCCAACCAACAAATTAAAAACACTTAATTCACATAGAATCACATAAATTAAGGCCTACTCAAATTCTCCAACAAAGTACAGAGTGCCATTTTCAATCCAGCACAACATTCGTTGTACACTCCAGACCTCTTCAAATACCTCTAATTTTCTCATATGAGAGTAAAAAATAAAATCATGTTTTATCCTTGCTTTTATAAGCCCCTTAAACAACAATTCAACATTTTTACTACTGCCAGCGATTTCATATTTCCTACTAATATAAACTGCAATTTTAGCTTGACCTAGGATAAAGTTTAACAACCGTCCTTTCTTCGTTTTTCCTTTAAAATATTTAAAACCAAAAATAAACACAATCTTTGTAAACATTTCATTAGCATTTGTAAATAAAACCTCCAATAAATCAAATAAAGGTCTTAATCTCTCACAGTGCATAAAACAATGAAATATGGTTTCTCTTTCACCACAAAAGGGACAATTATCTTGCACATTCGGATTTAACAATGAAATAAAAGCATTTGTAGCAACAATTCCATGTAAAATTCTCCATTGAAGATCACCCACATTTTTGGTCAACGGTGGTTTGTAACAAGAGCCCCAACATGGTTTAACATCAGAATCAACACTTAAATGCTCTCTCCATGGTGTATCTACACGTTTTAATTTATCTTTATTTATCACCTTCACACAAACTGTATATAAACTCTTTCCCCCCATTGTATCAAACAAAATGTCTCTCGAACTCTCTGGGGTCATTAAAACATTTTCATTTTCTATTACACTTTTTGACATCACCGTACTGGGAAAACAATCTGTTTCATCAGGAAGAGCTTGACTTGACAAAAAGTTCCAATCTTCTTCACTCAAATTTTCTCTGCACTTTTTTAATAAAAAGAAAACTGTCCTTCTTGATCTAATTCCAAGTCTCTGTGCGAGTGCATCAGCATTGTCCAACGCGATACCAGCAACTTCAACCAAGTCTTTCATTTTTACAACTTTGGCTTTTGTTAAAACTTGCATCAACCCCAAAGTTGTATCTCCACATAAGTTGAAAAGAGCACCATTAATCAATGGCTCCTGCAAGAACCAATGTAGCGACTGATGTGGCACTGTCCTTTTAACCTGTAGCATACACCATGCTTTTCTTAAACTTTCATAGAAGGGAGAGATGGACTTCAAATTAAAACTCCTACAATCAGTCCAGAAGATGTTTCTCCTAAAACCCCACCCACCAACCTTACTCAAAAGGCAACATGCTGGACCAAACCACAAGATACTGGGACTATATAAAAATTTTTGAACAAACTGTATCCTGAACGCTACCTTCCTACTTACAAGGTCCACAACCCCTTGTCCCCCTTCTTCCTTTGGAAGGTACAGAACACTCCTCGGTAGCCAATGGAGTCTATCCCAAAAGAAATTGATCATCTTGACCTGTATTTTTCCAAGAACCCCTTCAGGAGGCTCTAAAACTCTTAATCTGTGCCATAATGAGGAGGCTACTAAATTATTAATAATTAATGCTCTCCCCTTAAAGGACATTTTAGGTAAAAGCCATTTCCACCTTTCGAGTTTTCCTCCTACATTCTCAAGAATATTTTCCCAATTTCGTAGCATCATTACTTCATCACCCAAATATATTCCGAGGTATTTCAAACCTCTTTGTGACCAAACCAATTCATCTGGTAATACCATTTCTCCTTCATTCCATTTACCAACTCTATATGCCGAGCTTTTGGTCCAATTTATTTTTGCAGATGAGATTTTTGCATAAATATTGACAATATCAACCAGCTTGTCAACATCACTCTGTCCACTGGTTAAAACTAAAACATCATCTGCATATGCTGATAACTTTATAGGTGAAAAAGTACTCTCATATGTAAAACCAGCTAATTGAGTCCTAATTTTATTCAACATGGGTTCTATTGCTATGGTGTACAGCATCCCTGACAAGGCACATCCTTGTCTAATCCCCCTTTTTATATTAAAAGGGCAACTCAAACCACCATTGTTTTTCAGTACACTTTCAATATTCTCATAGAGCACTTTAATCAAGGCAGTAAAAGCAGGTGGAAAACCAAATGTTTCGAAACTGTGCCATAAAAACTGATGATCCACCCGATCAAACGCCTTTTCTTGATCTAGGGAAATTAGGCCACATTTTTTACCAGACAGTCTAGACACTTCTTAAACATCCCGAATCAAGGATACATTATCCACAATTGAT